>NC_059336.1:73459165-73771665 GCF_018350155.1 Leopardus geoffroyi
TTTTTATTTAAAGGATTTTGGCATTTATTTTTAAACATCAATAGACTATTTGAAATCTAATTTATATTTTTAGTTAGAAATCTATTGTTCTTGTTTGTTTTTTCTTTTTACTTTTTTTCCCTCCATGTTTCCAGTTACACACCTTTGCTCTTTTTTTTTTTTTTTGAAACAAGGTTCTGCCTGGATCCATTCGGAGCCAGTGTCTCAGAGTAATATCCTCTGTTTTCAATCAGGGAGTCTAGTCGAGTCCTTGTGACTCTGGGATAAGTTTTGCCATAAGGCCCCTCACCATTTGGTTTCAGAAATCTATTGTTTTTATTTTATTTAAATTTACTGCTGAATCAATTCCACATACCATGATGTCATCATCCATGCTCTTGTGGGTAGATATATTGACTGCTTTCTTTCTTTCATTTTTCTTCTCTTCCTCTTCCTCTTCCTCTCCTTCTTCTCCTTCTTCTTCTTTTCTCGGTACAGCCATGCCCAATGTGGATGGAATCCCACAATGTAATGTTGAATGAAAGAATGTGAGCCCTAGAAAAATACATATAATAATATACCATTTAAATAAAGTTCAAATAAAAACTTGCATACATGCATAATCAAACTATATATTAAAAAGACTAATGAATGATAAAGACAAAATTCAGGATACTGGTATTTTCTTGGGGAGGGAGGAGATGTGATTGGGGAAGGGTAGGCAGGAGCGTCATTGTTTGGTAATGTATTTCTTAAACTGGATAGTGGGCCCATGGGTGTTCATTTTATTGTTTATGCCTTATATATACATATTATATGTACATATGAGTATATATATATATACATATTTATATGCTTGAAATATTTTATAAAAAATTATTTTCCCTTGTAAGCCATGTGCATAACATCAAAATTATGGATTTTGGTGCTGAGAAGCAAAATAACCCTTTGACAAACTAGATTTTTAGGAAACCTTCTTAATTGACTGTTGGCATCCAGTAGATACTAAAAGAAGGATAATATAACTCAGATTATTAAACAACATCCCACAGGCCAAATCCAGCTGACTGCCTGTTTTTGTATGGTCCATGAGCTAAAATGGTTTTTGCATTTTAAAGTTTTTTAAATGAAATTTTCATTTTATAGAAAATCTTTTTTAGATGTTTATTTATTTTGAATGAGAGAGAGAGAGAGAGAGAGAGAGAGAGACTGTGTGGGCATGCAAGCAGGGGAGGGGCAGAGAGAGAGAGAATCCCAGGCAGGTTCCAGCTGTCAGTTCAGAGCTCGGCATGGGGCTTGATCTCACAAACCGTGAGATCATGACCTGAACTGAAATCAGGCATTGGATGCATAACCAACTGAGCCACCCAGGTGCCCCTAAATGAAATTTTCATTTTGAATGAAAAAGATCCAGAGAAGAATAATATCTCATGACATGTGAAAATTTTATGATATACAAGTTTCAGTGTCTGTAAATAAAGTTTTACTGGAACATAGATGTGTTCATTCATTTACATATTGTTCTTGGCTGCTTTCACACTACTATGACAGGGTCAAGTAGTTGCAACAGAGACGCTGTGGCCTTCAAAGACTAAACTGTTTACTATCTGACTCTATAGAAAAAGTTTGCTGGCCTCACATGTGATGGAAAGGAAACTGGTGTGGAGAAGTAAAATTAATTGGTTCTAAACTCACTTTGAATATTCGCTCAGCTCCATATTATATGGTGTTCTCTGCTCCTCAATAGAACTTCTTTAAAAGGACAGTCAGGGGGTGCCTGGGTGGCTCAGTCGGTTAAGTGTCCGACTTCGGCTCAGGTCATGATCTCGCAGTCTGTGGGTTCGAGCCCTGCGTCAGGCTCTGTGCTGACAGCTCAGAACCTGGAGCCTGTTTCAGATTCTGTGTCTCCCTCTTTCTCTGACTCTCCCCTGTTCATGCGCGCTCTGTCTCTCTCTGTCTCAAAAATAAATAAATGTTAAAAAAAAATTTTTTTAAATAAATAAATAAATAAATAAATAAATAAATAAATAAATAAAACAAAAGGACAGTCAGTGTGAAAAGGACTTGCAAACCACTGGCACACATTAAAGGCTTAATTGTTTCTTTCCTTTTGAGATCAAAGTCTGTCTTATAATCGCCTGAGGGATCTGAGTAAGACTTTTCTTGATTCCTTGCAAGTTTATATTAGTCATGTTTGGATAATTTGCATCTGTGGACTGAACTTAGACAAATCACTTTATATTTTGAGCCTCACTTTCCCCATCTGTAAACTAAGACCATAATAACTATCCCCCAAGGTTATGGGGGGATTAGCAAAAGCAATCGTTGTTAGTTCAAGTCCTTTGCTTACAATCTGGTTATTTATATGGTACCTTTTTCTAGAGAGCATGTCATTCATTTGAAATCCAGCCTTTTTTTGTTTTGTTTTTGTTGTTGTTGTTTTGTTGTTTTTAAGGCCAGCAAGGGAGATGATCTAGAGGTATATAGTGGTCAACCTGATCTAGGGCTTTGCCACTAATTGGGAGATTTTGGGCACAACACTTAACTACTCTGTGCCTTTTTTTTTTTTTTTTTTTGTATTTGAAGAAAGATCAGATAGCTGCCTAGAAGGATCAAATAAGCTCAGGACTTAGGTGTTAAAGGTATCCCCTACTATTCCAACGAAACAAAGCTTGAATTAAGGAGTATACTTTAGCCAAAATTTTTTGGGGGAGTACCCGTTTTAAAACTATGGACATTTTTTTTTTTATCATCAAACAAGTCCTAAAATAATCACCATATTCAGAGACCCCCACCACAGGGTGCTTTCATTATTCTTAAAACTAACGGACATCACTTTGCCTTCCAAGATGGTAAATTCTTTTCTGGGCCTGTTGACACAGCCCTTGCATTCTCATTGCACCCCCTGACATATCAGATATTGGGATAGGGAGATAGATGGACCACCATTCTGGACAGAGTGCAAAATTTTTGGTCTCAAACAATTTTTTTTTAATTTTTTACCCTTAGTGGATAAAATCAGATATGGTAGAATGTGAGGGAGGTAGAGTACTCTGCACAGTACATGTATAGGACCCGTAGTTCCAGGCCAGCTAGACCCTTCTTTTTTTTCTTTTAACTTAATTTTTTTTTTTTTTAGAGAGAGAGAGAAATAACTGGGAAGGGAGAGGGACAGAGGGAGAGGGAGAGAATCTCAACTAGGCTCCACAGTCAGTATTGGAGCCTGACACGGGGCTCGATCCCACGACCCTGGGATCATGACCTAAGCTGAAATCAAGAGTCAGATGCTCACCCAACTAAGCCACTCAGGTGCCCCCAAGCTAGACCCTTCTTGGAGGTTAAACCTGACCATGCAGGCAAAGCCTCTGGAATAGGAGCTGGCAGGGGACTCCCATTGCATTAAGGATTGAGGAGCCAAAATAGAGTTTTCCTTCATGTACTTTGTTTTCTTGAATTTACTTAACCCTGGGCATTAATTTCTGCTCTGTAAAAATTGCTCATTAGAGTTGAAAATCATTTCCCATGACATATCTGAGATTATGAAGTAATGCAAGTGGGCTAGGTTGGTCTGGACACTGAAAGGCTGCTTGCATGAATTCCTGTCTCTGGAGGGAGGCTTCTTTTAAAGTGGGAGTTTATTCATGCTTGACTCTTCTCTTGATTCATGCCTCTGCTCGGAGAAGGGCATGATTCCTTTCTGTAGAATAATACAATATCAACAAAGCTCTTTTTCTCCTGGATGAACCACTTGTGCTGAACTAAAATACAAAAGAAAATCATTGACCTTGAATTAGGCTTGTTTGCTGTGCTCTTGGCTTTCAAAGACCCTTTCTTCATTTCTGTTTAACATTTTTGCTATACAAACTCTTGTGAGGAATCTAATATGCAAGTTTTCAAAACCAATATCACAAACATGGTTATTTTAAATTTTGTACCTAATTTAGTCATAAAAGCTTGAGGCCCCATGAATTAAAATGTTATGCCATAATTCCCAGAATGGCACTTACAAAATTGGATTTTAATCTTCTGGATAATTTTAAATAAATATTTTGGGGGAACTATTAATGTCAAGTACAAATTGCATTTTTCATGATCTTTCTTCTCTGCAGAGTTTATGACAGGAGTTATATGCATGAAGGGTGCCTCTATCATTTATGTATTCACATACCTGTCTTCCTCTTATTCAGACATTTAGAGCTATGTGTGTAGATGTATTTACTGATTCAGCAAGTATTTATAAAGCATCCATTAGGTGCCAGGCACTGTGCTGATCCAGTGTCACTGATGAGAAAACAAACTAAAATCCCTGTCCTCTTGTAGCTAACATTCTTTAGAAGTAATGGTAGAATTATAACTAGTGATCCCTAGAAGAGAAAGAATGAGAAAACATGTTCATTTCAGTTTTTATTTCCCACATCTAAAAACCAAAATAAATAACTTATCTTACATGTTTAAGGCTTTATATTTAGTTCACTAAATTTAGTGATAATTTTAGTGGTCATACTAAAAGGTGTTGTCACCTATAACTTCTATTTGTTGAGTGCTCATTGAATCCCAGACCCTGTGCTAAATGTTTACATTTACCCCATTTAACAGATAAAAAAAATTGAGGCTCAGAGAAATTACTTAACTTTTGACATTCCTACAGTCAGTAAGTGGTAGAGTTGAGATTCAAACCAAACGCAGGTCTATAGGACTCCAAAGTCAGAGTTCTTATCCATCACGCACATTTCTTCCATTGAGGGTCATAGATCAGGAACCCAAATCAATGACATTACAATATATACTCAGAACAAGATCCTAGATGACCACCAGATCTAGAAATCACAGAGTTCACAAAAACTTGATATAAGTTGGGCATCAAAAGTTAAAGATATGAAAATAAAATGTGATTCACCTAAGCCTGTATTGAGCATTTCCTGTGCAAGGTACAGTGCCATGCAATGTGTGTGTGGATGAAAACATGTGAGTCTGTGTGTATGAGGGTAGCTGGATGAGTGTGTGTAAGGGGGTCAGTGTGTGTAAGCGTATTTGTGTTTGTGTGCTTTTTATGTGTAGTGGATGGTGGCATTGTGAAATAATAATCAATAATCAGACTGTCCTTGTATAACTCACAACATGAGATCCATGTTCAAAATAGGCCTAATTATGATTCTAGATAGACTGTAGTAAGTGAAGCAGTGAAGGATTACAGAGTGATTTCTAAACATTAGCTAGGAGCCCAAACCACAGCAGTAATAGTGAGATTGCAGAAAAAGGGACAGATTCATATTTTTAGTGATGTGCAAGATCCGATAACCTGAACAACTCTCCCACTGAGAATGATTGAAAATGCTATATAAAATATTTAAAATATATTTTATTTTATTTCATTTTTTGCTCCTGGATTTTTTATTTTCACATCTGATTTTTTTTTTAAATTTAGTTAGCATACAGTGTGATATTGGTTTCAGGAGTAGAATTCAGTGATTCATCACTTACATAAAAAAAACCAGTGCTCACCACACCAAGTGCCCTCCTTAATACCCATCACTCATCTAGCCCATCTTCCCATCTCCCTCCATCAACCCTCAGTTTGTTCTTTATCACTAAGAGTCTCTTGTGGTTTGTTTCCCTCTCTTCTCTTTCCTTGCCCTTCCTATGTGTTCATCTGTTTTGTTTCTTAAATTCCTTATATAAGTGAAGTCATATGGTATTTGTCTTTCTCTGATTGACTTATTTTGCTTGGCATAATACATTCTAGCTCCATCTATGTTGTTGCAAATGGCAAGATTTCAATTTTTTGATGACTGAGTAACATTCCATTGTGTGTGTATATATATATATATATATATATATATATATATATATATGTATATATACCACATCATCTTTATCCATTCATCAGTCAATGGACATTTGGGATCTCTCCATAGTTTGGCTATTATTAACAATGCTGCGATAAACATTGGGGTGCATGTACTCCTTCAAATCTGCATTTTTATATACTTTGGATAAAAGCCTAATAGTGCAATTGCTGGATAATAGGGTAGTTCTATTTTTAGTTTTTTGAGGAACCTCCATACTGTCTTCCAGAGTGGCTGCACCAGTTTGCATTCCCACCAACAGTCCAAAAGTGTTCCCCTTTCTCCACATCCTCGCCAACACCTATTGTTTCTTGTGTTGTTAATTTTAGCCATTCTGACAGGTGTGAGGTGATATTTCATTGTGGTTTTGATTCACATATTGTTTTCCTTTTATTCTCTATTTTTTATGGTTTTTAAAATTTATTTTATTATTTTTTCAATTATTTTTTTACTTTCTACTATTATTATTTTTATTATTTATTTATTTTTAAGTTTATTTCTCTATTTTGAAAGAGAGAGAGAGAGGAGAGAACGAGCCAGGGTGGGGCAAAGAGAGAGGAAGAGAGAGAATTCTAAGCAGGCTTCATGCCCTGCACTGAGTCCAATGTGGGACTTGATATCATAACCATGAGATTACCCTGAACTGAAATCAAGAGTTGGACACTTAACTGACTGAGTCACCCAGGTGCCCCTATTTTTTATTTTTATATATACATTTTATATATATACATATTCTTTTAATTTTTATTATTTATAATTTTATTTTATTATCTAAATTCTTTTAATAAGCAGACTAAACACACCCACGATCTACTTTTTTTGTTTTTTTGTTTGTTTCTTTGTGTTTTGTTTGTTTTGTTTTCTTTTCTGGACAAAATGATGAAATGGAGAAACTCACCCTGAAAGAAAGAATGGTCAATAGAACTCATGGCCAGGAATTTAATCAACACAGATATAAGTAAGATGTCTGAACTATAATTTAAAACCATGATTATAGAATACCAGCTTGGGTTGAAAAAAGCATAGAAGACACCAGAGAATCCCTTTCTGCAGAGACAAAAGATCTAAAACCTTGTCGGGTTGAAATTGAAAATGCTATAACCAAGATGCAATCTGAAATGAATGCCATGATTGTGAGGATGGACAAGGCAGAGCAGTGATTCAGTCGTACAGAAGATAAACATTATTGAATATAATGAAGCTGAAAAGAAGAGGGAAACAAAGGCAGAATATCATGATACAAGACTTAGAGGACTCAGCAACTTATTAAAGAGGAATAATATTGGTATCGTAGGAGTCCCAGAAGATGAAGAGGAAAAAAAAGGGGCAGAATGTTCATGTGAGCAAATAGATAAAAACTTCCCTAATCTGGGGAAAGACAGAGACATCAAAATCCAGGAAGTCCAGAGAACTCCCATTAAATTCAACAAAAGCTGACCATCACCAAGGGATATCATAGTCAAATTCATAAAATACACAGGTAAGGAATCATGAAAGCAGCAAGGGAAAAAAAGCCCTTGACCCACAAAAGAAGAAAGATCAGGTTCATAGCAGATCTGTCCACAGAAACTTGGCAGGCCAGAAAGGAGTGACAGGATATATTCAATGTGCTGAAAGGGAAAAATATGCAGCCAAGAACTCCTTATCCAGCAAGGCTGTCATTCAGAATAGAAGGAGAGATAAAGAGTTTTCCAGACAAACAAAAACTAAAAGAGTTCATGACCACTAAACCAGCCTTGCAAGAAATTTTAAGGAGGGGGATCTTTGAGTGGAGAAAAAACAAATAAAAAAAGACCAAAAGCAACAAAGACTAGAAAGGACCAAAGAACATCGCTAGAAACACCAACTCGATAGACAACACAATGGCACTAAATTCATCTTTCAGTAATCGCTCTCAGTGTAAATGGACTAAATACTCAAATCAAAAGACATAGGATATCAGAATGGATAAAAAAAAAATAAGATCAATCTATATGTTTCCTACAAGAGACTCATTTTAGACCTAAAGATACCTGCAGATTGAAAGTGAGGGGATCTGTCATGCTAATGGGCATCAAAAGAAAGCTGGAATAGCTATACATCTATCAGAAAAACTAGACTTTATTTTATTTGTTTGTTTGTTTATTTATTTATTTAAAATCCAATTTAGTTAACATGTAATGTAATAATGGTTTCAGGAGTAGAATTTAGTGATTCATCACTTACGTACAACACTCAGTGCTCATCCTAACAAGTGCCCTCCTTAATGACCATCACCCACTTAGCCCATCCCCCCACCCAACACCCCTCCAGCCACCCTCAGTTTGTTCTCTGTATTTGAGTCTCTTATGGTTTGCCTCCCTCTCTGTTTTTATCTTATTTTTCCTTCCCTTCCCCTATGTTCATCCATTTTGTTTCTTAAATTGCATATATGAGTGAAATCATATGATATTTGTTTTTCTCTGACTGACTTATTTCACTTAGCATAATTCATTCTAGTTCCATCCAGATTGTTGCAAATGGCAAGATTTCATTCTTTTTGATCGCTGAATAATATTCCGTTGTGTGTGCATATGTTATCCATTCATCAGTCAATGGACATTTGGGCTTTTTCCATAATTTGGCTGTTGTTGATAATGATGTTAATAAACATTGGGGTGCATGTGCCCCTTTCAATCAACATTTTATATCCTTTGGATAAAAACCTCTAATACTGCAATTGCTGGATCATAGGGGAGCTATATTTTTAATTTTTTAAGGAACCTCCATACTGTTCTCCAGAGTGGCTGCATCAATTGGCATTCCAACCAACAGTGCAAGAGGGCTCCCCTTCCTCCATATCCTTGCCAACATCTGTTGTTTCCTGAGTTGTTAATTTTAGCTATTCTGACAGATGTGAGGTGGTATCTCATTGTGGTTTTGATTCGTATTTCCCTGATGATGACGAGTGATGTTGCACATCTTTTCATGTGTCTGTTAGCCATCTGGATGTCTTCTTTGGAAAAGTGTCTGTTCATGTCTTTTATCCATTTTGAAAATAATACAATAATAGTAAGGGACTTTAACATCTCACTTACAGCAATGCACAGATCATATAAGTAGAAAATCAACAAGGAAACAATGGCTTTGAATGACACACTGGACCAGATGGACTTAACAGATATATTCAGAACATTTCATCTTAAAGAAGCAGAATACACCTTCTTCTCGAGTGCACATGGAACATTCTTGAGAATAGATCACATACTGAGTCATAAATCAGCCTTCAACAAGTACAAAAATAACCAGATCATACCATGCATATTTTCAGATCACAATGCTATGAAACTTGAAGTCAACCACAAGAAAAAATTTGGAAAACCTTCACATGCGTGGAGGTTAAAGAACATCCTACTAAGGAATAATGGGTTAACCTGGAAATTAAAGAAGAAATAGAAAGAAACACATGGAAGCAAATGAAAATAAAAACAAAGTCCTTTGGGATGCAGCAAGGGCAGTCCTAATAGTAAAGTTTATTGCAATTCAGGCCTATGTCAAGAAGCAAGAAAGGCCATAAATATACAATCGAACCTTACATCTAAAGGAATTAGGAAAAGAACAGCAAGTAAAGTGTAAAGCCAGCAGAAGAAGGGAAATAATCAAGGTTAGAGCAGAAATAAACAATATAAAAACAAAAAAACCAGTAAAACAGATCAACAAAACTAAGAGGTGGTTCTTTGAAAGAATAAACGAAATTGATAAACCCTAGCCAAACTTACCAAAAAGAAAAGAGAAAGGGTCAAAATAGATAAAATCACAACTGAAAGTGGAGATATCACAACCAATACACATAAACACAAACAATTATAAGAGAATGCTATGAAAAATTATATTCCAACTGGAATTATGTTCAAACTGGGCAATCTGGAAGACATGGACAAATTCTTTGAAACTCAAAAAGTATCAAAACTGAAAAAGGAAGAAATAGAAAATTTGAACAGACCCATAACCAGCAAAGAAATTGAATCAGTATTAACAAATGTCCCAACAAACAAGAGTCATGGGCCAGATCCCTTCCCAGGGGAATTCTGGCAGACATTTAAAGAAGAGTTAAAACCTATTCCTCCCAAACTGTTCCAAAGAAAAGAAATGGAAGGAAAACTTCCAAACTCATCCTACAAATCCAGCATTACCTTAATTCCAAAACCAGACAAAGACCCCACTAAAAAGGAGAAATACAGGCCAATATCTCTGATGAACATGGGTGCAAAAATTCTCAACAAAAAACTAACAAACCGATTTCAAAAGTACATTAAAAGAATTATTCACCATGATCAAATGGGATTTATTCCAGGACTGCATGCTTCAATACTGAATCAATCAACACGATATACCACTTAATAAAAGAAAGGGTAAGAACTATATGATCCTGCGAATAGATTCAGAAAAAGCACTTGAAAAAATACAGCATCCATTCTTTATTTTTTTTAAGTTTATTTATTAATTTTGAGAGAGAGAGAGGGAGGAAGGAGCAGAGAAAGAGGGAAAGAGAAAATCCCATGAGGGTCAATCCCACAAACTGTGAGATCATGGCCTGAGCTAAAATCAGGACTTGGATGCTTAATTGACTGAACCACTCAGGTGTCCCTAGTGTCCATTCTTTTTTTTTTTTCTAATTTTTTTTTTTAACGTTTATTTATTTTTGAGACAGAGAGAGACAGAGCATGAATGGGGGAGGGTCAGAGAGAGAGGGAGACACAGAATCGGAAGCAGGCTCCAGGCTCTGGGCCATCATTAGCCCAGAGCCCGACGCGGGGCTCGAACTCACGGACCGTGAGATCGTGACCTGAGCTGAAGTTGGACGCTTAACCGACTGAGCCACCCAGGTGCCCCAACCTAGTGTCCATTCTTGATAAAAACCCTCAACAAAGTAGGGGTAGATGGAACATACTTCAATATCGTAAAACACATTTTTAATTTATTTCTGCATAAGCTGGTAAGTCAAGGAATGCTTAGAGGCCAAAAATGAAGTGGAGGTCGAGACCCAGAGAGATTAGTCAGTATTCAAGATGATCTTTTCTCTGGGGCATGTGCTAAACTCTGATGTTCTTGAGCTTCCATTTGGATGACCTCATGGTGACAGAGGAAAAATTGTCTAATAGCCGATGCTGGTGTAACTAGAACCCCAAAGACCTGGACCCACATTGTAATAGTAAACTAGAAACAAAACAAAACAAAGCCAATCCCTTGCATAAGAGGTTAGTAAGGAAGAGAGAAATAAAATCTCCTTTTTGAAAATTTATGATCATGTGATGGCTCTCATATAGGCTTAAAACACAAATTCACACTGCTGTGCGGTCTCACAAAACCTCACACAGTGATCCTTGGACAGTGGTGTTCCCAAGTGCCCAGAAAAGCAAGTATAAGTACTCTAAAGGAATGTACTTTTTCCCTGAGTCTCAAAGAAGTCCCACAGGTAAAATTCCAAGAACCACGAAGCTTCAATAAAAATAAATAAATAAGTAGGGGTGCCTGGGTGGCTCAGTTGGTTAAGTGTTCGACTCTTCGGCTCAGGTCATTATCTCATGATTTATGAGTTCAAGCCCCATATGGAGTTCCACACTGACAATATGGAGCCTGCTTGGGATATTCTCTCTCTCTCTCTCTCTCTCTCTCTCTCTCTCTCTGCCCCTCCCCTGCTCACACTCCCTCTCTTTCAAAATAAATAAATAAACTTAAAAAAATTTTTTTAAATAAATAACAAAAATCACAATATATATAAGAAAATAAGACATCATAAGTGGAGATAGGAAAACGTAGGGAATAGAATAAGGTCCATGAAGACTTTATATATTAAAATTGAGTATGATTAATATGTTTAAAGAAATAAATAAGGAATTAAAATATGAATTAGGAGCAAGACACTATTTAAAATAACTAAGATTTGAGGGGTGCCTGGGTGGCTCAGTAGGGTAAGCATCTGACTTTGGCTCAGGTCATGATCTTATGGTTCATGGGTTCTAGCCCCCCGTCAGGCTCTGTGCTGACAGCTCAGAGCCTGGAACCTACTTCAAATTTTGTCTCCCTCTCTCTTTGCCCCTCCCCTGCTCGTGCTCTGTCTCTCTCTATCTCTCAAAAATAAATAAATGTTAAAATTTTTTTCAAATAACTAAGATTTGAAAAAGAACCAATTAGAGCTTTGAAATAAACAGCAGAATAAACACAATTGGATAAAGAAGATATATCTGAATAAATGGTTTAGGACAGAGAGGTTTAGAAATGCCGAGAATAGAGTGACAAGTCTTATTAGAATTATGTATCTGGTGAGACTGAATTTCAAGATCAGGGACAAAATAAAGAATTTTTCAGGTAAAACAAGAATCTTTTCAGACCTCCACTAAAAGAATGTGAGGGATATACTTAAGATAGAAAGAAAATGATCTGAAACTGAAGTGTCTTAGAGGCAAGACAAATGTGAGCAAAGTAATTGGTCAATGTATATGTTTACAACTAAATAAACATTGACTGCATGAAACAATAATAATAACGTCTAACTTGTAAGTTAAAAAAAAAAAACACTAAAATAATGGTAGAATTAGAATGTGAGCCAGGACAGACAGGAGTTAAAAAGTGTTCTCAGGTTCTTCCATGATTAAAGAAGAAGGTACAAAAAACTCTTTTAACTTTAGATTTTTGTAAGAACATATGTTAACATTTCTAGAGTAATCAGTAAAACAATAGAATGGAGAAATAGAATGAGAAAGAAACACACTTTAAAAAGATTAAAAAGGGAAGAAAAACTAGAAAACAAAAAAAGGATGAATAATGCATAAAATAAGTGGCAGAAATAAATCCAAAAATCTCAGTGATTATATGAAGTACAAATAAGCTGAACTTTCCAGTTAATAGATACAGATTTTCACTTGAGGTTAAAAAAATCCAGCTATATCCTTTTTGAAGAGATACCCCTAAAGGTTAAGAATGCAGAAAGGTGGACGGTAAAGACAGGAAAGATATACCAGGCAAATTCTAGCCCAAAAGAAGCTTATATAACTCAATATCTTATAAAATATAATTTAAAGTATGATCAAATACTAGGGATAAAGAGAGTAACTACATGATGATACAGTTGTTTACCAGGAAAATGAAAAGTTCTAAGCTTGTATGTACCTAATAAAATAGCCTAAAAAATGTAAACCAAAACTCAACAGACCTACTTGGAGAAATTGATCCATTCACAACCAGTGGGAAATACTGGCACTCCTTTCTGTGGTTGATAGATCGAGCAGTCAAAAAAAAAAAAAAAAAAAAAAACCAGCAAAGGAAGGAGCAGCTTGAAAGACTCTTCTTTTTTTTTGTTCAGTCTTTTGAGAGTCCAGTCATCAGAAGAGTACTCCTCCTTTCTTCTCTTTTAGCCCTGCAGAGTCCAAGCTATAACTAGTCGTTTCCCTGGACTGAAGGTCAATAGTGCTCTTTGGCACCTGGTCTGCTAGAGGCAGAGGCGCTAGACGTTTGCTCAGCAGTTTTTTATGGAGATCATCCCTTCTCTATCCTAATTCATACCCACATGAAAAAGCCAGTTTGCTGATTCTGGCCCCTTCTAACTGGGCCTCTGGGATCACATATTCTTGCTTTACCATAGAGCACAGGTGGTTCAAAGATAGATGATCCCAAACCCCATTTTGAATTTTTTAAAATGTTTTATTTATTTTTGAGAGAGAGAGAAAGAGACAGAGCTCTAGCAGGTGGGGAAGGGGGGTGTGGGTATAGAGAGATGGAGGAAGGGATCTGAAGCAGGTTCCAGGCTCTGAGCTGTTAGCACAGAGCCCAACATGGGGCTCAAACCAATGGACCATGAGATCATGACCTGAGCCAAAGTCAGATGCTTAACCGACTGAGCCACCCCGGCGCCCCCTGAACCCCATTTTGATCTTTCCAGCTGTTGCCCACATTACATTGAAGGTGTCGGCAGTGATGAGAGATAATGGTAGTGGTAGGGGGCATTGCTCTGCAACCATCTCTACTCAGTAGAAACAGATACACATGCAGATCTTAAAAAGATTTTAATTAGTCATTATGCCAAGTTCAGTGTTAGCTCTACAATGATAGAATCCCAGCTGTTCAGAATTGAGGGTGGTGGTCAGGAGTCAAGCATGGACTTGCCGTTCTGGCAAAATATGGGACTGAGGTGACAGACACATACCTTCTCACCCTTCCTGCTCCTCTCCAAACACCTAGAAATGCTGGAAAAAAACCTAACACCCCAGAGTAAAGATAGAGAAAAACTTGAAAAGGAGGGAAGTCAGGAAAGGAAGAGGAATAAAGTAAAAACAAAGGAAAGTGCTGTCAACAAAGCAGAAAATAAAAACAAAGCTCTAAGTGCAAAAGTTGCCATAGTTCCCAGATGCTGAGGGGTTGGTCTTGGTAGCAACGTTTCCATGAATGTAAATTCTGATTACAGTCAACTCAGTCAATTAGATATGCAAATATGGCCTTTATTAGGAGAGAGTGGGGCTTCAGCTCAACCTAATGCTTAGCCTTAGAATAGACTTGAGAGGTTGGAGATTGAGAGTGGCAATAAAATTTGGGGCTCTTTTCTAGCTTTATCTTTGCCTCATATCTTCATCAAGCCACCCCTTACTCTCCTCCAGCAATTCCAAGTCCCCACTTATGATTTGGGTTTAATTATTTACTTTAGACACCAACTGATGAAGTGATCTTATTAAATTTGCCATTGTTAGGGTGTCTGGGTGGCTCTCACAGTGGAGCGTTTGACTCTTGATTTTGGCTCAGGTCATGATCTTGCAGTTTGTGAGATCAAGCCCCGCTTTGAGCTCTGTGCTGAAAGCGTGGAGTCTACTTGGGATTCTCTCTCTTCCTCTCTCTCTGCCCCTCCCCCCCTCATAAATATCTCTCAAAATAAATAAATATACTTTAAAAAATGAAATAAATTGCCGTTGTCAATGTGTTGGAGAATACCTTGCATTTTGACCCAGCTGGTTGGGAAATTAGTAAGTCAGAGGTTAACTCTGCATGGTCAAAGAATCAAAACAAAGTTAAATCAGTCATTTTACGGCACTCTCACAGGGCTGTGTGACTCTGTAATTTAAAAAAAATCAAAACTGGCCACTTTTCCATTTAGATAACCATCTACATGGAGGAAGTACTTCCAGGGTTCTCCTTATCTTGTAGTATTATAATATCATGGATGTGAAATACATCTGGTTACCTCCCCCTGCGGTTTTGACTCTCCAGTCACGAATGAAGCACCATCTGAAATGCTTGGCAAAGAGCATTTTAAGGAAACGGAAATGACGAAATCATTTAGAATTCAACAATGCAACAACAGGCTGTTTAATACAGCCTTAGGATCTTGTGGCTCAGTTGGCATGGTGTTAACACAGTTGTGAAGCTTGCCTTCCACCTTTCAGATCCCTTGAGAATATAAACTAGCAAATTAAGACTTACCCTGAAAAGAACTGCATGCTATTTTACAATAGAAGTAGAATATTCCAAGAGCAGAACAGATAGAGGTAGTAACATTTTGCCATCTGGCAAAGCCACTAGACCAGATGGATTCACTAATGACTTCTCTAAAGTATTTAATCAGACCTTACTGAAACACATGACTGGCATATTTAATTATCCTAAATTAACAGGACTTCTGCCAAATATAGCCCTCAATGCTTGAGTCATGCTCCTTGCTTGAAGAGGAAAAAACAAGATGAATAGCTCCAGAAAGCTGGGTTTCACATAGACCCCTTTCATTAGTGAAACTTCTCATTACCAAATTGTTGCGTTGGAGTCTTAAGGCGGTATTTCTCCTTTTTCAAGAATGAATTGTAAGACAAGCCATGCTGATCAAATTCATTTTATCAGTAACAATTGTACTTGATGAGAACATCTGGGGGTTGATAAATCTGACAGAGTCATCAGATATCCCTTCCTACTTCCTGCCTGTGGAAGACTTCTAAACCACCAGATACATTCTTTTTTGCATAAGTGAATCCATTTTTATTTCTCTGTAAGTGCTTTTTTGTTTTTGTTTTAATTTTATATTTGTATCAAAGCAATATAGATACACAAATCAAAGAGTACAGAAGGTAATTTTCATTACATAATGAAAAAAATGTAAATGTAAAAAAAATGTAAATGAAAAAAAATGCCTCTGCCTTACCCTTTCCCATCCGCAATCTACTTTCCAAAGGAACACTTCTAATTCTTAGGACTGTTTTTTTTTTCTGATGGTTACCTCCACATCTCAAAACAGTGGGATTAACTGCTATTTTGTGCTTAATCTATTTTAGATATAATCCATGATTGACTTCCTTCTAAAATACTTGAGGATGTAGTTTACATATACCATTCTTATATTCCTTTCCTTCTCTTACACAAAGGGTTATTTTACTTTTAATACCCTTAACATTTACCTTTGTAACTTTAAGTTATATTTTTATACCTTTATTTTTGGGGTCATCAACTTTGGACAGTATCTCTTGGCTGCCACCTTTGTATGGTGAATATACTGATGTGAATATTCCACTGAATACTCTAGGATTCTTTCAGTCACTGTAATGTTTTTGAGTCATCCGTGTTGACATGTATGTCAGTAGTTCGTTCTTCTTTGTTCCTGGGAACTATTCCACTGTATGAATGTATAATAATTTCTTTATCCATTCACCTGTTGATGGCCATTTTGTACATTTGTATAGGTCTTCACATGCACTATATCTCTTGGGTAAATATATGGAAATGGAATTGCTAGATCATATATAGTAAGTATATATTTAACTTTATAAGAAACTGCCAAATACTTTCCAAAATGATTTATTATTTTATATTCCCATCAGCAAAGTATGTGCATTCCAATTACTCTACATCTTTCGCATCACCTAGTAATGTCAGTCTTACTAATTTTAGATGTATTTGACAATGTTCAAGTGTTTTGGCCATATTTTAATTTTGGTTTTCTTCATACTATTGAATTATAAGCATTCCTCTTGTATTATGGGTAAAAGTCCTTTGTGAATTTTCTTTTCCAGTCCTTGGCTTGCCTCTTCCTTTTCCTTTTCCTACTGGTGTCTTTCAAAGAGCGGAAGTTTTAATTTTAAAATCCAATTTATCAATTTTTCTCCCTTATGGCTCATGTTTTTTGTCTTCTCTAAGAAACGTTGTCTTTCAAAGATTCCAAAGGTTTAGCTATGTGTTTTTTTTCTATCAGTTGTAGACTTTTAGCTCTTATACTGAAGTCTCTGGTCTTTTGAGATAATTTTTGTGAATAATGAGTTGTAAATGTTAAGGTTCTTTTTTTTCCATATGGATGTCTAATTGTTCCAGCACTATTTGTTAAAAAAACTATCCTTCCCCCTTTGAGTTATCCTAACACCTTTGTTGGAAATCAATTGACCATAAAAGTGTGGGTCTATTTCTAGACTGTTCCATCAATTCTGTTCCATCAATCTATATGTCTATCCTTACGCCAATACTATACTGGCTTAATTCACACTCTTTCCTATAGAGGATTTACACAGAACTTCCCCTTCTATTAACATTTTTACTCAGATTTATTGATTTCAGTAGTGGAATCTAAATTATCTCACTGTTGATCATGAGTGGATTAGATTTTCAAAGTCTGTTCTTGTCTGATATATTTTCTCCTTAGGGTAACTTCTTTAGATAACCAATCTTGTCCATTTTATGTGGTTCTTAACTGTTTAATTCTCAGAGGGTAGTCTTATTTTAAAATTTTGCAGGTTAGTTCACAATAACTTCTCTGGGGACTAGTTTCCTTGGCTTAGAATGTCAATCCTCAGGGGTGAAGGACAGGCTTCATATGTGTTTGTTTTGAGCAGATTCTATCACAAGGCAGTTAATTAATAATAATATCTATTTGGTGCTCACTAGGTTTTAAGCACTACTGTTTTAATCACTGCCTTAGGATTTATTAAATCCTCACAGTTATTCCTACCTTCTTTCAGGTAGGTACTGTTATTATTCTTATTTTATGGAAGAGAAACTGGGGCACAGAGAAGTTGAGTAATTTGCTGAAGATGATTTGTGAGGAACTTTATGTGCCAGTGAGTAGAGGAGATATGCTTCAGTGATGTATTGATGACTGTTTAACAACCAGCTCTTAGAAAAAATGTATGCATATGCCCTCAAAGGTTTGTGATAAATTTTACTGGTAAAAATGATGGGTGGCACACAGTTTATAAGTAAAAAAATATATATAACCATCTGTTGTAAATCCCATACAGCCAATCGATTCCCTTAGAATGCTTTCATTGATTTTTGTTGAACTCATGTATCTGTGGCCAAACTTTGCAGTTCAACTATGATCTGACAAAGTCAGACAAGGAATGAATACTTGATTACTATCTGGTTCAGAAAAGAAGTCTCTCACATCATTGACAAATGAGTGTAGTTCTGACATAAATGTTGGTATTTTCGACTATGTTACTAAGACAAAAGTGAAACCACAAAGACATATATCAGAACTTGAATCATTTGCCAATGATATGAGCGACTCCTTTGCTGAACTGGATGATATTTTTTGAATACTGGAAGAATATTTCTCATTTTTTGTGTTATTCAGAATGTAACAGCTACAGACATGACACCCTTTTAAGTTTATTCTGCATTATTAACATTTTATCTTTCTATGTCTTAAGTGTAGACAACCAACAAAACAACAAGTCAATCCTTAATTTGTAGTGTTTGTTGATTTCCATGATGTAAATGCTCCTGTAGCGGTACGTCGCTCTATAGTATTTCTACCATAGAGAGAGGATAGTGGTAAATAACCTCAAGATAAAGTCAAATGTAGTAAAATAATTAGGAAATAATTAATTCTAGTATATCTATTTTTGTTTTTAATATAATTTCTTTACTTGTAAGTTTATATAATTTACTATCTAACAGTGGTCGTGTTTAACAACTGATTCTCAGAATTGCTAACATTTAACAGCTCTGGCTGGTCAGTCTGAGCCAGCTTCAGCATGCCACTGCATGCTTTGATCCCAGGCAGCAAAACCACTATGCTCTTAACCACTCTTTGATGCGGTATTAAAGTATTGCTAGAATATGCTTCCATACCAATACAGGTATGGTGGTACTAAGCATGCAAGATACATTGCATTTCTTCATTTTTCTAAATTGCATTAATTCCTATTAGATGTACCACTCATCAAGGTTGTTGAGAAGTCCAATGTGAGGGACCATCATGCTCAATCGTGGATTATACAGGTACCCTGAGGCTCACACAGGTCAAGAACATGGCAATGGACCATTGGTAGTCTGTACATGTTGCCATCACTTCCATTCATCCTGCTCAGGCCCACCTGGAAGTCAGGGCCCTCCCTCACAGTCCCAGTGATGGTACTCCAGTGCTAAGGGTATCCTGGGGTACAAGGACTAGAGCACAGCCACCTCCATTTGTGGCCACACTACCTCCAGACGACTGTGTTCAAATAAAGCCTTCCTTTGCCTTTTCTTCCTCCAGTGCCTATCCACTAAGGCTGGCCATTCTCTCTCCAGCCCAGAAAGCAGCCACCTCGCCGCTGTTCTCAGACAGTTCAGCCCAGTCACCAGGATGCACTTATGCCTCAACACTGGCAAACTTCTCTCAGTGTTATCTGTAGGGTAGGCAAAGAGAAACCTTTCATGCTTTCCTGGTGAGGGTACTTTAAAAAAGAGATAATAAAGTAAATTTATTACTTAGAGAATCACTGAAGCAGCCTGGGCAAAAATGAAATGAGGCTTTAAAAAGTGAAGTCAGAATAATGAACATTTTTCAAATGCTGGACTTGGAACAAGTACTCAAATATAATTTTTGCCTTCAGGAATGATTAGTGTTGATTAGTGTTTTCTCTTTAACCTATATAAGCAAGCCTCCCTCTTTCCACAACCCTATTAATTCTCATCTTCTCCTCAGACAACATATTTGGAAATCTTCCTGATTTCATTTGACATCAGAAAGACATGGTTTTGCCCTCCTGGCATGCTGGAGAAACAAATCAATTCCTTCCCCCAGATAGGGTGATGAAAGTCCTTCTCTGCAGTGCTTTCTATTGCTATGGTAACAGAAGATGGGATTTCCTAAGGGAACCAGATTTTTACATACACAGAGAAAAGCAGTTCTTTAAAAGCTTGATCCCTTTTTTTGTTGCTGTGTGTATAATATAATCAATGTAATAAACTGAGCACCAAAGAAAAAACAGAATGACACCAACCCTTTTTATATAGGTGTGGAATGAGACCTTTAGTGAAAGAGTCAATTTTTAAAGTTTTAATATTGTGGCATTGCTATTAAAACGATTTAAAAAAAAAACAATTTGTAAAATTTGCAAGTTTTCTTAGAAAAACAGAAGAGATGGGAATTTAATGGTCTCTCTAATGGCAGATAGACTTAAAATATAGGTAAACAGCATCAATACTTTCTGTCACCAAGACTTAACAACACTGTGATATGGTAAAGAAGATGTTGGAAAGTTCAACGTCAAACAGGTATTTTGTGTAATGACGGTACTTTCCACTTCTGTCATTTTCTCCCTGGAAGTACATAATAGTTGACCATTTCATAGATGAAATCTTATCAGAAGGAACTCAAGAGGCATGATTCTTTCCATGACAGCCCCTTAATCGGATAAGGGGACCTAACCTCTTTTAATCCGTTGACTCATCTAAAGGCATTACTGTAGGGTAGCTTTTTAGGCTCAGGGCACTCTGTGGAAGGAGCAGGTTCTGAAATATGCAGCAGGGGGTGGGTTTGGTCTTGATGTGAGGAAAATGCTACATATATACACATCTGTCACTTGAGTGCCTCTGAACTAACATTCCAAACATGTTTTGGGATTTAAACAAAAGCAGATCCTGCTCAAAATGACTTTTCATGAAATTCTTGAGTTCGTGAATGCAAAGATGTGAGAAAGGACTAGATACTTTGATGGTAACTTCCAACCTGCTCATGCTGTCCCTGCTTCTGCAACTGCCCTATTACAGATACCTTTAACACTATGCTCTTGCAAATGCAGGGATTAAAGTTTGTTGGTTTCCCCCCAGAAAAGGTTGTTTAAAAGTGCTGTTGAAATGATACGACAAATTTAAAATAAAAATAAAGTGCCACTTGGCTGTGCTCTAAAAGATACATGGATACTGTTGTTCTCTTATCGGGTGGAAGGAGTGATGTTTCTGGGGAGCTGATCGCGAGGTAACAAACGGCAAAGTGAATAAAGTCTGTGTTCCCTGTTCTCTCTATTCTTGATATGGACATGGATAAACAGGAACATTGGGAGTCATTTTAAGCAATCAAGTGGCATGTAAGCCAGAGAGGTCAGGTCAGAGACTCTCGGCTTACAAAAGGAGAAATTGATAACTGATAATGTATGCAAACAGCAAAGCAGGAAGCTAGATCGGTGAATATCATGTGCTAGGATGAGAGGATATCAAGAACAGCATGAAGAAACTTCTTTAAAATGAAAATTCAAAAATGAAAAAAAATCCAAAAATGAAAATTTCCAATGTTAACTTTTTAATGAATGTGATAAATTTATGGGCTTTGGTATGAGGGAAAAGAACAATTAATAACCCGAGTAAAAATACTTGAAATCCATAATGGAATGTTTTTGGGTCACACTACTAACTGAGTGAGCCTGGGAAGTTATTTTGAAGGCCTCTTTAAAGATTCGTTGAGGGCTTCTGGGTGGCTCAGTCAGATAAGCGCTGGACTTCAGCTCAGGCCATGATCTCACAGTTCATGAGTTCGAGCCCCGCATCGGGCTCTGTGCTGACAGCTCAGAGCCTGGAGCCTGCTTCAGATTCTGTCTCCCTCTCTCTCTGCCCCTCCCCTCTTCGTGCTCTGTCTTTTTCTCTCTCTCTCTCAAAAACAAACTTTTAAAAATTTTTAGAAAAAGAGAAAAAAAATATTTGTTGAAAGCTGTCTCTTTCACTACCCCCCCTCCCCCCCAATTCAAGGAAGTGAGAAAGGTCAGGAATCCTGACATTATAGTAAGAACAACTGCCTGGAAGAGTGATTTTTTTTTTTTTAATTCTGAGTGCTTCAGGACCCCAGGAGTTTGCCAAATATCTCTTGATTTCGGCTCAGGTCATGATCTCATGGTTTGTGAGTTCAAGCCCCACATCGAGTCCTGTGCTGACTGTGCAGAGCCTGCTTGGAATTCGTTCTCTCCCCTCTCTCTCTCTGCCCTTACCTCACTTTCTCTCTCTCTCTCTCTCTCAAAATAAATAACTTTTAAAAAACTTTAAAAAAAAAAAACCAGAAGAAACAGAAGCTGTGATCACAGCAAGAGTTTTGTTTGTTTCTTGATAGCGTCTCTGACCATCTAGGGGGAAAACACTCATTCCTCTTCATTTTCTAGTTCCTGTATAGAACTTACTATCAATGTTGTCTCTTTAACAAATGGTGCTGGGAGAACTGGACAGCAACATGCAGAAGAATGAAACTAGACCACTTTCTTACACCATTCACAAAAATAAACTCAAAATGGATAAAGGACCTGAATGTGAGACAGGAAACCATCAAAACCCTAGAGGAGAAAGCAGGAAAAGACCTCTCTGACCTCAGCTGTAGCAATCTCTTACTCGACACATCCCCAAAGGCAAGGGAATTAAAAGCAAAAATAAACTATTGGGATCTCATGAAGATAAAAAGCTTCTGCACAGCGAAGGAAACAATCAATAAAACTAAAAGGCAACCAACAGAATGGGAAAAGATATTTGCAAATGACATATCAGATAAAGGGCTAGTATCCAGAATCTATAAAGAGCTCACCAAACTCCACACCCGAAAAACAAGTAATCCAGTGAAGAAATGGGCAGAAAACATGAATAGACACTTCTCTAAAGAAGACATCCAGATGGTCAACAGGAACATGAAAAGATGCTCAACATCGCTCCTCATCAGGGAAATACAAATCAAAACCACACTCAGATATCACCTCACACCAGTCAGAGTGGTCAAAATGAATAAATCAGGAGACTATAGATGGTGGAGAGGATGTGGAGAAACGGGAACCCTCTTGCACTGTTGGTGGGAATGCAAACTGGTGCAGCCACTCTGGAAAACAGTGTGGAGGTTCCTCGAAAAATTAAAAATAGACCTACCCTATGACCCAGCAGTAACTAGGGATTTAGTCAAGGGATACAGGAGTACTGATGCATAGGGGCACTTGTACTCCAATGTTTATAGCAGCACTCTCAACAATAGCCAAATTATGGAAAGAGCCTAAATGTCCATCAACTGATGAATGGATAAAGAAATTGTGGTTTATATACACAATGGAGTACTACGTGGCAATGAGAAAGAATGAAATATGGCCCTTTGTAGCAACGTGGATGGAACTGGAGAGTGTGATGCTAAGTGAAATAAGCCATACAGAGAAAGACAGATACCATATGGTTTCACTCTTATGTGGATCCTGAGAAACTTAACAGAAACCCATGGGGGAGGGGAAGGAAAAAAAAAAAGAGGTTAGAGTGGGAGAGAGCCAAAGCATAAGAGACTCTTAAAAACTGAGAACAAACTGAGGGTTGATGGGAGGTGGGAGGGAGGGGAGGGTAGGTGATAGGTATTGAAGAGGGCATCTTTTGGGATGAGCACTGGGTGTTGTATGGAAACCAATTTGATAATAAATTTCATATATTAAAAAAAAAAAAGAACTTACTGTCAGTGTGGAGAGGCAGTATGGCAGCCATGATTGGTGGCATCATTTGCTCCCTCTTTGGCAAGCACTTTGTTAGTGAATACTCTGCCACGTGAACTCTGCCTCAGGAACTATGTGTAGAGTGATGGAAAGAGCCCCTGTCCTCGTGGATCATACTGTCCAATCAGATCCTCTTTTTTGTAGCACTTAGGACTCTAGGTGTGGTGCTAACTTGAGGGGGGTCTCCTTGGTTTCCCACTAAAAATTGGGTTAAGGCCATCTTTTCCCAGAATCAGGCCTCATAGGCTTTAAACTCTAGTGCTACAAGTTCTGTGACTTTAAAAGTTGCCCAAGCAAAAAATTTCAGTCAGCTCTGATATGCTCAGCCTTTTCCTTCGCTTTTGGCATTTTCAACCTCTTTACCTCTTTCCCTTAAATATCTCTTAACTGATCCTTTTTTCTGCCCCATCTACCTCTTCTTACCTCACTATCTGTCACCTGTTCCCTTCCTGGCCTCATGGCCTCCTCTCCTAACATTTCCCACCCATCTGTCTTTCCCACTGCCTCACTGCTGTTAGAGTTACCTTACTAAAATATGTACCTGTTCATGTCATGTCTTCTAATAATTGTCGGTGGTGCCCTAACTTCCTGGCCTGCTTAAAAAGGCTTACAAGGCTGCCCTGGCTTACCTGACCCATCTCATTTTCTGCTATTCTCTGCAAGACTAACTGTGAGTACCATCTTTTCACCTGGATGCCCTCTGCACCTTTTATGTATGTTATTTTTCTCTGGTTTTCCTTATAAAGATTCCTGAGGATACATTTTCCGGCAAGCACTTGTTAGATGGCCACTCAGATCTGGGGCACCCAGGTGTTTCTTATCCCAAGACTCTTCTTACCAGCTTTTAGAATTCCCTAAATCTGGTGAGGAGGGGCTTCCTCTGGGGAGAGTGGTGGAGGGCAGTACCAGGGCACTTGATATCTGCACTCTGAGCTGCTCTGGCACTCAGCACCTACCAGTGCATCCCCTCCCTGCTGGTGCGTCTGGATCTGCACTCACTCCCCCCACGTGGTAAGCCACAGAGCACACCTGCTCCTTGTTTGCCATTATGGGAAACGTGCACCGCCCCCACCCCGCCCAGGCTTATGGGCATCCAGAGCCCATTCACAGGAGAACATTTGCTGATGGAGGGGGCTGGGGTGGAAAAGCCAGCTGACCCATCGCAGAACACTGGCAGAACGCTTGCAGAACGCTACCTCAGAGAGAGGGAGAGCAAAGCCCTGAGAATGTTGTTCAGGGAGAGGCTCAAGGAACAGGAAGCACTGATCTCCTGGGACAATTCTAGACACCTTGCTGCTGCCAGGAGAAACCACTGGCCCTGAGGATGTACGATGATGGTGCATTCTCGTTGCTGCGGGCTTGGACCTTTGCACTTGTTGGATTGGGCCCCAGGGACCCCTGCAGAAGAAGATTGCTGTCTGAGCCCTTCTTCCTCCTGGAAGGTGGTAGACTTGTGGCTGGGGTATGTGCATTTCACTCCCTAGCTCTGGCCTCCAGCAGTACCTCCCCGCCTTTGGGCCAAAACCAGGTCCCCAACACCAGGACTGGCCCCTGGGACAAGTGCCCTGTGCTGCAACTCTGAGTGGAGGGGAAGGGGCAGGAGGCATTGTGGAGGATTGGGGTTTGGCTTGACAGGTGATGTGAGCCAAACTTCTTATAGATTAATCCTTCATGAGGGTCCTCTGGCACCTGGGGCGCCCAGGTATGACTCCTCCCTGTACTCCTCCACCGCCTCCTGCAGAACTCTCGAGCTCCCCTTAGATCAGACTTCTGGCAAGAGTAGTTGTGGCAGCAGCACTTGGGGCCTGATTTCTGGTCCTCTGGGCCCCTGATGCTCAGTGCCTCCCAGCCATCCTCTCCCTGCCCCTGCATCTAGCCCCATAATTGCACCTTCCTTCCCCACAGCTACAGAGCACCCACTGTAGGCTCCACCTGCACTCTATTTGTCTAAGAAGACAAAAACCCCATGTAGCACCCAGCCTGGGAGGAGAGTGCAGATAGAAGGCACCTCCAGTCTAGGGAGCAGTTCCAGGAACAAGGACGTGTGCAGTGACAGGTGTTGGGAGCTCCTGGGAAGACCAGCTACACTCCAGCACCAGGGTGCAGGAGTGTGGGAGGACCCTCAATGCTGAAAGGGGATAGTACTCCCGGTCCCGTGCAAAAGACACTAGGTTTGGTGGAGGCCCAGGAAGGGAGCTTGGTGGAAAGAGTGCCGTGGGGGATAGTTTAGGGGCTTGGTTGCTGCAGAATTTGTGGAGAACACACGTGGGCCCCGAAAGAAGCAGGAAGTAATTTGTGTTTGAAAGAGGCACTGTATCCACCTAGCTGTGCATATGTTAATTGTATCTAGATGTCAGTTACACAAAACAATGATGACAATGATACTTGCTTTGAGTGCTTACTCTGAGCCGGGTGCAGTGCTGAATGCTCTGTGTTCTGTATATTGTCTACTTTTATGTAGTAACTCCATTTTCTAGATGAGGAACCTGAGGCAAAAGAGATCAACAGGCCCAAAGAACCAGAGGTCATAGGGGCATTGAGTGCAAATTCAGGTATCTGATTATAGAGCATTTACTTGTATTAAAATCATGCTAAAGTTGAAAAGTAAAAACAAAACAAAACTCTGCTAATTGTGTAAATAGATGTTGAAATCGGAAAAAGAAAAAAAATTCCGCTTCTATTGTGTAAACAGTAATCTGCTAGTTTTTCATATAGGTATGTGCCCTTTTGTTTTTTTCAATTCCCAACACCTGTTTTTAGAAAGGCACAACTTCTTTACACAATGATTATATAGCATGAAGAGTCCTTGCTCATCTAGGAATAACAATAATGACATTTCCCCCTCTGGACTAGTACAGACTCCCTGAAATTCTCATTGGCATTTGACAAAGTTTTATTTTGACTGGACTACAGAGGAAAAATGTTACAAAGACCACAAGCATAGTAATTTGTGGTTCTCTTGGTGTTACAGTGATGTGTGTAAAATAGAAATTGTCATTGAAAATGCATAATCTGTGGTAACAGACACAGAAACAGCACTTGACTCTGGGACCCCTTCGTGGTTTGAAATCCTAATGAAGTTGGGATCCAGCACTTGTGCAGGCAGGTTTAATTAATTCTGAGCAGCACATTGTCTCCTAGCAACAACGTTTTTTTCCCCCTCAAATTAAAGTCAAAAGCTAACTTGAAAAAGCTGAATAATACTTTGAAAGTCATTAAGTAAATATCTTGACATAAAACAATTCTAGAACCATGTAGGTTTTCTAATCCTGGAATTATAATAGTGTCTGATTTTCAAGGTAACCAAATGGGTAAAATCAGATGAAATTATTGTTAAACTGTGCTAAGCCTCTCTTTTCCATTCAACGTTTACATCAGACCAGTCAGGTAACTTACTACTTTGAGGACAGTTCAGACTTTTTCTCTTGAGATTATCTTGCTAGATGATTGAGAAATAAATGTGGATAAAAGAAAATCAATATTTTTCCTAACTTTGTTCAGGAGGAAATGAAAAGAGGCTTTTTTTATTTTTCAGCCTTGCCTTACACCCAGATAAAACTCTTGTTGCAACTGGCCAAGTTGGAAAGGAGCCATATATATGTATATGGGATTCCTATAATGTCCAGACTGTGTCTATTCTTAAGGATGTCCATACACATGGAGTCGCCTGCTTGGCTTTCGACTCAGACGGACAGGTATGTATCTTTTTCCGTTTCTGTTTTCCGTAATGACTTCTCACGAGTCACTTAGAGTTACAGTGCATGAAGCTTATAGGCTCAGAAAGTCTACTAACCCTTGCCACCTCCCCTTGTCTGCCTCCTAGAATCATGTCGGATCCTTTTCCAAGCTGTGGCACTGATACCCAGCTCTGGGTAGGCCCCAGTTTTGGTTCCCCCAGTCTTAGCGTTGGTTGAAAAGCTTCCAGAAGGAAGTCATGAACTCATGCTGATTGGGTCCATCGTGACCCAGGTCCAATGTTAGCTTCCTATTTGGAATTAGTGTTGGCCCAAACGTTTTTCATATACTTCAAGCCCTGAGCATCTCCTTGGTTCCCTTTGCTTTGAGAATGTCCTCTCTTAATAATTCACCACCTCCTAATAATTCACTGAGAAAATTCTCTTTGACTTTTTAAGTTCCTCTTCTAACTCCTCCTTCTCCCTACCCACTCCCCACAGCTCAAGCTGCCACTGATTCATGAGTGTTTGTGAGTATCTCTACAGTGACCCTTACATGCATTCTCCCCTCCCATTCTCTGCCACCATCCTGTAAGTTACAAATCCATGTCCTGCCTGACATTTGAAGTATCCTCTGACTGGTCTCCACACAGTTTCTTGCTAATGTATTTCACCAACTAGAAAAAGTGTGAGAGCATTATTTTAAAAACAACCAAAGCTTGGAGAACTCCGTGAATAAGTCTATTATTTGTGTCTGGGTGTTGCGGGCTAACTGACTCTTCTAGCCTTGGCTTCACTATCTCCTTGAAGTCAGATTGGACAAGGCGGTGAGATTCCTCTACCAAACCTTGCACTTTGGCTCCTCCAGCCCCTCCCTCATGCTGTGTTTCTCCGTCTCTGGTGCCCTACTCACCTTCTTTGCCCCTTAAAATGATTCATTATTCTAAGACATTTCAAAGGTCTTTAAGGGACATACTTCCTGAAGGCTTCCCAGGACTCCTAACAAGCTTTCTTTCTTGCCTTTGACTTCCAGCAACCCTTGGCAGAAAAGGTTTGCTAACGTTACAGATGTCAGTTACATGTCCATTTTAAAAATATGTTACAGAAAGGGCAGTGCACACAGAAAGGCACCTTTCCTGTCTTCCACTGCCTCCACCTCCTAACTAGGGCTGTGCCTTTTCCCCAGCCTTCTCCATGATCCTGGGCCACCCTTCCTCTGTATTTCTGCCAGTTAATATTTCAGTCCAGGTTTTGGCAAATTTCAGCGTTCATTTTGTAAGTCCTTGCTGTGTAAAGACCTGTGAAATTCTTCATAGAGCCTTGACAGGCCTGAGAGTTGGGGGCAAGTTGAGTGGATCACAGGACTTGAGCTGGTTTGAGTCACTTTTTAAACAGCTTACTTAGTGTTTCCTGCTGTTTTGAGAGGGTAATGATCACTATTGCATTTTTCTTTCTTGGACTAGCTTCACTACATATGTAGACCCCTGGAATGTATAGTTTTTTTATTTTACTACTCTAATCACATCTACTTTAGTTAGGATAATGCATCCATTCCACTGTGATTCCATGTATAAGGAGAAATACCTGGGTAGTCACATTTGTCCAGATTTGTAGTTCCGGACTTCCTGACTAAATCAATGAATACCAGAATGCATACACAAGTCTAAGTGTAAATGTATGCTTAGATGTGTACTTATATGCACGTTGTCTGATTGTGTTTTTCTAGCAAACATTGTCAAAAATGTGTTCAGAAGCATCACAAGAAAATGCCATGCAGCAGAAGGAAATCCAGCTTTAATGTTTAATTCTTTGTCCATGTGATTTGTGTTGGAATCTTGTTCACTTGTAGGTTCCATTTGGAAGGGTGACGTTGGGGGTGGACTGCATGGCACTTAACTGTCAGTTGAGAAGAATAACCTATTTGCTTGCTGTGATGAATTTCTTGGCTTGTTGATGCCTACTGCTTCAGATCTGCCTTATTCCTTGGACAGAGTTCACTGGAATCAACTGATACTTAGAAAATGACAAATGGCCCATCACCTCTCCAACAACAAAAGGCAATAGAAATGCTTTTTAGGTAGCTATGGGGCCTGTCACTGTCTACAAATGAACAAAATAGATAACTTTTGGCTTTTTTTTTCCATCAGGAAATGTGGATCTTACTTTAGTGCCTATGTTTATTAAAAAAAAAAAAAAGGCAAAAGAATAAGCCAAATGAAATTCATCACTTTAAGTTTTCTTATATGGATAAAAATGCAACCATATATTACAGTTTTCATTGCTTGAATGCACAGTTAAAACAGGGGAAAAAACACCACAAAGACCCTCTTTCTTGAGGGCATATTTTTAAAACTTCCAACTATATATTTTTTATACTAAACATTACTAATAGAAGCCATCTTTACTGAAGAAACCTGAGTAATCCCTGCATAACAACACATATATACATGTAGCTATATGTGGCCATATGTCATCCCACATATATGTACACACATAAACACACACTCAAACATAGTGAAACACATAAGCTCAGATACTCTTAAACTTGAGTAACACTGTATTTTCAAAACACTTTTACTTACATCATTTCACTGATTGCATTGACTCATACAATAATCCTACAAGGTAGACATAACAGATATTTTGCATTTATTTTACAAATGAGAAAACCTAATTTAATGAGGTTAATTAATTTTTCAAGATCTGGTTCCTCACAAGTCAAAACAGAAGCCAAATCTCCTTACACCCATTCCAGACCTCTGTCCATGACACAGGGCTGTTTCCTTAGGTGTGGCATCCTACTAGGTCCTCTGATGTTGGTGTTTCTAATACATATTTTGATACTTTTGATGTTGTGTATACTTAAATGTGTTGAATTTTCTTTTTCCTTGAGAACGAGTTCTGAAATGAACCCAAAGAATGTAGACTGGAAGATGAAGTACCAGATTTCTTTTACCAGCAGTATATACCCTCTTTAGTCACCCAAAACATTTGTGAAACTATGAAGATGAAGAATGAATGTAACGTTCATTTATGGGTTTTTCTTCCCTATGTGTTCGTCAATCCCTTTGATTTTAGCAGTTTGGCAAGGCTTTTAGATTATGGAATCCTAGATTATCTTTAATCTCACATTAATATTTTAAATTTAAAAATTAAAAAATCTGAACCTTGTCTTCAAGTTGTGTTCCTCTGATTTCACCTGGTTAAATCAGAGGCTTTGTGGCAAACGAGTCAAAGCTTTTGGGTTTTTGAAATTGTAGTATATGCTAATGGAAGTCATCTGTGATGCCTTTAGCAGTGGACTTTAAATAGATTTTGAGAAATCATTTTTTTTTTTTTTTTTTTTTTTTTTGCATACATTCAATGCCTGGCCCAGAATAGGTAATCAGTGACCATTTGTTGAAAGAAGACATGGATAGTCAGGAATGTGCCTATCAGTTTCAGCTATTAAATTATTGTTCTTATTCTTAGCGTTTGGCCTCTGTGGGACTGGATGCAAAAAACACAGTCTGCATTTGGGACTGGAGGAAGGGAAAACTTCTGGCCTCAGCCACCGGCCACTCCGACCGGGTAAGAAGAGCTTGTTGGATCAAGCCACACAGTTTTCATAACTATGAGCGAATTGTGAAGTAGCTTCCCAGATTTGTACTATTTTTAAAAGTAAGTTCTCCATGTAAAGATTTCTCCTACATATTCAACCTAAAAACTGACTTAAAAAAAAAAATCAATTCCTGACTAATAGCTGTGTTGGCATGATCTCTTCTGGTGATTGGATGCTTTCTTTACATTGTTACTACCTTTCATAGGCAAAGCAAACTTTTGATATTGGCATCTAGCTTCTTCATCATAAAGTCAAAATAGAATTGAATTTGAAATTGTAAAGTTTTGATGTATTCCTTTAGAAATGGAAGTAGTTGTTAGAAAATAATACTCACAAAATATGTTTACAGGTGTATACATTTTACCTTCAAATGAGTATAGTGACAACTTAGGGATTTTTGTTATATTTGAGAATCTTAAGATTGTGCCTTGCTTATCATATTGAAATCAGTGTGCTCAGAAATAATTTCATACAGTCATAGCAGGCAAGGTAGGTTATGAAGCAGGTCAGAAATCTATTTCTCCATTCTCTTGCATAATTAAAATAATGTGACCACTTTATTTTTTATAATTTCAAACAAAGTGAATTGGCATGATTATCTTACATTGATTAATAGTTTTGTATTTCTTCTCAGTGTAAGTGAGAATGAGGCCTGAATTAAATATGAAATTCATCATCTCTTGGTGTGAACTCTGAAAAATTTTTTTCAAATGAACAGTATATTCATTGAGGGAGAATCATAATTTTAAGGTGACCTGATAGTTGTTGCGGCACATTTGAGCAAATTGTACTCAAGGATTAAGTTCTCAGAAAGTCCAGAAATGACCAGCCTTGGAACTTTAGTGTTGGAGGAGCTCCAGCACCCTTTTGTTCCCAATGGTTCCTACCCCTGGCAACATGTAAGAATTCCTTAGGGAGATTTTATAGTGCAGTGATGCTTGGGCTCTGCTCCCAGATTATTAACTTACTGGTAATTAATCGGTATTAACTTAGTACTTAATGAACAGTTTGAAAATACTTGTAATGCTCACATTTTGTATATTACTGTTTCTGCTTATGTGATAATCCCATCATATCATATAAAGTAAGTTGAGTTAGACTAGATCAATGTGAATTTATTTCTTACTGTTTTGTTCATGTACTTTATACCTTCCACTTAGAAGTAGATTATGAAAAGTACAATGCTACTCTAGTGCAAATGTATAATTTTAAGATCCTAGAATGTTTTAATGAAATACTGTTCTTTTTGAACACTGTTCTCCCAGACTCCATGATTTGTCTGGGAGAAACACAGTGTCTCCCAAAACTGGGAGAACACAGTTTTGTTCTTTATTACTGGTGCCAATATGAATTATTAATGTCTCCTTATGGGCAAATGATTATCTTCAAGATTATTTTAGTGGAGAAAATACTTAATCCCTAGCACTCATTTTTGTAACTGAGTGCTCATAACACTCATTGCCCTCATAACAGAACTGGGGTGGTGTCATGTATTTTAGAGATGATGAGATTAGCCTGAGGTTGCATAGCTAAAATGGGCACTGGACCTTATTGAAACTTGGTACTTGGACCAAGTGCTCTTTCTTCAGTGTTGTTTCTGTAGTTCATAATTGCTTCTTTCTACCTAACTGAAGGTTATAGGTCCTCCTTTTCTCTCTGATGATTGATCCATATTGCTCCTTCCTATGTGATGAGAAATTAGTGTCATGAGCTCTTTATCTGGCTTAGACATTGGCCCTAACAATTACTCTTTTTTTCTATTAGAGCTTCACAGAATGCGGTCCTTGGACTGACTGCATCAAAATCTCTTGGAGTCTGTTTAAAAATGCAGCTGCATGGAACAAATTTCAGGCCCACTAGATAAGAATCTTTCAGTTTGGCTGGTGAAATATGTACTTTGCCACAGGTGATCTGACCCTCAAGGTTGACAGTCTTCTCTTCCTTGTTCCAAAAATGGAAAAAGAACTGCCTGCAAACTGTCTAGTAGCTTTCCTTAAAGAACATTCAGTAGTGTTAATGGATATGTTTTCAGTTCCTTGGGGAATGCAAAATAGAATAGTATTTTGGGTCAGATTAAAATGAGAGGCTAAAGGACTATTTTTGGTGGGCTAATTTAGGTGCCAAATAAATGCCCCTGCCCATGATTACAAGAAAGTGTTGGCCACATTGAACTGCATTTGACTGTTAAACATTTTCCTGCTCAAAACACTTCATACTTCTTTTGATTTTTATTGTAAAGCTATGTCAAAGTATGTTACTAGCATTGTGTACAGGTATAGAAAAAATGGATCAAAAAATTATCCTAAAGCATTCCAATTTGTTTACCCTGGATGAACCAAGTTAAAAATATGACACCAGTTTGTCTCATTGATTGTGGTTAATTATTATTTCTTTATTCAGGTCTAAGGTGAGTAGATAGGAGGCAACAAAATATGTGTTAGCAATTCCTGAACCAACCCCAGAGCCAAATCGCCCATTTTTCAGTCCATGCAAGTAACAGTGTATTCTAAATTTTGGATAGAGTCTTGGCAGTTGAACTGATATCTGAAAGAAGGCAAAAACACATATATTACCAACAGAGTAATTTTTAATTCTTTTAAACAGATTTTTGATATTTCCTGGGATCCATATCAGCCAAACAGAGTGGTTAGCTGTGGAGTAAAACATATAAAGGTAAAGTAGTTATTTAAAAAAAAATTTTTGGTAACTTTTATGAGAAGAATTTAAGGTGTTTATATATATATATATATAATTTGATGTTGAGGAATGGCTCTATTTTTCTAAAATTTGGAGTCTTTTACTGCATTGATCTTGAAGCAAGCTAGCATCAGCTGAGGAGGCTGTCTTTCAGAACTACAGTGTAAGGACCATCAGGTGAAGTGCCCAGCAGGCAGCTGAAAAGAAAACTTTGTGTTAATCAAATACTAAACCAAATACTCCTAGTATTTCAAGGATTGCATGCTTTAAAACAGTTCTGATTTTAATATTGTAAATTAAGTTTTTACATTTTGATGAATGTTTACACATACTGTATATCAAAACATTTTCTGTCATGTTGAGAAGTTATTTTAGAAGGAACAGCGTTGGGTTGGACATAAAAATAGAGGGATACACAGCACGAGCCTACCTGAGCCATTGATTTTTAAATGCCTCTGTCTTCCCCTAGACTACACAGCCTCAAATACCACAGGTAGCCCAGGACCTACCTTTAGCTATTTGCTTCTTTCTACTTTGTTAAATGGGTAGCAGAGTTAACACCATTAACTTTCTTTGCTCCAGCATAGCAGAAATTTCCTCTGGACCCTGGGATGTGACCCAGAATCTTCTGTCTACAGATTTGTACACAATAGAGATTAAAGTTCATAATTGAAAGAGTGGAGGATTACTTGCTTGACTACAGCATGTTTGGATCTCTGCTAGTACCAAATTGCTGCATTTTTGTATGAACGGAATAGGTATCTGTATTATTTCCCCAACCAACTCCTCCTGTTTCCCTGTTCTTTTGTTCTTTTTTCAGTCTCGTTTTTTATGATCCTTCCCATTGTTCTTACTTAATTGTTAGAAAGGGACAGATGATCAGATGTCCAGAAATAAATATAACAAGAGATATGCAAGACTTGCTTAAAGAATATTACAAAACTTCACAGAGGAATACAAAAGGCTTGAACAAATGGAGAGACAACCTTGGTTCTGGACGTGAAGTCTAAAAATTAAACACATCACTTCAATTATATTCAGTGCAATTTCAGTTAAAATCCCAAGAAGTTTTGTTATTGTTATCTGACATTTCCTTTTAAATTATTCTGAGTTAGTCTAGATGGATAAAAGAATGAGAATAACAAAGAACTTGAATAAAAAAAGGATAATGAAGAGGAAAATACTGTATTTACTAAAGCATATTACGAAACTAAAATAATTAAAATGTATCAGATTGGGATAAGGATAAATAACAATACCCCCCCCCCCGAAAAAAAAAAAAAAAAAAACAAAGCTGAGAAATAGAGGTTAATATGTGTAAGAATTTAGAATATAATAGTATCTTGACCAGTGGGCCCTAGGACAGTTTGTTATCTATTTGGGAGAAAAAAGTTATATATCATTACTTCATACCATACATTAAAATAAATTCTTTATGAATTAAAGAGTTAAGTGTTTAAAAAACTATAAAATAATTACATGAATATCTAAGTAAATGTTTAACTGCTCTCAAGTGGGTGAAAGGCCTTTCTGAATGTAGAAGCAAAGTAAGAAACCATAAAGATAATATTATAGATTCAATTATATAAACATTAAAACTTTCTGTCTACCTGCCCCCAACTGCTAAGAAACAAGAGAGACAAACCACACATGAGCAAAGTGTAAGCCACAAGCGTGTTAGATAGAATTTTGGTTTGTTCTTGAAATGTAAAGACCTTCAGCAAACCTGTACAACAGAGAAAGGACATGTATAATTGACAAAAATGGAAACGTTGGCTAACAGATAGATGAAAATGCTAAATCTTCTTAGTTAGGAATAACAATTTTTAAATAACAATGTTCAATCCATCAGAATTAGGATTAAAGTGTATCCAGTGTTGACAAAGATTTAGTGACTGAACACTGTCAAACCTTGCTGGGGGAGATGTAAATGAGTACTATAAATGAGTATTTCTAGTCTTTCAGTCCAGAAATTTGATAATATCTATCAATAGCTTTAGAAATGTTAGTATCCTGGGGTGCCTGGGTGGCTCAGTGAGTTAAGCCTCCAACCCTGGCCCAGGTCACAATCTCCTGGTTTCCGGGGGTTCGAGCCCCACCTCTGCCTCTGTTATGATGGCTCAGAGCCTAGAGCCTGCTTCAGATTCTGTGTCTCCCTCTCTCTCTGCCCCTCCCCCACTCGTGCTCTGTCTCTCTCACTCTCTCTAAAAAGAGTAAACATTAAAAAAAAATTTTTTTAATTAAAAAAAATGTTAATATCCTTTGAGGTAGTGATTTTTTTTTTTCAGTATTAGTATATGTGCCGCTGTGAAGAGAACACAGCCCATATTTTCCTATCTTGGAATTTATCTCAAGGAAATTATTAGGAGTGTGAACCAGGATAGGTTCATTGCTGAATAACTTACCAACAGCAAATAAAACCAGACTGAAGAAGGCCTGAAGCCACCAAACTGCCCCCAGGTGGTTAAATACAATATGGTAGATCCATAGGAAGAAATACTGTACAATCATTATAAGTCATGGTTTAGATGATTATTTAATGTTATTAGGAAATATTCAAGATTTATTTACAGTCTACTAGGTGAGGTAATTTTTTTTTTATTTTTTTTCTTTTTACTTTAGAAGTATATTTTTGTATAGGAAATAAATTGGAAAGATACCAAAAAATGTTAAGCAGTTAACACTGGCTATGGAGCTTATGATTAAATTGTCTCTTTATTTTTAAAATTATTTTACAATAACATATATTTTTTCCAAAATCAGAAAAAAGTAATGAAAAAAAAAACAGAAGGAAAAAAGATAAGCGTATAGGTTCTATTATTCAAAGGTATCAAGTGTCCTACCAATAATTCCCTTTATAATTTTTATTAATCAAAGATATATATCCATCAACATGAATTTCTAATCTGTCTGACAAATGGCAAAGGCACTGAATTGTTCTTTTACCCACAAGCAAAGAATTATGTGAGTTCATGATGAGACTGGTTTCCATCAGGTGATGGTGGCTTTATGGAAGTCTAGGACTCTGATCACAGGGCCATCACCCAGTCTGCATATTCTACAGTGAGGAAGCCAAGACCTAGGCGGTTATTTGACTTGGAATCCTCTTTGTATCTCCTGCTTGTCTCTGGGAAAGCTGTTCAATCTCCCTGAGTCTGAATTTCTCTCCCAAAAAACACCCCCATGAAACCAGGGGGTTGTGGATCACTACTTTATGAGTGTGTTAAGAGTTACATTACACAGTGTGTGAAACCAGTAGGGGCACAATGTTAATTTCTTTTCCCATCTTCTGGGATCACAAAAATGGTGGTACAGATAAGATTTAAACTCAGTCTCTGGCTCCCTGTGTAGAGGTCTTTCCATTGGAAATTATTTCTTCAATAATCTATTTTGGCCTGATTTTTCCCCCAAAAAACAAAATGTTAAAAAAATAGATTAGCTGCTTAACTGATGGAATTCTCCAGCTTCTTCCCTGTTTGTTTTCATCCTTGGTTAACTCTTCTAATCAGTTAATTCCAAAAACAAAGACATATAAAACCCAGGAGCTTCATTTGAAAACACTAAGAGCTGTTTATCCCATTAAATTTGTTAATTATGGGGGCACCTGGGTGGCTCAGTCGGTTGAGTGTCTGACTTCGGCTCAGGTCATGATCTCACGGTTTGTAACTTCTAGCCCCACGTTGGGATCTGTGCTGACAGCTCAGAGCCTGGAGCCTGTTTCCGATTCTGTCTCACTCTCTCTGCCCCTCCCCCACTTGCACTCTGTCTCTCTCAAAAAATAAACATTTAGAAAAATAAATTGTTAATTATGTTTTAGCAGACAGGCATTTTTTTTTCTAAGCAAAATTAAGTATTTTTACCTCAAATGGAATAATCTCCCAATGCCCATCTACCCATTTTTATTAATTTTGTTTAGAAAAAAATCCACAACAGGGGCACCTGAGTGACTCAGTAGATTAAGCATCTGACTTAGGCTCTGGTCATGATCTCGCGGTTCGTGAGTTCAAGCCCCACATCAGGCTCTGCACTGACAGCTCTGAGCTTGGAATCTGCTTCAGATTCTGTGTCTCTGTCTCTCTGCTCCTCCCTGCCTTGTGCACAAGTGCTTGCGCTCTCTCTTTCTCAAAAATAAGTAAAAACTTAAAAAAATATTTTAAAAAGAAAGAAATCCATAACAAATTTTAGCAGGCTTCCAACAAATATTTTCACTATCTTTATTTTCTACAAGCAATTCCAGGATCCCCACTCCCCCCCCCCCCCCCCCGCCCTGCAAAAACCTACCTAACAGCAAATGAATGATTCCAGTCACAAGCTGAATGCAAAATCTTTGATGTACTCCAAGAAAATATTTTTATGTGACATTTTTGTAGCTAGGGTGAAATCCTTTGTGTTTTTGCAAATCCCCAGTGTTGGCAGACAGGCAAATAACAATTATCTGAAATGAAAGCTTGAAAACAGTAGCAGTTGATCATTGTCATGCTTGGTTGGTTTTACAGCAAATGAGCCTACCAGGTTTGTGGATATTGTTGATCCTTCTCTAGTCTCTAGTCACAGACAGAAGGGACTTTGGAGATTACCTAGGGCCAAATGAACTCCAAGGTATCTGCCAGTTCTAACAAAATTTGCATTACAATCTGGGAATGGAGACTGGGGAAGATAAACTACATCTGTTCTTTTGATGTGGATTTGCTGGTATGTTGCTATCCAAAATTGTCACTGTTTTCCAAACAGGAAGCGCTTTTCAGGAACCGAGAATTCAGAGATTTGCCATTTCTACAAAAACTCTCATACCTATCCTGGTGTTACATCTATATGTGCCTTTTTAGAGAGTCATTTGATTATTTGGAATGTTTCATGTTGGCCTTGTTCCGTCTGACTGGGTGATTTCATTAGAAACCTTTGTGTCTGAGAATAATGGTCTCTCTATGCTTTGTGGTTTTTCATTAGAATATTTCAGTAACTCAGATCAGAGGTGCACATTCTAGAGTTAGAGAAATAATAACTGCAAAGTAATTACCCTTCTTTAGGAATAATGATTTTTAAATTATTGTCCTTTTAATCTTCGTATATGGTGAGAAAAGGAAACATCTGCCTTTGGGTTTTGGCATGTTTATACTACCAGTAGGTGTTTACATTTAATAGTTTGTTCAGGTTCAAAATTATTTTATTTTATTTTTTAAGTTTATTTATTTTTGAGAGAGAGAGCGATTACAAGCAGGGGAGGGGCAGAGAGGGGGACGGGTCAGAGGATTCAAAGTGGGCTCTGTGCTGACAGAAGATAGCCCGATGCTGGGCTCAAACTCAAGAACCCCAAGATCATGACCTGAGCCAAAGTCCGACGCCCAACCGACTGAGCTTCTCAGGCACCCCTGTTCAGGTTCAAAGCTAATACTTAAATGTTTTCCCAAAACTAATACATACTCCTCTTTTCCCCAAATCTTTTTGTTCTTTCCGTATTATACTTGAGTACCTTTTCATAGAAATAGTAAATACCCAAGAAACAAATCACTGGAGTTGACAGAAGAGAGAAGAATTGCTCCTTAATGAGAGAAGAATTCTATATTGTCTCAAGTGGTTGCACACCTGCCTCTCATCCTCCATAAGGGCCATCACCTCCATAGCTGCCAGAGTCCTGCACCTCCAAGGTAGTACAATCAGCCCAGAACTCCTTCCCTCAATACTTAACTAAGAGGGCCACCATTTTTCCTCTCCTAAGGCACAAAATATTTGGCTTGTCACTGATTTTTCCTCACACATTTGTCACCTGGACTTGCCTGATCCTGCTCTCCTAATCCCAGATGCACCTTGTTTCTCACCACTGATCCAAATCCTAGCTTTGCTCATTCCAGTTAATTCAACATGGTTCTCTCTGAATTTTCTTGGCACTTGTATGTAGTCTAAATATGCTGCTTTGAAATTATTTCTGGTTTTATACGTACCTTCATTAGATTGAAAGTTCTCAAGGCAGGGGTGCCCAGGTGGCTCAGCTGGTTAAGCATCTGACTCTTGGTTTCAGCTCAGGTCATGATTTCACAGTTTGTAAGTTTGAGCCTGGAGTTGGGGTTTGCACTGACAATGCAGAGCCTGCTTGGGATTCACTCTCTCCTCTCCTTTTGTCTCTTTCCTGCTCTCTCTCTCCTCTCTCTCTCGTTCTCTCAAAATAAATAAACTTTTAAAAATGATCGAAATTTCTCAAAGCAAAGATCAAGACCTCAGTATTTTCTCATGTATAACCCCCATTGAATCCTTACCTTCAACAAACCACTTAGGCCCCCTTTCCCTCACTTCCAGGTGGAGATGATAAGAATAGCTGCTTTAGCCTGTTCTCAAGAGTATTATGAAGATCAAATAAATGTAAAGAGCCTTTATAAATGTTGAGGGGCTATATACTTAGCAGTAAAGTTATACCAGTTCATACATTTTAAAAACTATGGCAAAAAAAAAAAAAAAACTTAATTTCTGTATAGCCACAGAAGTCTACTTGTTGCTTTCTATAAAGTGGCTCAAGCTTTATGCTTATGGTCTTTCACATGATAAATTATTCAGTGAAAATTGAAAAGCTTAGTTATTTGGCTATATGGGAAGATAACTCATATTTAGGAAGCTTTTGAGTAAGATTTCTACAGTGAAGATATATAACATTTCAAGTTAGAAACACATGATATCCAAATACATACATACACACACATGCACGCACACCAAAAAAACATCTGGAAGATACATCCATGTGTTAACAGGAGGCTGTAGATACTTCATTTTTCCTCTTTATACTTTATTTCTAAACTCCTCTACAATGAACCTATACTGTTTTTGTAATTTGACCAAAAGTTAAAGACATGATGATTCACTCACTTTATTCCAACTCTGAGAACATTGAGCTTTTGTATTTAATCACCGTTAAACAATTAGCAAAGTTTGGAAATTTTGGAGCTTGGAAAGTTTGAATAACACTGCTAAAAGTGTTTATTATGCTGCTAGTAGTTGGCTAAAAGGTTTTGCGATTCCATTGGTTGCCGCAGAACAAATTACGTGTGCCTAGTTCAGCTATAGCAAATTATATGAAACGTATTGAAATGTAAGCAAATACCAATGATGTGATGCATCAGGATGAATACGTTATTTTTGGATCTCTGTATTTTAATCACTTTCCAGTTTTGGACACTCTGTGGAAATGCCCTGACTGCAAAAAGAGGGATATTTGGCAAAACAGGGGATCTTCAGACCATCCTTTGCCTTGCATGTGCCAAAGATGACATCACCTATTCTGGTGCTTTAAATGGCGACATCTATGTCTGGAAAGGGCTCAATTTAGTCCGCACCATTCAAGGAGCACACAGTGTGAGTATGTCCATGTGGAAATTTGGTGATTATTAAATAAGTTGATATCACAAATAAGTGTGTTTTCCTGTTGTATTAAAATCAGCAGAACTCTGCTGAAAACTACCTAAACATTCATCAAAGATTTCCCCAATTATAGCTATTCTTGTTCACCTTAAAAGAAATAGTTCAAAAGCTCAATAATTTAATTAACCTTCACCTCAATCATTGATTGGTTGATTAGTGTTATTCATCCACATCTAGAAGAACAGGACTGTTTCATCATCAGTTTTATCTTATAGATCAGTACTTCTCAAATTTTAATGTATCTGTGAATTTCCTGGGGATCTTGTTAAAAATGCACATTCTGATTCAGTAAGTCTGAGATGATGCCTTTGCTGCTGGCCTGTGGCCCATACGTAGACAACTCTTGTTTTTACATTTGTTATAAGGGTAGATTTTCCGCACTCTGAGTAAGTAACCTCTAAATCCAAATCACAAGTTCTTAAAATGCAAACAGAAACCACTGACACACTTCTTTTTTGATGATCTGCTCTGTAAGAACATGGGCAAACTTTACTTCTGACCATTCTGCTCTCTTTTGACACCTATGATAATGGTTACACTGCTGTATCTATAGATGATAAAATGGAAATGCCCAGAAGAATGGGGAGATGTGAAAGCTAAAGCCTATTATAGTAAATGGAAATTTGTTAAACAATTTTTAGAAACTCACCAGACCTGTAGCTTAGGTCCTGACTCCAAATTGGTCCCCATTACTCTTAAATGAAGAAAAGTTTAAGCACGTCTTAGCAAAAGAGCTGTAAAATTTTAGATCTTTCATTGGCTTGTATGTTGAACCAATTTTCTTGGCTTCACTAATTATGAAACCGATCTTGAAACCATTCAGAGGTCAGCATTTGTCCCCATGCATAAAAGCAGCTGCCTTAGTAACCTCATTTCTCTTCACACTGGATCTTAGGTCAACAGTATATTCTTACAGCACTTCTCAATAGACCAGGTAAAATATTTTCCTGTGGAGAAGCATCTTTAAGTTACAGGACTCTTTCAGGTGTGGAAAAAAAAGCATCTTCATATAATGCTTAACAAATTAACACAAATGTAATTTGTTTTCAATTAGGCTCAGGTGTTGCCTTCTTGAACTCATTGAGATGCATTTCGGGCACCTGTGTACCAGTAAAAGTGTTTCTGTTCCTAGCTCAAATATCTTTGCCTGATTATTTTGAGAAGTGATTTATATGAAACACCTCTATTGTTGTCTTTTCTTTATAAGGATCAGTTGTCACCTAAAGGAGTTTGATCTTCGTATCTACTTTAACCAAGGAATTAGTGAATAATATTTTTTTTCAAATTGCCATCAGTTTAGTAATGGTAAAGGAGCATTTGAACTGATTTGCTTTGGTAGTAGTCATGATTAATTTTTACTTTAGCCAAAATGAAGGATATTATAAATGGCTACTTGTTCTATTGTCAGGATTGCAATAGAGAACAAGGTTTTTTGTTTGTTTGTTTTTTTACATTTATTTATTTTTGAGAGACAGAGTGAGACAAAGTGAGAGCGAGGGAGGGGCAGAGAGAGAGGGAGACACAGGATCGGAAGCAGGCTCCAGGCTCTGAGCTGTCAGCACAGAGCCCGACGCAGGGCTCGAACCCACAGACTGTGAGATCATGACCTGAGCTGAAGTCGGACGCTCAACCGACTGAGCCATCCAGGTGCCCCGAGAACAAGGGTTTTTAAAAACATTTTTGTTTTTGCTTTTTTTTTAATCATGAAGCTCCAACTATAATGACTATTTAGAATCCTTCAAGTATTGAGTATAATCTGCCTTACTCAACAGGCTGGAATCTTTAGCATGTATGCTTGTGAAGAAGGCTTTGCCACTGGTGGACGAGATGGGTGTATTCGATTATGGGATACTGATTTCAAACCAATAACCAAAATTGATCTCAGGGAGACAGAACAAGGATATAAAGGTAATGCGTGTGGTAATAATTACCCATAACTCTAAAAGTGTTAAATAACAATGTGAAGTTCTGTATTTTATTTGTTTCTGTACCCATCTTATTCCGGAAAGGATTTAAGGCAGTTTACATAAATGGATTGCATACACGATCAAAAGTGTGTTAAAAACAAATGGATACCCCTTCTTTCTCATTTGCATGAAGGTATCTGTGTGTACTAGCAATGGTCCTGCTACAAAGATCAATAACATAATGAGAAAACCACCGAGTGGTATCTTGGGAAATGAGACTTTGAATTATAAAACTGGGAAATTCTGGACAAGTTGGTGACCCTAAATGAGACTGCACCCAGCCTCTGAAAATAAGTAAATAAATAATTGCTAGGTAAAACAAGACCAAAAAATTAGCTTTAAAGTAGTAGCTATCATAGTAGTAGAAGTTAACTTGGGATCAGGGCTGGGGACATGGATTCAAATCCAAGTTTTGCCTATGATAGATTTGAGTCAAATGTTTAAAAATCTCTGGGTCTCAGTTTCCTCCTCTCTAAGATGAGGATAATACTAGCAACAGCCACGTAGAGTTGTGTGAGGATTAAAAACATGTACAGAGTGCTTAGACTAAGTCATGGTATAATCAGCCCTCAATAAATATTAGCTATTATTACAATATACTGAGTATGTGTACCAGGCAATACAAAACAGTTTATATACATTTAAATTTTCATCATAGGTACCAGGCAATACAAAGCAGTTTATATACATCTATTTAAATTCTCATCATATTATAATCTCATCCTTACAGACAAAGAATTGGGGTTTGAGAGAATTTAAAGTGGAAATGTAAACAGAAAAGATAAGATGAAGTCCTAGGCGATGTTGGTACACTAAGTATGTGGAGGGGGGGCTCTACTATTTGCTGCAGAGGGGCCCCAGACGCTGCTCTTGGCTCCTCCAGCCATCGCTGAGGGAGGGGGTGCTCAGTACTGTGACTTATGCTGTCCACAAGATGAAAACTGACTCACTGCTCAGGTGAAGGTGAATTTCTCCCAGTGCTGAAATGAGAGAGAACTTTCCCAAGGATCTTCCTAGAGAGTGTTCTGTGACAGGAGACCCAAGTCCTCGAAAGGCCTGAAGTGAGCCGTTACTCATCAGGTTCTTTTCCACGAAGCCCCTTGATGCAGGCTGACAGCAGTGTGGCCACAGAGGTTTCTTCAAAGGCCAAGTGGTCTGGTGGTGCTCAGAGCTCTCTGCTGACCTGAGGTAGATTCCAGAGGACTGAGAGAAGAATACTACCTATTCTTTAGGCCATCCTCCTTGAATAATATTGTTGTCAACCAAACCTTTCTTAAAAATTATGCAGTACAGAAGTGAGCTGGATATTGTACTTCCTATATGTACTCAGAGTCCAGTTTCCTAAAATATCTTTTAAATACAAAAAGCTAATCTGGAGATTGGATTGTTATTTTCTTATGGAAGCTCGGGATAATGTTTGGATGCATTTCTGAATATCAGGTACAGGGGTCACCATACCAAGTTGTAAAATGAAGTAAAATCCACTTCCTTGCATTGACAAGGAGACAGGTGAGGCCCTTTAGTTCTCTGCCATAGTGCATGAGCCAGTATAACTTTATTCAGAAAAATACTTAAAACAGATATGAGCAAGCAAGCATCCATAAGAGCAATGTAAAAAATATTGGTAAAGCAGCCAAAAACATTTGACTTTGAATCATGAAACTTCTTGGTATATATTTCAAGGTAAATGGAGAGAAAATCATGTACTTAGACAAGAGATGAGTTAATTTACTAGGTGGGATTATTGGCCATAAACTGACTAGATGTTGGGGAGCATAAACCAGCAATGATGATTCCTTTTTGGCACTTTATCCAGCTCATCCAAAAACTATATCACAAAATTAAAAGATAGATTTTAAAGTGGATATCATAGCAGAAGCCATACTTACCGTGTTGTACTTTTCTACCTGATACTGAGTCCCTGACTTAAGGGTCTCAAAGGAGAGTTCACAAGCCAGTGCATAATGTGCATCCAGGTAAGTGGGGGTTTATATTGATTGCATGGCCAACTCCTGTCCCTGGAGTCAGAGGAAGATGGTCAGGAACAGCCTGCATTTTTTTCACTCTCAACAGATTCCTACATACATGTCCCTGCCAAGGTCAAAGCAGATAGAGGTGGTACATGGTAGACAGGAAGTGTGCCTGTACATCATAAATGTGGCCTGTGGTGCCTGGGCTTACAGTTTATCAGGAGACAGACTGGCATGCATGCATTTGTAGATGGATGACCAGTGAGACAAGCTCCCTATTTCCATGGGAGTAATGGACTGTGCTTTCAAAGGATCTTAAAGACCATGCTGCAGTTTGAACCCAAGGGAGCCTTGAGAAGTTGTGCCATTCCTCAAATGGCAGCCACTTTCCTGCCACCTTCTTGATTTTTATAATCACTGCTTACTACCAATACTCTTATTTTCTCAATATTTTACTTTAAATTTATTTTATTTTATTTATTTACTTATTTTAATGTTTATTTAGTTTTGAGAGAGAGAGAGAGAGAGAGACAGAGAGGGGCAGAGAGAGAGGGAGACAGAAAATCAGAAGCAGGCTTCAGGCTCTGAGCTGTCAGCACAGAGCCCTACGTGAGGCTTGAACTCGCGAGCCATGAGATCATGACCTGAGCTGAAGTTGGACTCTTAACCGACTGAGCCACCCAGGCACCCCCAAATTGATTTTAATACATCTCTTTTTTTTTACTTCTCCTTACTATAAACAGTACAACACTTTTTTTAAAAAATATGCATGCTTTATAAAACCTTCACTACTTTTTTAAACGTTTTATTTATTTTTGAGACAGTATAAGTGGGGGAAGGGCAGAGAGAGGGGAACTGAAGATCTGAAGCAGGCTCTGTGCTGACACCAGCAAGCCCAATGTGGGGCTTGAACTCATAAGCCCTGAGATCGTGACCTGAGCCGAAGTTGAACACTCGATGAACTGAACCACCCAGGTGCCCCACCTGTCACACTTTGACAATGTTGTAACAGAAATTCACTATGTACTGCCCAACTTGAAAAGATTTTTATTTGAGTCCTCTCTATCTTTTTTGGTGAGTGGGGAGGTGAGACTGACTAAAAGTTAATAAATATTGTTGCTCTTTTCAAGGAACCGGCTCCTGGTTTCTTGATCTGTTCTATTGGTTTTTTAGTCTGTTTCATTTATTTCTGGTTTAGTCTTTATTATTTTCTTCCTTCCACTGGTTTGGAGTTTTGTTTGTTGTTCTTTTTCTAGCTCCTTTAAGTGAAAGGTTAGGTTGTTTATTGAGATTGGTTTTTTTGTTTTTTTGGGTTTTTTTGCTTTTTGGGTAGACCTGGAATGCTATAAACTTCTTTCTTAGAATAGCTTTTGCTGCATCCCAAAGATTTTGGACCTATATGTTTTCATTTTCATTCATTTCCATGTCATTTTGATTTTCTTTTTGATTTCTTGGTTCACCCATTCATTGTTTACTAGCATGTTATTTGACCTCCCTGTATTTGTGTTCTTTCTAGATTTTTTTCTTGTGGTTTATTTCTAGTTTCATAGAGTTGTGGTCAGAAAAGATGCATAGTATGACTTTGTTGTTTTTTAATTTGTTGAGAGTTGTTTTGTGGCCTAATATGTGATCTATTCTGGAGAATGTTCCATGTGCACTTCAAGAGAATGTGTATTCTGTTTTAAGTTGGAATGTTCTGAATATTATCTGTTAGGTCTATCTTGCCCAATGTGTCATTCAAAGCCACTGTTTCCTTGTTGATTCTCTGTTTGATCTGTCCATTGATGTAAGTGGTATGTTAAAGTCCCCTACTGCAACTGTATTACTATTGATGATTTCTTTTTTGTTTATTATTAGCTGCTGTATGTATTTGGGTGCTTCTATGTTGGGTGCATAAATATTTACAATTGTTATGTTTTCTTTTGGGATTGTGCCCTTATTGACTATATAGTGTGGTCTTTGTCTCTTATTACAGTCTTTGTCTTAAAAAAATTTTTTTAATGTTCATTTTTATTTTTGAGAGAGAGAGCATGAGCAGAGAAGAGGCAGAGAGAGAGGGAGACACAGAATTTGAAGCAGGCTCCAGGCTCCAAGCTGTCAGCACAGAGCCTGACACAGGGCTCGAACCCATGAACCATGAAGTCATGACCTGAGCCAAAGTCAGATGATTAATTGACTGAGCCACCCAGGCACCCCTTATAGTCTTTGTTTTAAAGTCTATTTTGTCCAATGTAAGTTTTGCTACCCCAGCTTTCTTTTTACTCCCATTTGTATGATAAATGCTTTTCTGTCCCTTCCCTTTCAATCTGCATGTTGCTTTTAGTTTGAAACAAGTCTTTTATAGGCAGTATATAGATAGGTCTTGTTTTTTATCCATTCCATCATCCTATGTCTTTTGATTGCAGTGTTTAGTCCATTTATATTCAAAGTAATTACTGATACGTATGTACATAATGCCATTTTATTGCTTATTTTATGGTGGTTTTAGTAATTCTTCTCTGTTCCTTTCTTCTCTTGTTCTTTTGTCTCAGTTTGTTGGCTTTCTTTACTGATATACTTCTATTCCTTTCTCTTTGTTTTTTGCATATCTATTAGTGGTTTTTTATTTGTGGTTACATAGCATCTTGTACATAGCATCTTGTGCATAGAGCATCTTGTGCATTGATTTGTGGTTACATAGCATCTTGTACATACCATCTTGTGCATAGAGCAATCTATATTAAGTTGGTAGTTACTGAAATTTGAATCCATTATTTACTCCTGTCCTCTCCTCAAGTTTTAGGTGTATTGTTTCATGCTTTATATCCTTTTATTTTGTGAATCTCTTGACTGAATTTTTATAGATATACTTAATTTTACTCCTTTTGTGTTTCCTACTCTTTGCACTACTGCTTATGGTCTTTCCAATCAGTCCCTTTTAACATTTCCTGTAGCACTGGTTTAGTGGTTGTAAGTTCTTTTAACCTTCTCCTTCATTTTAAAAAGATTAATGTTTGTTTATTTTTGAGAGAGAGCGAGAGACAGTGTGAACAGGTGAGGGGTAGAGAGAGAGGGAGACACAGAATCTGAAACAGTCTTCAGATTCTGAGCTGTCAGCCCAGAGACTGACGTGGGGCTTGAACTCAGGAAATGCAAGTCATGACCTGAGCTGTAGTCAAATGCTTGACGAATTGAGTGGCCCAGGCACCCCAACTCTCTCCATTTTAAATAGGATAGGATATTTTTGGCTTTAGGTGTTTTGTTTTGTTTTTTTGTTTGTTTTTTAGCACTTTGATTATATCATGCCACTCTCTTCTGGTCTGCAAAGTTTCTCCTGAAAAATTAGCTTATAGTCTTATGGAGTTTCCCTTGTATGTAACTTTTATTTTCTCTTTCTGCTTTCTTTTTTTATTTTAGAGAGAGGGAGTGCAAGCAGTGGAGGGGGAAGAGGAGGGGAGAGGGAGAGAGAGAGATTGAGAGATCTAGAGATCTTAAGCAGGCTGCATACTCAGCGCAGAGCCCAACACAGGGCTTAATCCCATAACCCTGGGATGATGGCCTGAGCCAAAATCAACCAACTGAGCCACCCAGGCACCCTTCTCTTTCTGCTTTTAAAACTCTCTCTTTATGACTGCTTTTCACCATTTTAATTACACTGTGTCTTGGTGTGGACCTCCTTGGTGTGTGTGATTTTGTCAGGGCCTCTCTGTGCCTCCTGGATCTGGATTTCTGTTTCTTTCTCCAAATTGAGGATGGTTTCATCTATTATTCCTTCAAATAAATTTTCTGTCCCCTTTTCTCTCTCTTCTCTGTCTGGGATACCTATAATGCAAATGCTATTATGCTTGATGGTGTCACTGAGTTCCCTAACACTATTTTCATTTTTTATTATTTCTTTCTTTCTCCCATTCAGCTTGCTTGCTTGCTTTCCATTACTTTGTCCTCCAGATTACTGATCTATTCTTCTGCCTCCTCTAGTCTGCTATTTATTTTTTCTAGTGTATTTTTAATTTATTTATTGAGTTCTTCACCTCTGATTGGTTCTTTTTTTGTTTTTGTCTCTTTAAGGGTCTCACTGAGGTCCTCCATTCTTTTCTCAAGTCCAGTGAGTATCTTTGTGACATTTACTTTAAATTCTATATCAGGCATATTACTTATCTCCATTTCATTTAGCTCTTTTGCTATGATTTTGTTCTGTTCTTTCATTTGGCACTTCTCTGTGTCCTCATTTTGTCTAACTCTCTTTATCTGTTTCTCTGTGTTAGGCAAGCCAACTATTTCTCCTGTCCTTAGTGATGGTGGTGGCCTTATGTAGAAGAGGTCCTTAGTACCCTGAAGTTTAATGTCCCCTGTTTTCCAGAACCTGGCACTTGAAGGGTGTCTCCCATGTTGTTGCATGTGCCCTGCTGTTGGGGGTGAGCCACTTTTGCTTTCATATTTGTCATCTGCATTAGGTCTCTTTGCCTGTTATAAGCAGTGTTTGTCCCATATGTTGTTAGTGGTCCTGTCTGGATCCTTCTTGGGCTTGAGTTCAGTCAGACCAGGCATTTACCAGAGATGCAGTAGCAGTGAACTGCAGAAGAACATGGGGGTGGAGTGCGTGGTGTTCGCAAGGTCTGCTTGGGTCTACTGTGGAAGGGAACCTGGAGCTGAGGCCTTTCTGGAGGGGTAATATCCACAAGGGAACACAAGGGTGGGATGCAGTATTAAGCAAGGTAGGTAGAAATGTTCGTGCTGTTCTGGTTCCTGCAGGTGTCCATGTGTCTGGTTTGGGGATGGATGTAAGAAATAGTGCCTGTGTTCCTGGAGAAGTCGCCCAATGATCCTTGCCCCTCCTGCATGCTCTGAGATTAGTAAGCAAATTTCCTTCCTGTATACCACTGGCATCCTTCAAACTGCTCCTTTCATGCTATATCTCCACAGGGCTGTTTGTTGTGCTCTTTAAGGGTGGGGACTCAGTTTCCTCTCATCCTCCTGGCTCTCCCAGAGCCAAGCCTGCTGACTTTTAAAGTTCCAGGTTTTAGGCCCTACTGATTGTAAGAACTCACAAAATTTGGCCCCTCTGGTTTTTGAAGCCAAATGTTACGGTGATTGATCTTCTCTCAGTGGGCTCCCTGATGTCAGAGTCTATTTTTCTGTTTTCTGTTCCTGCAGTATCCCTCCCTCCCATGAACAGTCTTGTGGGTCCATTTAGCTCCCAACCACATCTCTGCTCCTCCTATCCTCTTTGATGTGATCTCTTCTGTATATTTAGCTGAGGAAAGTTTGTTCTGCCAATCTCTGGGTCCTTTTCTGGGTTCCTTACACTGATGTAGGTATTATCTAGTTATATCTGTGGGTTGAAGTGAGCTTAGGATCTTCCCACTCCACCATCTTCCCCAGAAGTCTTCCACTTTAACCATTTCTAAGTGGATATAATCAGTGGCATCATTTAAGTCCATTCACACTGTAGTACGACCATCATGACCATCATCACCAGAACATTTTTCACCTTCTTAAACTGAAATTTAATACCCATTGAACAGTAACTCTTTTCCCCTCTTCTCTTGGCCCCTGGCAGCCACCGTTCTACTTTCCATTTCTATGAATTTGCCTGTTTTAATTACCTCATATAAATGAAGTCATACAGGATTTTCTCTTTTTTGACTGACTTCTCTTAGCATGTCTTCTCTTAGCAACATGTCTTCACATGTTGTAGCATGTGCCAGAATTTCCTAAGGCTGAATAATACTCGGTTGTATATACTACATCTTGTTTATTCATTCATCTGTGAAGGATACTTGCTTCCACCTTTTGGCTATTGTAAATAATGCGGCAATGAACATGGATGCATAAATATTTCTTTGAGACCTTACATTCAGTTCCTTTGAATATGTAAATAGATAGATCTAGATAGAAGTAGAATTATTGAATCGTATGGTATTTCTATTTTTAATTTTTTTGAGAAACTGCCATACTGTTTTCCATAGCAGCTGCACTATTTTACATTCCCACTAACATGGCACAGAATTCCAATTTCTCTACATCCTTGCCAAATATTATTTTTTTTTTACTAGCAGCCATTCTAATATGTATGAAGTGTTATGTCATCATGGGTTTGATTTGCATTTCCCAATGATTAATGATGTTGAGCATTTTTTGATAAGCCTGTTGGCCCTTTATATGTCTTCATTGGAAATTTCTGTTCAAGTCTTTTACCCATGTTAGAATCAGGTTGTTTAGTGTTTTGTTGTCATATCTTAAGAGTTCTTTATATATTCTAGATATTATCTCTTTATCAGATACATGGTTTGCAAATATTTTTTCCCATGCCATAAATTGCCTTTTCACTATGTTGATTATGTTCTGTGATGCACAAAAGTTTTTTTTTATTTTGATGCCCAATTTTTTTTTGTTACCTATGCTTTTGGTATCATATCCAAACAGTCATTGCCAAAGATACTGTATCATGAAGATCCCCCCCATATTTTCTTACAATATTTTATGGTTTTACCTTTTATGTTTAGATCTTTGATCCATTTTGAATTAATTTTTTTTTTTTTTTTTTTTTTTTTGGAAAGAGAGAGGGAGTGAGTGAGGAGCAGAGACAGGGAGAAAAAGAATCTCACAAGGGGCAGAGAGAGAGAGAGAGAGGGAGAAAGAAAGGAAGAGAGAGATGCAGGGTTCACTGTACGTGGGGCTCATGCTTACCTGAAGCAGTGCTTGTGCTCACCCGAACCAGGCAGGGCTCAAGCTCACCAGGGGTGGGGCTGGAACTTACTAACCGTGAGATCATGACCTGAACTAAAGTCAGATGCTTAACTGGCTGAGCCACCCAGGTGCCCCTTGAGTTAATTTTTGTATATGGTGTAGGGCAAGGGTCTAACTTCATTCTTTTTTTCTCTAAAAAATTTTTAATAACTAATTTAGCAGTGAAACTTGACCTGAACTTAAATGAGGCTCTTTGTCTTCATATGTGTGAATATTCTTACACATCACTACAGAAATGTTTGATTTCAAGGTGCTGCCCCAGACCCCATTGGATGTATTAAATGAGTCCAAAACCCAAAATTTTCTGGTTTCCACAATTCCAAGTGCAACCTGCCCCAAGGAATCTCAGATATATGGGATAGTGGAACCCCTAAATGTTTTTCAGTGAAAAATTCTGGAATTTGCAAGCTGGTAGAGACATTGGATTTTGGAGTGTAGAGCTCTCACCTTATGGATGAATACAGTGAGGTCAGAGTCCTTGGCATTCAGCTAATTGTAGGATTCAGGCTCTAACTCCTATCTCACTTTAAACTTAACAATGCATTTTGAGTTTGATCATTTTTAAAACAAATTTATGATCTGCATAAATAATGAAGCTTAAATGACTTACAGCGATAACAAAAAAGCCAAAAATAACTCTTAAGGCAACCAAAATGAATTACATCAATGGTAATAAAATACTTGGATATAGTGGTTGTAAATGATTATGTCTAAAGAAATAGGGTAATTATTCACACAGTATAGGATGTATTATATATTTACTCATTGAATAAACATTTATTAAGCATTTACTAAGTGTCAGATACATGCCTAGCAACTGGATGAGCTCATCTAAAAAGCATGTTTCAGGCATTTTACTTAGGAATTTTTTGTGTATTTATTTTAACTTCAAACACATATTTGTTGAATCGTAGCTCTCTCTAAATTATATAAACTTCAAATCCAGAGATGTCTTGTATTAGGTTAGGCAGCATTACCTCAGCATTAAGCAAGAGTAGGAGGCTCATGTCCCCTTACAAGATAACCCTTCATAGACTTTTCATCACATCTGCTGCCCCTTTGGTGGCCTGAACCACTGTCTTTAACATAGATTTCTGCAGTTGCTTTATATTTATACCTCGTGTCCCTGCTTCTCAGAATAGCAGCTAGAGAGGTTGTTCAAAATTTATGTGAGCCAGGGGCACCTGGGTGGCTCAGTTGGTTAAGCATCTGACTTCAGCTCAGGTGATGATCTCATCATGGTTCATGGGTTTGAGCCCTGTGTTAGGCTCCACACTGACAGAGCAGAGCCTGCTTGGGATTCTCTCTGTCTTCCTTTCTCTCTGCCCCTCCCTGACTTGGACTTTCTCTCTCTCTCTCAAAATGAATCAATAAACTTAAAAAAATCTTACATGAGCCAAATCACATTATTCTCCTCGAAAAAGAGTCAAAGTCTTCCAGATGGCCTACCAACTCCTCCCCTTCATGCCTTCCTCCTTCCATTCTGCCCTCTGCCCTGGCTGCCACTGTCTCCTGTGACCTCTGAGCTCCCAGGCTGTTCTCTCTGCCTGCAACACTGTCCCCAGGGGTCTGCGTGACTACTGCCCTCCTCTTTAGGACTTAGCTCAGATGAACCTGTCCTAATGTCTTATTTAAAATTGAAATCCCCTCAGCCTCTACTCCCCCAGGCATTCCTCATCTCCTTCTGCCAGATGTCCTTCTCACCTTGTAACAAACAATATAATTTGCCTTTTATTATGTTTACTGCTCTTGTCTGTTTCCACAAGAGCAGGAAATTTTGTTCACTGATGCTTCCTAAGGTTTAAAACAGTGCCTGGCACCTGCAAGTGCCCTGGAAATAGCTGCCAATGAGGGAATGAAAGGTGCGTTATGTGAGTGACTGGGGTGCAGAGCCTTGGGAAGGAGCACAAGTGACAAGGACACAGAGGGGGACACAGAGCTTGGTTCCTTTCTTTGGTCAGCCTGCTGTATTCAAGCTTAAGCCCTTAAACACCAGTGGTCGGAGGTCAGAGAAAGGTTTAGGGAGGCACATATCATGCCCATCACCTCAGATAGGTCACCCTGTTCTGGAGCACAGAGGGAAGGGTGGAGGACAGGATTGAAAGTGTCAGTCCAGGTTATTCTTCCCCACTAATCTTAATGCCCTTTGGCTTCCTCAAAGTACACTGAGGATCATAGAGTGAAGTGGTTCTCAGTCATGCCTGATTCTGTCTGCTAGAGGACAGTTGGCATTGCTTGGAGATGTTTTTGGCTGTCACAACTGTGGAGTGCTACTGGCATATCTGAGTAGAGACCAGGGATACTGCCAAACATCTTACAGTGACGCCTTGCAATGATCACCATCACGAGGAAGAACTATCCAGCACTCAATGTTAAACAGTGCTGTGGCTGAGCAGACCTGGTATAGAATATTCAAGAGACCAACTCTCAAATCTGTGAGCACCCTGGTTTACGGTAGAAACAGAGAAAGCACCTTCTTTTGTTCTGGTGGTTCCTTGGCTGGCTTTCTTACCTCCCTCTGTCACCTCTCCCCCTGTCTGCCCACCATTGTCCTTGGGGCCAGGCCACCTGCTTCACTGTTGTTCTGCTCAAGAACTGGAGGTACTACAGGAGACCAAGCATGAGCAGAAGGTGGGATGGTGAAATAGGCCACCAGGGGACATGTGCGGTGTTGTTTGTTCAGACTCGAGGTGGAATGTGCTGTCACATGAGCAGAAGCTGACTGGTTTGTTCTGATAGTAATTTCCCTGTGAACACTCTTCTTGAATGTGTCTTAGATAAAAACCAGCCTGGGAGTTCCTTTGCTGTGTGGGTTTGGTCATGTGTTTCTGCCTTCAGAGGTCCTGTTAGGCTGTGTGGATTCTTCAGAGTTCCTATGGCCACAGGATTTGGAATCTTGTGGACTGAATTTTGCAATAGCCAAGGATTTGGTAAAGAGTAACTTTCATTATGAAGTCTGTTGGAATTCTCAGGCAGAGAGCCCTTAGAGACATGAGCAGCCGGCCATGAGTCCTTCCTGCTGCAGGAAGCCTGCAGACTAATTTAGGACTAGCCCCTGCCCAGCCTGTGGCAAGGCCCGACAACTCATGCAGCAGCTCCCAGTGTCCATGGAGGCCTTTGTGCTAAATGTTCTGCAGGATCCCATTTTACATTTTTTCAAAATGTTTATTTATTTTTGAAGGAGAGAGAGACAGAGTGTGAGGAGGTGAGGGGCAGACAGAAAGGGAGACACAGAATCCGAAGCAGGGTCTAGGCTTTGAGCTGTCAGCACAGAGCCCGACGTGGGGCTCAAACTCATGGACCACGAGATCATGACCTGAGCCAAAGTTGGTGCCCAACCGACGGAGCCACCCAGACTCCCCTGCAGGATCCCATTTAACCCTTAACCGGGGGGTCTCCAGGCATGGCAGCTCCCAGGGCATGAGATCTGTGTGATCACAGGGCCCCCTTCTCAGAAGGGCTCAGCACTTGGTTGAGTGCTTTTCTGTGGCCATCTTTGAAATTCTTAATGATTTTTTTTAACAAGGGGTCCGATGTTTGCATTTTGTGTTGAGCTCTGAAAATCATAATGCCAGGCCTATCACTTAGTCGTCTGTGCTCACACATCCCTGGAAGATGCACACCTTCCCTCCCCCTTGTTTCCTCCAGGTTACCAAACTCTGCCTTCAGCATTATTCTTAGGACATCAGGAGTCCCTGGCCTGCTCCAGACCCCTTTGGTGGACTCAGCCACTTTATCCTAAGATGAATCAAGGGGCATCAGAGGTCCTTGCTGTCATGTCCCCATCCTCCCCCTACATTCCCTCCAACTGAGTGAATTCTCTCTTGTGTTTTTTTTTTTTATTACCTTTTACCTCTTTACTGAGGGTGCTCCTTAGTAATCCATCTTTAATAAGGTTAGGTTTATAGGTGAAAGCCATCACCATATCTTGTTTCATTATTGGTACCATGTCCGGAAGCATATCCACGGAGAAGGGCATTACCTTTGTGGGGAAGAGTGTTTGCTCCAGACTTGGTCTGCCCTAATCCTCATTTTTGTTCTCTGTCGCATGATCACTCTGGGACTTTGGGCTATTAATATATATGGTCATTGCTGTAATTTCATCATTTATTCAACAGGTATTTACCATCCCCATTTAGGGCCTGGTGCTGTCCATGGGGCCTCCTCCCGAGTCGTGAACATTCCCAGCGTATATGTGCGGTTCTGGGCACAGGCCTGGGTAATGCCAGTGAGGATCATGCCTGCCCATTTACACAGCTGGCTTGTTTGACTCAGAATTGACTTCTCATCATTGCACTTTCTTTTGCCTTCTGGTCATCAGACTTGGACTCTCTAATCCGCTAGGGCAGAGTTTTCCAACCTGTACCTGAAAAACCATTGCATTAGAATCAGCTGGTGATGTAGCTGGAAATCTGAATTTTCAACAATGGAACTAAATCTGATAACACACACTGGCTTGGCAACCACTTGGTAGTGGTTCTCAACAAGCAGTCCTCTGCCCTGGGGTGCTAAAAATACCTATGCCTAGCCCCACTCCCGGCCAACCAAGAGGAATTTCTTGTTGGGGTTTAGGCATCCATATTTTTATTTAAATTTTTTTTTCAACGTTTATTTTTTTTGGGACAGAGAGAGACAGAGCATGAACGGGGGAGGGGCAGAGAGAGAGGGAGACACAGAATCAGAAACAGGCTCCAGGCTCTGAGCCATCAGCCCAGAGCCTGACGTGGGGCTCGAACTCCCGGACCACGAGATCGTGACCTGGCTGAAGTCGGACGCTTAACCGACTGCGCCACCCAGGCGCCCCTAGGCATCCATATTTTTAAAAAACACTTTTTACGTAGCCTGCTTGGGATTCTCTCTCTCTCTCTCTCTCTCTCTCTCTCTCTCCCTCTCTCTCTCTCTGCCCCTCCTCTGCTCGCATGCTCTGTCTCAACATAAAAATAAATAAAACATTTTTTAAAAATGCTTTTCTTGTAGATTATGATGCACAATGAGGACCGAGCAACTGCTCTTTTCCCTTTGCTGTATAGCAGACCTACGAGCCCTGGATTTAAGAACACAAATATCCCCCCACTCCCCCATCCACACACACACTGTCTTCCTTTCTTGGACCAAATAATTGGGGGAAAAGACCATTTTACTCCCCAAATAGTTTGTTCTGTCTTTGCGTGTTGGACCATAGCCTTTCCTTCTACCAGTCTGTGGTGCTAGCACATCAAAACAACAACAGCACCTAAGATATAACACAAGGAAGTAACTGCAACTTCTTTGTAGCTCCTGGTGTTAAATCTTCCTGGAGCTGGACTCGGACTGCACATACAGTAAGGTGCATTCCACTGAGACTAACAAAAACTTGCTGGTTAAGGTAACAACTCAGATTTATTAATTTCTTAAGTGCCAAACACTAGGTGAAGTGTTTAAATATATGATTGCATGGATTCCTCATAAGAGTGCTGCAAAGTATGAGTGCTGATATTCTCTCCACTTCACAGACAGGGACACTGAAGATTTGAAAGATTAAACAGCTTGCCATGGTCACAGCTGGGAGGGGTTGGGGCTGGCATATAAATCAGCCCAGATACTCAACCACTTGGTGAACTAATGGAAAATAAGTAGTGTCCTCTAGGTCTGTATGGATATTCATGTACTCATGGACTAGATCTACCCCTGCCCTGGTTTCAGGACATGCGCCAAAAGGATTAGAAGGATGCTGTTTACCACTCATTTTCTGCCCTGAGTATGAAACTGTGCGAAGGGTTGGCGAGATTTTGGTCTTTGCTGTAGATTTTTGTTTAGGTGGGTGGTTGCTCTTTACTGCCATCTGCTGGCTATCTGGACCGAGCACAGGCCAGAGCCCCACATTTCTCATAGAGTGCCCAAGAAGGCAACCTCACCAATTCACAATGCCTTCGGCCCATACTGTCAAAAGTCTCTGAAACATGCACTTGTCTAGAAGAAAAGAGAACTGTGATTTTAAATACTTAGGATGGTTTTTCCTGGAGCTCTCTTTATTATTAGTGGATTTCTATCCGTATTTAAAATAATAGCTTATGTTTTCTGACTCCCATAGCAGAAGACAAAAAGCGAAAATAGCTTAGTCATTTCCCAATGCAATGGCAATCTTGGCCAGTCTGGCTAGGAAACCACGATTACATTACTGTTCTCTGCATTTGTGTCAGAGAAGGTAAAACCGAGTCTTAGTAGACAATAGAAGAACAATACTGTCAGAATCCTGTCAGGGATCTGCCACAACACCAGGGACTCTCCAGAATGTACCCAGAAGAGACTTCGCTGTTCTCTTCACCAGTCTTGCATGCAGAACAGCAATTAGGTTCAGAAATGATGAAAATAGGATATTATTAGCAAACTTGAATACAGTTCTATGCCTGCTGAGGTGTTTTCAGGAAGTGATTCCTATTTTAAACAGTTACCTTGGATGTCAGAGTGGTCCAGTATCCTATCCATCTTTTTAGGTAGACTCCTGGGATTGATCTCTCTGATGTGGCAAAACATAATTTATCTGTTGGAAGAACTAAGTATTTGTGGAGACTGAGTTGGTCTCCGAGAGAAAATGTTCACATCCCATTAAGTTTATATTGTAAACAATGAAAATGTAACAACTCCTTCCCTCCTTCTTTCTCCTCCCTCTGCCCATATTTAGTCAGAAATTATCCATATCAACTTTATTCTATTGCTTTTGCCTTCTGTAAAGCCTCTCCCATATGTTGATTAGTTGAGTGGAATCTTTTTTTATCAAATGAAATCTGCTGTGAAACAAATTGTGAGGTGCTGAGGGAAAACAGAGGTGGGATCCTAAAACTCTGACTCTTGGTCTCTTGATTTCCCACCCTCTCCTTGCCAAACCCTGTAGGCCCTATGGAGGAATCCAAGAACCCTCTGGACACAGTCTGAGAACACAGTGGGCGCTGTATAACTTGACAGGCTCATCAGTCTTCACTGAGTTGGAAAGTTTTTCTTTGTTCCTAAACCTCTTTTTAAAAGACAAATCAAACATTGTAAAAATGTTAGCATATGTCACTTCCAGGTGGCAGATTGTTTTTTATAATCTTTAACCTTTCTGAATCTGTTCCCCAAAATAAGTAGGTAAAAGAATAGTCGGGGTGGTGGGGAGAAAAAACTGTTTGTATACTGGACCAAATAAAATGCCAGATCTCTGGGAGAAATTTCAATTTTCGAGCCATTTAGCCTCATGGAAGAGGATGTGCTGTTGGAGGCCATGGGGAGAACTGGCATACTCATGCTTATGGGACAGCCACAGGTGCCAGGCCTGCTCAGAAAGGGGGAGTCTTGAAGACAGTGGAATTAGGAGGGGATTGTGGTTTGGCTCTTTCAATAACAGTTAAACACACTGCTGAGACCTGTGCGTATATCTGTACGTGTCCATCATTTTTGTTGAGATGTAATTGATATGACATCTCAGGTGTACATAATGATTCAATATGTGTATATATTGCAAAATGATCACTGCAATAAGTGTAGTGTCTGTCACCACACAGTTACAATTTTTTTCTTTTACTGTGAACTTTTAAGATCTACTCTCTGATCAAGTTACAGATACACAACACAGTGTTGTGAGCCTATAGTCATCATGTTGTTTGTTACATTCCCAGGACTTAACTTATTTTAGACCTCTATGTTTGTATGTTTTGACTACCTCTTGCCTACCTCGCACCCCCACCCCACACCTGAACAACCACCAATCTGTTCCCTGTATCAGTGAATTCGGATTTGCTTGTTTTTTAGATTGCACATAAAAGTGACTTCATATAATATTTGTATTTCTCTGACTTATTTCACTTAGCATAATGCCCTCAATTGGTGTCTCCTTTTTTATGGCCGAATAATATTCCTGTGTGTGTATGCATGTATGCCACATTTTCTTTATTCCTTTATCCACCGATAAACCCTTAGCCTGAACATAGAAGCAGCCTATTGTAAATAATGCTACAGTGAACATGGAGTTTCATTTTCCTTTTGAATTAGTGTTTTTGTTTCCTTTGGGTAAATATCTGTCTGTGGAATTGCTTGATCATGTGTTAGTTGTATTTTTAATTTTTGAGCAACCTCCATGTCGCTTACTACAGTGGCTGCGCCAGTTGACCTTTCCGCCAGCGGTGCACAAGGGTTCCCTTTTCTCCACATCCTCACCAACACATGTTATTTCTTGTCTCTTTAAATGATAGCCATTGTGCAGTGGTATCTCATTGTGGTTTTGATTTGCATTTCCCTGATGATGGGTGATATCCAGCACCTTTTCATGCATCTGTTGGTTATCTGTAGGTCTTCTTTGGAGAAATGTCTATTCACCTTCTCTGCCCATTTTTAAATTGGATTCTTTATTTTATTTTATTTTTTTGCTTGAGCTGCATGAGTTATTTATGTATTTTGGGTATTCACAATCTTATCAGATATTTGATATGCCAATACTTTCTTCAGTAGGTTACCTTTTCATTTTGCTTTTGCTTTTGCTTTCCTTTGCTGTGCAGGAGCTTCTTAGTTTGAAGTAGTCTCAGTTGTTTATTTTTGTTTTTGTTGCCTTTACTTTTGGTGTCAGGCAAAAAAATCATTGCCAAGAGTGACTTCAGAAAGCCTACGTTTCCTTCTAGGAGTTTTATGGTTTCAGCTCTCATGCTCTTTTTTGTTTTTAAATATTTATTTATTTGTTTTGAAAGAGAGTGTGTGTGTGTGAGTGTGAGTAGGGAAGGGAGAGGGAGAGAGAGTCCCAAGCAGGCCCCATACTCAATGTACCACAATCACCATGAGATCACAACCTGAGCTGCATTCAAGAGTCTGATGCTTAACCAAATGAGCCACCCAGCTCATATATTCTTGAATCCATAAGGAGTTAACTTCTATGTATGGTGTAAGATAGTGGTCCAGTTACATTCTTCTGTGTGTGGCTGTCCAGTCTTCCCAACACTCACTATTGAAAAGACTGTCCCTTTCCCACTGTCCCTTGATTCCTTTGTCATAAATCAATTGACCATATATCTATGAGTTGCTTTCTGGAGTCTCAATTCTGTTCCACTGATCTCTGTATCTCTATTTATACCAATATCATACTGTTTGGGTTACTGTAGCTTTGTGATAGAATTTGAATTCAGGAAGCATGTTGCCTCCAGCTTTGTTCTTAAGATCGTTTTGTCTATTCAGGGTATTTCGTGGTTCCATACAACAAATTTTAGGGTTGTTTATTCTACAAAAAATGCCATTAGAATTTTGATAGGGATTGCATTGAAACTGCAAAGTGCTTTGTGTCGTATGGACATTCTACTTATTTTAACAATCTTAATTTTTTTCAGTTCGTAACCATGGAATATCTTTCCATGGATTTGTGTCATCATCAGTTTTTTTCATCAATGTCTTATAGTTTTTAGTGTACAGGTCTTTTACCTCCTTAGTTAAATTTATTCCTAGGTATTTATTCTTTTTGATGCAATTATAGGTGGGTTTGTTTACTTAATTTCTCTTGCTGATAGGTCATTTTTAGCATATACAAACGCAGCTGATTGGGGGTATTGATTTTGTATCCTGCAACTTCATTGAATTTGTGATTAGTTCTAAATTTTTTGTGATCCTTTAGTGTTTTCTATATATCAAATCATGTTATCTGCAAATAGTGACAGTTTCACTTCTTCCTTAACAATTTAGGTGCCTTTTACTTCTTTTTCTTGCCAAGTTGTCCTGAGTAGGACTTTCAAATACTACACTGAATAAGTGACAAGAGTAGGCATCCTTAACTTGTTCCTCATCTTAGAAAAAAGCTTTTAGCTTTTCCCCATTGAGTATAATGTTAGCTGTATACTTGTCGTATGTAGCCTTTGTTGAGTTACATTCCCTCTATGTGTGCTTTGTTGAGAGTTTTTATCATAAATGAATAATGAGTTTTTTCAGATGTGTTTTCTGTATCTATTGAGATGATCATATGACTTATATCCTTCACTTTGTTAATGTGGTGTACCATATTGATTGGTACATAGATGTTGTACCATTCTTGCATCCCTGGAATAAATCCCTCTTGACCATGGTGTAAGAATCTTTTATGGTATTGTTGAATTTGATTTGCAAAAATTTTTTCATGACTTTCAAATCTATGCTTATCAGGCAAGTGGCCTATAATTTTTTTTAATGTATATAATTTACTGTCAGATTGGCTTACATACAACACCCAGTGCTCATCCCAACAAGTGCCCTCCTCAGTGCCCATCAGCCAGTTACCCTCTGCCCCACCCCCTCACCCACCTTAGTTTGTTCTCTGTATTTATTTATTTTAATTAATTTTTAAAATTTACATCCAAGTTAGTTAGCGTATAGTGCAACAATGATTTCAGGAGTAGATTCCTTAATGCCCCTTACCCATTTAGCCCATCCCCATTCCCACAACCCCTCCAGTAATCCTCTGTTCTCCATATTTAAGAGTCTCATGTTTTGTCTCCCTCCCTGTTTTTATATTATTTTTGCTTCCCTTCCCTTATGTTCATTTGTTTTGTATCTTAAAGTCCTCATATCAGTGAAGTCATATGATATTTGTCTTTCTCTAATTTCGCTTAGCATAATACACTCTAGTTCCATCCACATAGTTGCAAATGGCAAGATTTCATTCTTTTTGATTGCTTAGTAATACTCCATTGTATATTTATACCACATCTTCTTTATCCATTCATCCATCCAGGGACATTTGGGCATTTTCCATACTTTGACTATTGTTGATAGTGCTGCTATAAACATTGGGGTGCATGTGCCCCTTCAAAACAGCATACCTCTATCCCTTGGATAAATACCTATTAGTGCAATTGCTGGGTCGTAGGGTAGTTCTATTTTTAATTTTTTGAGGAACCTCCACACTGTTTTCCAGAGTGGCTGCACCAGTTGGCATTCCCACCAGCGGTGCAAAAGAGATCCTCTTTGTCTACATCCTCGCCAACATCTGTTGTTGCCTGAGTTGTTAATGTTAGCCATTCTGATAGGTGTGAGATGGTATCTCATTGTGGTTTTGATTTGTATTTCCCTAATGATGAGTGATGTGGAGCATTTTTTCATGTGTCGGTTGGCCATCTGGATGTCTTCTTTGGAGAAGTGTCTATTCATGTTTTTTGCCCATTTCTTCACTGGATTATTTGTTTTTTGGGTGTTGGATTTGATAAGTTCTTTATAGATTTTGGATACTAACCCTTTATCTGATATGTCATTTGCAAATATCTTCTCCCACTCCATTGGTTGCCTTTTAGTTTTGCTGATTGTTTCCTTCGCTGTGCAGAAGCTTTTTATTTTGACAAGGTCCCAATAGTCTATTTTTGCTCTTGTTTCCCTTGCCCCTGGAGACGTGATGAGTAAAAAGTTGCTGCGGCCAAGGTCAAGGAGGTTTTTGCCTGCTCTCTCCTCAAAGATTTTGATGGCTTCCTGTCTTACATTTAGGTCTTTCATCCATTTTGAGTTTATTTTTGTGTATGGTGGTAGGAAAGTGATCCAGGTTCATTTTTCTGCATATCACTGTCCGGTTTTCCCAGCACCACTTGCTGAAGAGACTATCTTTATTCTATTAAGTATTTGTCAAAGATTAGTTGGCCATATGTTTCTGGGTCCATTTCTGGTTTCTCAATTCTGTTTCATTGATCTGAGTGTCTGTTCTTGTGCCAGTACCATACTGTCTTGATGATTACAGCTTTGTAATATAGCTTAAACTCGGGCCTGTAAATTTTTTTGTGAAATCTTTGCCTGGTTTTTATATCGAGTTTATTGAGGCCTCATACAATCAGTTTGGAAGGGTTTCCTCCTCTTATATTTTTTGGAAGCATTTCAGAAGGACTGATAATAATTCTTTAAATGTGTAGTAGAATTTGCCAGTGAGGCCATTTGATACTGGGTTTTCCTTTGCTGGAGGTTTTTGATTACTGATTCAATTTCCTTACTCAGTATTGGTCTGCTCATATTTTCTACTTCTTCATAATTCAGTCTTGGTAGATTGTATGTTTCTAGGGATTTTTCCATTTCTTTTAGTTTGTCCAGTTTGTATGTATATATCTCTTTATAGCAGTCTCTTACAATCCTTTGTATTTCTGTGGTATCAGTTACAAGGTCTCCTCTTTCACTTCTGATTTTATTTAAGTCCTCTCTTGTTTCTTGGTGAGTTTAGCTTAAGGTTTGTCTATTTTGCTTTTCTCTTAACAAAAAAAACCCAACCAAACAAACAAAAAAAACACCCAACTCTTAGTTTTGTTGTTATTGTTGATATTTTGTTGATATTTTCTATTGTCTTTTAGTCTCTTACTTAATTTATTTCTGCACTGCTCTTTATTTCCTTCCTTCTCCTTACTTTGAGCTTCATCTGTTCTTCTTTTTCTAGTTCCTTGAAGTATAAAGTTAGGTTGCTAATTTAAGATCTTTTCTGTTATTTAATGTAGGTTTTTATCTCAGTGAACTTCGCTCTTAGAACTGCCCTCACTGCATCTTAAAAGTTTTGGTATGTTGTATTTCTATTTTCATTTTTAAAAATTTCTTTTGATTTCTTGTTTGACCCATTGATTGTTTAGTAGCATGTTGTTTCATCATCACATATATGTGAATTTTCTAATTTTGTTCTTGTCATTGACACCTAATTTCATACCTTTGTGATCAGAAAAGATGTTTAGTATGATTTCAGTCTTCTTAAATTTGTTAAGAATTGTGGCCTAATGTGTGATCTATCCTGGAGAATATTCCATATGCACTTGAGAAGAATTCACATTCTGTTGCTTTTGGATGGAATGTTTTTTAAATGTCTTTTAAGTCCATCTGTCTAATGTGTCGTTTAAGGCCATTGTTTCCTTATAATTTAATGTCTAGATCATCTATCCTTTGAGGAAAGTAGGGTATTAAAGTCTGCTACTGTATTGTATTTCTGTACATATTTATCCATTTAGGTCTGTTAATGTTTGCTTTATATATTTAGGTTTTCCTGTGATGTGTACATAAACATTTACAAATATGTCTTCTTGCTGGATTGACACCTTTATCATTATATAATGACCTTCTTTGTCTCTTACTGCAGTCATTGTCTTCAAGCCTATCTTGTATAGGTATCCCAGATTTCTTTTGGTTTCTGTTTCCATGGAATATCTTTTTCTATCCCTTTACTTTTAGTCTTTGTGTGTCCTTAAATCTGAAATAAGTCTGTTGTAGGCAGTGCATAGATAGGTCTTCGGGTTTTTTTAATCCATCAGCCACCCTGTGTCTTTGGATTGGAGAATTTTTTCCATTTACATTTAAAGTAATTATTGATCGGTATTACTGTCATTTTGTTCATTGTTTTACGACTATTTTGTAATTCCTTTGTTCTTCTCTTGCTTTCTTCCTTTGTGATTTGATGATTTTCAGTAGTGGTATGCTTAGATTTTTTTGTCTTTACTGTATCTATTACAGTTTTGCTTTGTGATTGCCATGAGGCTTTTACAAAACAACTTATAACAGAATATTTTAAGTTGATAATAGTTTGAATGCCTAATAAAGCTTAACATTTTTACTCCTCCCTGCCCCCCTGTTTTGTTTTTGACGTTGCAACTTAATGTCTTTTTTCTTTTGTCCATTAACAAATTATTATAGTTATAGTTTTTATTACTTTTGTCTTTTAACTTTCATACTATCTTTATATGTAATTAACCCACCACCTGTACAACATTAAATTATTCTGAATTATACTCTATATTTGCCTTTACAGATGGGATTTAGACTTTCTTATGTTTTCCCATTATTGATCGGTGCCCTTTTATCTCAACTTGAAGAAGTCCCTAGAACATTTCTTGTCAGGCTGTTCCAGTGGCGATGAAGTCTTTGAACTTTTAATTGTGTGGTGAAGTCTTTCTCTCTCTTTCAATTCTGAAGGACAACTATTACAGGTAGTATATTTTTAGTTGGCAGTTTTTTTCTTCAGCAAGTTAAATATATTGTGCCACTCCCTCTGGACTGCAAGGTTTCTGCTGAAAAATCTGCTTTAAGTCTTAAATTGTTTTTCTCTTGCTGCCTATCAGATTCCTTGTCTTTAACTTTTGACACTTTAATTATAATGAGTCATAGTATAGGTTTCTTTGGGTTACCTTGTGTGGAATTCTCTGTGTGTCCTGGATCTGGATGTCTGTTTCCTTCCCCATGGTAGGGAAATTTTCAGCCATTATTTCTGCAAATGAGTTTTCTGCCCCATTCTCTCTCTCTTCTCCCCTAGGACCCTTATAATGACAATGTTAGTCTACTTGATATTGTTGCATAAGTCCCTTAAGCTCTCTTCACTCTTTTTCATCCTTTTTTCTTTCTGTTGCTCTCATTGGGTGAGTTCCACTACCCTGTGTTTGAGTTTACTGATGTTTTTCCTTCCTCATCTAGTCTGCTGTTGAACCCCTCTAGTGTATTATTCAGTTATTATATTCTTCATCTCTGTGATTTCTCTTTCGTGCTTTCTTATAGTTTTAATTTCTTCATTGAAATTCTCACTTTGTTCATGCTTTGTTCTCCTGAGTTTAGTAAGCATCTGAATGGCTGTTATTTTTTAACTCTTTATCAGGTAGATGACTTATTACCAATTCATTGTGGTTTTTTCTGAGATTTTTATGTTGTTCTCTTGAGCATATACTTCTGTTTGTTCATTTTTTCCTTGACTCTCATTCTTGGTTTCTCAGCTTTAGATAAAACAGCCACCTCTCCAGTCTTAAAGAGATGGCCTCATGTAGATGAATCTTATTGTTTTTTTTTTTTAAGTTTTTTCTTTGTAATGTTTATTAGAGACAGAGCATGAGTGGGAGAGGGGAAGAAAGAGAGGGAGACACAGAATCTTAAGCAGGCTCCAGGCTCTGAACTGGACAGAGCTGGACATGGGACTCGAAATCACTATCTGCAAGATCTTGACCTGAGCTGAAATTGGATGATTAGCTGACTGAGCCACCCAGGAGCCCCTGAATCTTACTGTTTAACGCTGCCCTAGCTCTTGATTGTATTTCAAACCTTCATGATGGTATAAACAGCCTACTTCGTTCTTTGTCACTTCTGGTAGTTGAAGGTAAGCTAAGACCTGTCAGTGTCCCAAAAGGTAGGATCTTAGCACCTATATTCAATCTGACTGGGAGCCAGACCTCAGACAGCAGCTTTTAAAGTAAATACATGTAGCTATTTCAGAGAAAGAGCCAGAGATGGGCATTTTTGTTTGTTCTCTCTGCACTGAGCCCTGGGGTGATAGCTAGTTAAGAATTTTTTGTTTGTTTGCTTACCCTGCCATTGCATCTGTGAACACAAGCTCTGGTGGCTTTCAGAACCAGGTTATCAAGAGATGTATCCTTTGAGGGCAAGGTACAAAAGCTGGGGTCCCAGACCTGTGCATAAGCTCCTTTCTTGGAGACACTGATGACCTGGTAGGACAGAGGGACAGTGTAAAGATGGTACCCACCGGCCTCCCTGATCTCTGGAGAGGATTGCATTCAACCTCTAGATGTGTATTTATTTAGAAGTTGGCCCTTCAGGCCACAGCTTTGAAGATAAAGTAATTGGTCTTTTCTACAGAAAGATGGTACCTCAGTCTTCTTTGTCTCTGCTGCCTTAGGGGGTAGTTGATTAAGAATGGTTTCTCAGATTTCTCCATTTGCCTCTGGGTGTTGTATGTAAGTGATGAATCACTGAATTCTGCTCCTGAAACTAATATTGCACTGTATGTTAACTAACTAGGATTTAAATAAAAGTTTGAAAAGGAAAAATAAATAAAAGTAAAATATATCTTATAGATAATAAGGGAAATTTTATTGTGAACTGGATGATACCAAATTTTGTCAAGTATGGTTATGGTACTATGGCTATATCAAAGGTCCATATTATTAGAGATGCCAACTAAAGTATGGGAGGTACAAAATTATATGATTACTGAAATTTGCTTTTAAAAGAAAAAAGAAATAGAGGCTTATGTGGGAAAATTTGATAATTATTAAATCTGAGTGAAGGATAAAAAATAAAACTGTTTTTCCATTTGTTACAGTCCTGTAGGATCAATGAATGTAGGCACTGCTGGCGGAAAGTTGAAGGGGTGACCCTTGCGCAGTAGCCACAAAAACCATGGTGCCCCTTGTATCTTTCCTGGAGATAACAGCAAGCTGGAAGGCAGAGGGAAGTGTCTATGTGGCACCCTCCGGCCTCTTCAGTCTTTGCGGAGTATTTCAGTAGGCCTCTAGATGTGTGTTAGGTTAGATGCCTGCCCTTCAGACTGAAACTTTAAGCAAATAGGCCTGTTTCACAAAAAGACTGGGTATTTCAGCTACCCCTGCACCAGACCCTGGAATATAGGCACAGTGAACCCACTGTTTTTCAGTTTGCTATAACCTTGTGGATCTTGTGGATACAAGCCCTATTGGCTTTCAAAACTAGGTATTTGGGGGGTTCACCTCTCAGGTGCAAGTCTTAAGTAGTGGAGTGCCGGATGTGGTGTTCAAACCCTCCACTTCTCAGAAAGAAGCTCATAGTTGTGAGCTTCCCAATCGTGGGTTACTGGCCCAAGGGTGGGATTTATATTGAGATTATGTCTGAGCCTACCCTACTCATTTAGATGTGAGGGTTTGTGTGTGTGTGTGTGTGCGTGTTTTGTTGTTTGCCTGATACATAGGAATTGTTCAAGTACTTTTGGATTTCTTTCAGAGGGAATTGTCCCATATGTAGCTGTCGATTAGGTGTGACCATGGGAGGAGGTGAATTCAGGATCCTCCTACATTCCATCTTGAACCAGAACCTTGTATATATCATTGTAATTGATTTTTGGTGTATAAATGTCTGCTTACAAATGTCTTGCTCCTCTTTAGAATGTAATTTCCAATAGGGCATGGGCTGGCTTGTTCACTGTTCAAGCTCTGGTCTTGGGCACGTGGTAGGCACTTAATAAAAATTGTTTGAATGAGTGAGTCAATATATCCCCCCTTTAAATGGTTTCATTGAGGATGAGGATATTCTTTTATTTCTTGGTTATCTCCAAGGACATAAGAAATGTTTGTGATTCTAATGTTTTATTTTATTCAGCCATTTTCATTGAGCATGTACTACATGTCAAACACTCTGGTAGGTACTGAGGATACAACAGTGTATAAAACTGAGAAAACTCCTGTATTCACAGACATTAGTGAGATGAAACGGACAATAAATATAATAAAAAGTAAATTATTTGAGATTTTACTGATACTGCAGTGGAATTAACATCCCTCTTTACTTCCTGTTTTCTGAAGAACAAGGTGTTGTACCTCTTCTGGAATAAAATCATAGGTGATCCTAAGGGAGGATTTGCTGGGAGGACAGCAGGGAGACAAATTGACTCCCCTCCTGGAAGAAACTGGACTGTGTTAATTAGAGAGTGGTAACTAAACCTCTAGAAAAGCGTGAGAAAGAGATAAGGACAAGAAAGGGACAGGGCAAAGAGATTGTTGCTATAAGGCAGAGTTGCCTGCCGCTAAGCTGCCTGCCCTGTCATTCTGCAGTCTTCCTCTGGCTGCTTTCACCACGTCCCTGTCCGTCCCAACCTTGAAAGCCTGTCACGATGTTTGCTAGAAAGGTTTTGAATGACCCTGAACTAACCGTTGCCAAGGTATCTCTACTTACTAAAAGCAGGAATAATAAATCTGCCGGTGTGCTTTCTCCTTCCATTTCAAGACATGTAACTGCATTCAGAGCAAGGGGTAAAGAGAGTTACTGCGTGTAAAAATAGGCTTGTGCCTCAAAAAAAAAAAAAATACTTTTTTTTTGTAAATAAATGCATCATCTCATCAGATCCTTTTAAGGCCACTGTGAGTTGATTAAAGTGAGGATTACAAAGTGTGCCCATATACCCCCAGTTAACCCTTCTTTTGTCCCAGCATCCCATTTGCCTTAGCATTTGTCCTGGATTTTTTTTTTTTTTTATGGACTTAATTTTTTTAGAGCAGCTTCAGGTTCACAGCAAAATTAAATGGAAGGTATAGAGATTTCTCCTATCCACCCCTGCCACCATATATGCCCCGCCTCCCTGACTATCCATATCCCCCACTGGAGTGGTACATTGGTTACCATGGGAGAAGCTACATTGATGCATCATCACTCAAAGCCCGTAGTTGGCATTAGAGTTCACATCCAGTGTTGTATATTCTGTGCATATTACATGCATAGTAACATGTATCTACCATGATACTGAAGAGTTTCAGGGCCTTGGAAATCGATTTCTCTGTGCCCTGCCTATTCGTTCCTCTGTTCTGGACTTTTCATTTTGTAATGCAGTGTCACTATAATTTTATCTTTGAAAATATTTTGATAGAACCTTTTATTTTAACATGGTAAAGCTGCTTTCTTGGTGAAAAAAATAAACATTTTTGAAGTATGTAAATTTAATTTGACTTTCAGAGTAGTCACAATTTGGATGATAAATTACATGGTCTCCTTAATTGTAGTCTGCATTTAATGCAGAGAAAAACTGGTCTCCAGAGAGAAAGGGACACTCCTGGTGTGTCTGGCCAATCAAGTTTAGAGCAGGACTAAAGACCTGTGCTCTGAGTTCTGGTACTTTCTACGCCAAAGACACGAAGCCCACTAGGGAGACGACTCAGATCTCAAAGCTTACCACATCCCTGCCTTATTATTTACAGTACTTATGAAAGTGGGATTCTATCTGTATTTCTAAATCAGACCTGAGAAAACTCACCAAGTGAATAAATAATGTACCTGGTAAGCAACAAAACTGACAAGAAGTTCAAGAGATCACAAATCAGACAGGCAAATAAAGACCTGCCTGGAGAATATGAAGTACTCCTGAGGTGGAAGATTGTGTTTCAAAGAAGTACTGTGCCTTTAGAGAGCATTGTATAAAATGTTAAGTGGGGGAAGAATAACATCTTCACTGACAAATGTTTGATGGTATTTTGAGACTGAAATCAGTTTCATTTGCATATTTCTGGGACATGGTACATCTGTTTATCCAGCAAAATGAGTCTAGGTTCTGATCATAGTAAACTTACCCGATATGACAATTAGCCATTCTGGAGTATCACCCACATAGAATTTTAACATAGCGTTAGGGGCGCCTGGGTGGCTCAGTCGGTGAAGCTGTCCGACTTTGGCTCATGTTATGATCTCGCAGCTCATGAGTTTGAGCCCCGCATGGGGCTCTGTGCTGACAGCTCAGAGCCTGGGGCCTGCTTCTGTGTCTCCCTCTCTCTCTGCCCCTCCCCCACTGGTGCATGCTTTTCTGCGTGCGTGCTCTCTCTCTCTTTCTCTCACTCTCTCTCAAAACTAAAACTAAACATTAAAATTTTTTTTGTTTTTAACTTTTAATACAGTGTTAGCATCCTAAAGACTGAAGTGACTGTTAACTTTTCCGTAGTAAATCAGAAGTACATTATTTCAAAAAGGGATAGGTTTTCATAAAGACCTATTTCTTCTCATACTCATTTTAAGATGTAGTATTTCACATGCATCCTGATGTAAAAACACATGGTTATTCTAAGTCAGACGGGAAAGAGTGACTACTCATGTGTAAAATCCAGATGGTGAGGTGTAAGGAAATGGTAAATAATACAGGATGGTGTGTGGTGTTGGTGTTTCTCCTTCAGGAGTTTTTTTTGTTTTTTTTTTTTTTTTTTGTTTTGTTTTTTTTAACGTTTTTATTTATTTTTGAGACAGAGAGAGACAGAGCATGAACGGGGGAGGGTCAGAGAGAGAGGGAGACACAGAATCGGAAGCAGGCTCCAGGCTCTGAGCCATCAGCCCAGAGCCTGACGCGGGGCTCGAACTCACAGACCGCGAGATTGTGACCTGGCTGAAGTCGGACGCTTAACCGACTGTGCCACCCAGGCGCCCCATCCTTCAGGAGTTTTTAAAGATGTGTTACATCAGATGCTATCCTGGTGAAAGGACATGTAGGTGTTTTCCTTTCTTCGTCAATGGTGTGAATACACGCTTTCATTTTATTTAATTGCTTGTTTCCCTCAGGCCTCTCCATCCGGAGTGTGTGCTGGAAAGCAGACCGCCTCCTAGCAGGGACCCAGGACAGTGAGATATTTGAAGTGATTGTGCGCGAACGAGACAAGCCAATGCTGATCCTGCAAGGCCACTGTGAGGGGGAGCTCTGGGCTCTGGCCCTGCACCCCAAGAAGCCCCTGGCTGTGACAGGAAGTGACGATCGCTCTGTCAGGTGAGGCCTTGGCATTGGTGGTCGTCATGCACTGACTGCCTTGGGACAACACAGTTACTGTGCCCAAATTTGCTTGTTACGCAAGAGACGGATAAACCACAGTGTAGAACCACACGTGTTCCAAACAGAACGTTGAGACACTGAGCCCAACCACACTTGGCTTCTTAGCATTTTGTTGTTGCCGCCTTTCTCTGGCTGTATCTTAAGTCGTGAAAGTGCTCTGAGTGAGTGAAAATACACTGCTCCTGGTTAGATAGGCTCCCAGTTCTCTTTCAATCAAAGATGAGAGCTCAGCGCATTCATCTGTGCTAAGATCATATTTGCCCCTCATATGCTGGGTCATCTCTGCAGGGGGCTGCACACGGCATTTGCGTTTTCTCCTACCTTTATCTCCACTGGTGAATTCATGAACTCGTCTTCAAAAGAACTTAAGTTCTGATTTTCAGAGCTGCCTTCAGTATGTGAGTAAACAGTTCTTTCTTTGCAAATTCTCGAATGGAATTTTGGACATTGTCCTCAAATCAAAGGAAAGTGCTGGTTCCTGAGAAAATAGGCAATTTTATTAGGGCCTCAAGGATTCTTGCTGTGGATCATTTGTTATTCTTTGAGAGCACAGCATTGCATAAAATGAGCAATACGAGGACACCTCTGATGTCCTTGTGACTGTTCAAGGACTGAACACAGGGTTTAGAAGTGTGTGATGAAGTTTGTTACACTGATTTCAATATTTTTGTACTTACTGCTGACCTTTAAATGTGCCCAATGACAAGCAGGCCAGAAAGAGTGTATGCCAGTGGGAGGGAGAGGCTGGTCCATCAGTTTGTTGATTGATTACTGCTTCTGGGCTCTAGTAGCTAAATTAGAATTTTGTAGACTAGAAGCAGGTTCCTGCTTCTCCCTTACCCTTACTCTGTATGTCTGTGAATCTGATCAAGACACGGTGTGCTCATTACTGAGGTATAATTTTAAAAGTAAATCCATTTTGTGATCTTTACCAGGCCCTGAAGCCCCATCAATCTAAAGATCAGTGAAAACACAGTGTGTCTCCATGTGGCATCAATGTTTATTTGGCTTAAGTTTCTCTTTACCCAACTTCCTCCTCTTCTCTTCCTTTTCCTTCCTTTACTCTGAGCTTTCCCCGAACAGGCAAAATCGTACCACCAACTTACTCAAACACCTGAGATACTCGATTTATATTTATCCAGGTAGAAATGATTTCAAGAAAGTCTTTGCTTTTGTATTTCGACACATTAGTTGAGTCTCAAAATTGCAAACATCTCCAAGGAGCCCTGGCTGTCAGAATTTGTCTTATTCCTCTTAACCATTAATTTGGCTCAAATGACAAATGTTATTTTACACTGAGTATTGAAGTTTAAGAAGGGTCTGACTCCTAATTTCTTGAGCAAGATCAGCTTAGTGACTTTATAGGATGGTACAGTCTACTGGGGAGTGATGGTTTCTGCATGCTAGTAAAGCAAATCTTACATTGCTTAAAATAGTACAAGGCTAAAAGCAGCATGAGATTATGAATAATGGACGAGGTATTGAAAGACTACCATGAGCTTTAGGCTGAACAGTGCAGGCTGCCTAAGGGATCAGTAAGCTCTTCACTGTGCAACTCTCCATTTTAAGGAGCATGCCCCCGTCCGTCCTTATGGCAGAATGCATTTAGAGAAACCGCACCACATGTGACTTATTCTTGCTTCCCTATGGCGGAACTCGAGATTCTCTGTCCCCTCTGGCAGATACTAATGTTTGTATGTTAAGAGAAGCCTGTCTTAAGAGTACTAACAGATAGAGGTCAGTTACCCAATCACAACTGACATTTAAATGCTTATTTGCATCTTCAAATACCTAGTCCACGTTCACTCAGTCTGAGGTGCCTGGGTTAGGTGTTCCAGGAGCTGCTGCAAACTGTGTTAGGGGCACGTGCCCCTTGACCTCCATTTCTCCAGCAGTAGCTGTGCCCATCAGCAGGGGGGGGGGGGGGGGAATTAAAGTATCTGCCTCAACCAGGGCGAGTGGATCTATCTGCATTGGGACACCCAGAGGCCTTGTGAAGCATGACAGCAGGTGACTGTAGACAGATACTCTTTCTTGCCAGGGAGGCCAATAAATGTAATGTGTGTTTCCATATATCTGCACTTAAATAACACAGTTATTAGAAGGACACTCATATTATTTTAAACAAACTAACAATAATAACACCTAGTAGTACTTCTTTTTCTCTAAATGTTATTAACAATTCTTGGTATAAATAAAGAACAATGTTTAATTTCCAAAGAGAATAGCAAGATGTTGTGTGAAGTAGTGTTTAAAATGTCCTTATTTGATTAATCTCAAAATCTTTGGAAATGGTTTTCTGGTCTTAGAGTTCTTGCTGGGGATTTCAAATGGTGCAAATGACCCAATGATAATCGAAACACCTTCTTAGATTGCCAGACATGCCGTGAGGAAGGACACTAGTATGAAATTAGTGCGTCCTGTGTTGTCATCATCATCAGAGTGGTGAACAGTCTTCCAGCCTAGGGCTGGCTGATGGCTGAGAAACTGGTTTTGTTTTTACTTTGTCCTTGTGCTTAGGCTATGGAGCCTGGCTGACCATGCCTTGATCGCCCGCTGTAACATGGAGGAAGCAGTTCGCAGTGTGGCCTTCAGCCCGGATGGATCTCAGCTGGCCCTGGGCATGAAGGACGGCTCTTTCATTGTTCTCCGAGTCAGGCACGTGCTGCTAGGGAAAATGATATCAGAAATGCTCTTGTGTTAAACTAGTTCTCCTGGTCACAATGTATGCCTGGACTTTAGGAGAAATGCATTTATTCTTTCAAGTAGGAACATTCTAGATTCAGTCACCAATCTGTAATTCCCAAATCCAAACACTCTGAAAATCCACCATTCTTTGGCAACTTCTTTGACAGCACGTCTTGACCCAATGAACTGATCTGAGACTGTTTATTGCCTATTAATCTCCTAGTAGGAATAATTCTCTATAATGTGATTCGCTACAAAAATATTAATGTTTTTAATACGGGGTGTTGCCCTAGCTCCTGTGGAGGGTATTACATAATATATTGTATATGAACCTTTCTAAAATCCACTGAATAATGAACTCCTAAGCTCATCTGGTCCCAAGGGGGTTTGGGCTTATAGGAAGCCAAGAAAAGAGAAAGAAATGAGAAAGCAGTCTCTAGCAGTGCCAGATTTTTAGAGGTGAGCTTGAGTCAAAATTTCTTCCACCTATAATGAAAAATGAAATGGAATATTTCATATTTATTAACACGCTATATTTACTGGACAAAAATTATGACCCACACTTGTAATTTCTCTAAATAACACTGGTTGTTTTTTATGGCTTCTACAATTTGTGATTACAGAAAGAAAATGCAGCTGTAAATTAGATGCTGCATGTTTTGCACATAGAAAATTCTATATAGGTTTGAAAAATGATCTTGGCACCGTTTATTACACTAAATTCTCCTTACCAACCACACATAACTTAATGCTGGGTTGATGGGCAACGTTTTCTTTCTCTGCTTAGTGATGGTATGGAAATATGGCCAGTTACCAGATTTTCTTTTCTTTTTGATGGATTTCCCAAGCCAAAACAAACAAAAATCCAAAAAACCTATTTGATGACATTAGAGTAAACATTATATTATATAATATATTGCTATTAATAAGTGATAGCTGGTGAGGGGAATTACCACACAGAAGCACATATTTGCCATCATTTATGCACTGATTTTGTTGGCAGTGGGTGAAGTCTTCGGTGCTGGCCTAGGAGACTGCTAGCCACAATTCTGTCTCGTGGTGGCAGCTTTCAAATGCAGGCAGCATTTCTTACCAGAACCTGATCGGAAAGGATACAAAATATTCCAGTGACATGACGTACGCATTGTTGACCTTTCCTGGTAACAATTAAATAATGACATAAGAATTTAATATTTAAAAAGAAATTTTCCTCTTATGCTTTTTGGACTTGCTCTTTTTTGCAACAGTAAGCATCAAGCTTCACAGCCACTGGTTACTTGATCTTAAAGTATAAAAAAGATGGTTGATGTTTATGCTACCCTTGGCGGACATTTACCTTTCTCCAGGGCATGTTTTGAAAACAATTTTACAAACCCCAAATTTTTGAAGCACAAAGTTTTAGGGGAAAATAACAATTAAACATGAAAGCAAATATGCATTTCATTAATTTTTGTTTTGTTTTGTTTTTACTTTGGAAGCCCAGAGAGTATTTAAAATGTTGGTTAATTTTGCCTAAATTGGCCAGAAACTAAGTAAATAGTTTTATATTTTTCCCCAAAAGTTATTCCTTTAATTCTTACACGTGTTCTCTCTCTTTTGAAACATTTTTTTCTCTGACATACAAATTTTAAAACATGGCTTGGGGTTCCTATTTCTAGATTTGCTGCTTATCACTTTTTATTGCTGGTTTTTATTCTTATAGAGATATGACAGAAGTGGTTCATATCAAAGATCGAAAAGAAGTCATTCATGAAATGAAATTTTCTCCAGATGGCTCTTACCTCGCGGTGGGATCCAATGATGGCCCAGTGGATGTGTATGCCGTTGCCCAGCGGTATAAGAAAATTGGAGAATGCAGCAAGTCGCTTAGTTTCATCACACACATTGACTGGTCTTTGGATAGCAAATACTTGCAGACCAATGACGGCGCGGGAGAACGCCTGTTCTACAAGATGCCATGTGAGTCACGCAGGCCCTGGATGGTGGTGAAAATCAAAACTTCCAACCAGAGTTAGCAAATGTATGAGAATGTCATCATGACCTCAGGGCAAGGAATGTTTTCAGAAACACGACCCCCCAAATCTCACACTCCCAAAGAAAAGATAACTAAATTGGGACATGGTAAAATTTTTAAAAATACTGCACAGTGAAAGAGATCATGAAAACATGAGGCGCAGACTGGACATAAATACTTGAAATGGTTATAATGGGCAAAAGATATATACTTAGAAATTAAAAGAATGCCTAAAGATAAGTGAAAGGAAAAATAGCCTAGAAAAATACTAAAAAAAAAAATGCTAAATATTTGAGGATCACAGTCCTTATTTACTATGATGATTTTATTCCAAAATCTGTGTTCTTCATAATTGGAAGCCCTTAAGGTATTATTTGGTGAAATATGCTAATTAGGATTTAAAAAACACAATTTCTATTTGTGACCTCTGCTGTCTCTTTTAGAAGAGATTCATCAGACTTCGATAACATTCAGTAACATTTAGTTTGTAATACTAAAATGGTAGAAATAAAAGACAAATTTCTGTATTGTAATCTGTGACTTATGATTTTTTTAATGTAAGTGGAAAATTATAATATTTAACATGAATCTTGTCCTCAAGTAATTATATTTCATCTTAAAATTTTTATTGAATAATTAATTTGTATGTAAAATAATATACACCACCTAATGTAACTTCAGCTTTTTAGAGTTCTCTGCCCTGTCAAATCATTAGCACACCATTACTAGGAACATATTTCTGTGTGTCTACTTTCTTTGCTTGAAATTATTTCATATGTATTTTCTGTATGTGAAAAATTAAGGAATACACATTTCTCACCTGCAATAACAAAGTAAAATCCTCTCAGTGATAATATCACAATTTGCTACCTCATTCTCCCGTTAGTGAGCATTCAGGCTTATTTCCTGTTTCTTTGCTGGTACAGACCGTGCATCTCGAAATATCTTGGTACAGGTGGGATTTTCTCTTCTGAGTCACTTCCTTGGACGATATTCTCCAAAGGGGGAATGCTGGGTCAAGGACTATGTTCTGTCAACTCTCTCATTTTATGGTCATCTTAATGAATTTTTATGTCATGCTGTTCCAGTCCAGAATTTCTGCATGCCAGTTTGGCAGTGCACCAGTAACGCATAAGAGCACCTACTCTCACAGATGATTCTTTATTTGAAAATATTTATTTTTGAAGAAGAAACTCTGAGGTGGCACACTAAATTGTCTTGATTTTGAATTTTAAAACTGTGTATGGCTGGACATTTTCCCAAGCATTTCTGTATCAGTGTGGTTCTGCCTTCGCATGCCCTCTGGGGACATCCCTCACCTGCTTTTGGTACAAGCCGGGAGTTGCCACACATTTGAGAACATATCTAGCACACTGTCAAGGCTATTTTCCCCAACCACTTACAGTTTTCATTGTCTAATGCTTTTAAATTTAAAATCCATTAACTTTTTATACTAATTTTTTGAGCCTAAATTTTAAAAAATCACTTCTATGATTCCTTGAATTATGAAAGGTAGAAGTCCAGAATAAACTTCTTAGAAATCAGGCAAAATGTTGGTGACTAAATGTGATAACATACGATTGCATAAAAGTCAATATGACTTTCAATAATCAAAGCATACCAGCTGTATAGTAGTTTCAGATATTACATTGAGTACAGTGATCATTTTCTTTCTTATCTCCGTATCTGAGTTTTGATCATACACTTTCTTTAAACCCTGCTGGAAGAAAAAAAAAAATCACAAATTTGGTAAAGAGATTAGAATCTACAGTTTCCTTGATTTATGGAAGTTTTTTTTTTTTTTAAAAAACCCTCCATATAGACCTCTATATGGAAAAGGAATAAAACAAATTAGAATATGCTTTTTATTTAAATGTAAGATTATGTTGCCATGTATTGATTATTTTCAGCTGGGAAGCCTTTAACAAGTAAAGAAGAAATCAAAGGGATTCCCTGGGCCTCCTGGACATGTGTGAAAGGCCCCGAAGTGAGTGGAATTTGGCCTAAATACACCGATGTCACTGACATCAATTCGGTGGATGCAAATTACAACAGCTCAGTGCTGGTGTCTGGAGATGATTTTGGACTGGTTAAATTGTTTAAATTTCCTTGTCTCAAGAAAGGTAAGGCCAAAAGAGATATTTCATTGAATAAATATTTAATCTAGAAGGTATACACAGTGTAAACCAGACTATTTGATATTCTAAAATTACTAATTTAAGGCAGAATTTGTTCACAGTTATTACTAACCAGTTTGTAATTCATAAGCTTCATGTTTTACATTTTAACCAAATCATAGTTTGTTTTGTTTTTATTTATGTGAATAAATACTCATAATTTAAATCACATATTACATTAAAATATTGTAATTAAAATTCTCTTAGGCTTCACTGCTAATTGTGCTTATACATGGAAAGCAAAGCAAAATCTTTTTAGATAAAATCTAAAAGTGAATACTCTGGTGATAACACAATTCATGGACTGCTTGTTGTAGTGCTTATTTTGCAAACCCAATTTACATAACTGGTGAAATTTTTGAGAGTGAAGATTGATTCAAAAGAACTCTTCCTCCTCTCACATTTTGTTGTTTTGTCTTACTGTTGTTAAAATGTTGTCGCTTTAATTTTTGTTGCACCTTTAGACTTTGTGGAATGTGACTGAGTTAACCATGTAATGACCCTGTCTTCTTCTTCCTTAAAAAGTTTAGACAAAGCCCATACACAGGCTTTTCTGAGACTCCCCACTAGCACCCTGAAAATCAGATGTTTGGAAAGTAATCATCAGGAACGTGTTATTGCTTGAAAATTCATTCACTTGAACAATTTTTAAATTAAGAAAGGGAAGGGATGGAAAAATGTAATCAGAAAGTCATTTTCGGCTAACTGGCAGTTTTGAAGCAGCAACAGTTATGGTAGAGAATTGAACATAAAATGCACAGCAAACCATCATTTACGCTTGACAGCATGGCCATCAGTTTAAAATGCTTGAGGCACAAAATTACCTCCCGTGCCTAATTCACACTCTCCTCTCCCTAACGGGCTTTTTGAGTAATAGGGTGTGTCCTGTTGGATTGAGTAATGTACTTGCAGAACGTGAGTTAGGCAACCGGTCTGGGAACTGAGAAGAAACATACATCCCTGAGGCCAGAAACAATACTGTTGGCCTCACATGTGAAGACTAGGAAAGAAGGTAACTCACCCAGAATTGTTATTTCCTGCGTATTCCCAAGCCTTGTAGAGTGGATTTGGGTCTAGAAATGGAGATCCTGAATGTATTGATAAGAATGGGGGAAGGGGGGTGGGAGGCGATGAATAGTGCTGCCTGTCCAAACAAGACCCCCTGATGGGTAAACTGACCCTGAGGATGATGGAACCCAGGAGACACCTGCAGAGTAAGGGGAGGTTGACTGCTGAGTGATGGTATCATGGGAATAATAAAACCCACCTCAGCAATCTGTGGAACTATTCGTATTCTCATAGCAAATTTACTTGTTCTACTCTTCATGGCAAGTGGTTTATAAGTCTTGCAATTCGTCTCAGAGCCATTCAGGCTTTTGTGGCCTTTCTGTGCCAGAACTACTGGCAGGGAAGTTTCTAAAGGGGGATTGTTGAAGGGAATGGTGACAATTGGTGGCTCTTGTCTCCCTGTAGCCCAGGGTATCAGTGGTGGGTAGTACCCCAACTTTTGAACCTGTAAACAGCCAAATATGAGAAGGGGCTAGTGACCATGAGAAGTGTAGAGACTGAGCAAATATTATAGTTCTCTGTGATTAAATCAAACTCTCAACCAAGTTCATTGACACATTTACAATTACTTGTGTATAGGATTCTGCTGCATAGTATTGAGACGTAAATGTTCTGCAGTTAATGAAAATGACTACAATGGTTATTATTTTTACATGGTCAAACCAATTTTTCTCATTTCGTTTTGACAGTTTTCAAATCTTTTCATATAACTAGTATCAATCCTGATCATTTTCCCTGGTGTCGCTTAGACTACATTCTGTTTAACCATCATCGCACAGACACTTCCATGAGGTAAAAATCCAAAGCCTAGCTCATTGACATTTGCCGTGTCTTACCACCCCTTCTCCAAAGGAAGGCTCAAGACTGAGGATCTCCTGTTTTACCTCTGTGCTGCTGCCCCATTAATCCTTCACACAAACATGCACATGCACAGACACACACACACACACACACACACACACACACACACACACACACACACATTCCTTGAAGAACTCCCAAGAAAAATGTCCTGGATGTTGTAAGACATGAGTTGCATAAGGTCTGGGCCTTGAAGGAAAAAGCATTGGCCTCCAGTAGAGCTTAAATGAGCTTGAGGCAGTACAGAAACAGAAAGGTCAAGGTGGCCACAGCATGGTGAATGAGGGGAGCATTGTGTACTCAGAGGCTGCAGAGGGCAGTGGGGACTATGTCACAAAGGCCTTGTAGCCATTGTGAAAAATTTGGGTCTTCTTTTAAGTGTGGTAGGAAACTATTGAAGATTTAAAATGGAGGAGTGACATGACCCATGTAAGTTGTTAAAAGACCACTTTGATAGCATGTGGGATGAATTAGGGAAGTGAAGGCTCCAAGTAGAGAGATTTTCACCTAAGTCCAGGTGAGAGATTTTGTGGCTTGGACAAAGGTATTAGGAACAGATGTCAATACAGGTGCATGAGGTTAGGAAACAGTGTCAAGGTAGAGCTGAAGGTATTGCTGATGGATTTGGATGTGGGAATAGAGGCAAAGAGCCAAGAATGAGTTTTGGGTGTGAGCAGTGGGGGTGGATGATGACACCACTTATGAAGATGGGAAAATGAGCAAGGAAAAAGGTGTGTGTGTGTGTGTGTGTGAGAGAGAGAGAGAGAGAGAGACAGACAGACAGACAGACATGGGGATAAGAGAGAAGGGTAAGGGGCACTCCTTGGTCTGTGCTGTCCATGATAAGTTTGAGGTGCCTGTTAGATATCCAAGTAGACGTGGCACACAGGCCATCTGCAGTCCAGGGAGAATTGAGAGCTGAAAAATGAATGTTCAGCAATTGAGGGCATATTGACAGTACGTAAAGCCGTAGGAGAGAGGACCAGCAGAGAGATAAGAGCCTTCCCTGTGGTTCAGAGAATAAAGAGAGGCCTTAAAAAGTGACACTGTCTTAAGGAAAGCCTGGGAAGAGATGGATGTGGTTTTCATGTATTCAATAAATACTTGTTACGTGCTATTCTAGAGGCTGGAGATACATCAGTGAGTAAAACAAGCACAAATCCCTGCCCTCATGGAGCTTTTGTTCTACTGAGGGGACACGGTCAATAAACAAAATGTAAACACATGTGGTGAGAAAGGCTATGAAGGAAACAAAAGCAAACAGTAGTAGGAGCACTCATATCGGGCAGCTTGGTGGTATGTTTTAAATAGCATGGCCATTTTCACCTTCATATAACTTTATTTTTTTAATATTTTTTAATGTTTATTTATTTTTGAGAGAGAGAGAGAGAGAGGGAGGGAGGGAGAGGCAGAGAGAGGGAGACACAGAATCCAAAGCAGGCTCCAGGCTCTGAGCTGTCAGCACAGAGCCTGACTCAGGGCTCGAACTCACAAGCTGTGAGATCATGACCTGGGCTGAAGTTGGACACTTTATCGACTGAGCCACCCAGGCAACCCACCTTCATATAACTTTAAGTCATTACCTCTCCAATGGGTATTTGAATTTTAAACATGTTTTAGTTGAACAGGTGGCTTTCTCCCCCATTAAAGAGGCTCCATTAGAGGGCCTGCAATAGGTAGAATGATTTCTGAAGGAGGATTGCTGGCCCCTGAAATCTCCCGTAGCCTTTGGAGTATGAGGCCTCCACACGATAGCATGGACCCTGCTTACTTCCCTGACTTCCTTCATGCTGCTGTGTACCAACTACATACTGGATACTTTACTGCAGTAGTTCAGCTACAACCATAAGTGCAAATAGCTTTTCTTCTGCATTCATGACCTTGGGGATGGTGTTTACCAGCTCTACATCCACATGACCCTGAACAGTAATTTGACTGTTTTTTTTTCCCCACAGAATGATTCTCTGTTTCCCTATTGCAAAGGACCACCTGCCTTATCTTGTATTTAAATAAGAATGTGTAAGATAATCATTCTTAAGCATTTTAGTTGCAGAATCAGTGAAGCAGTAGGCATTATCTGGAAAAGGTTCAGATGTGTCTTCAGCTGCAGGACTTAAATTTTAAGGCCATTTTTAGCTTAATCCATACTGGAATAATTGAGATAATTTTTGGAGGCTTTGCTTGTTAAGATACATAATACTGAAAATTATATTTTCTAATGTATTTAAAGATTTCACTTTTCAGCATGAATCAGAATGTAATATTTTAATCAATGAATTGTATTTTTTGCATTACTAATCTCTTCAAAATATCTTTTCAGGAGCCAAATTTAGAAAGTATGTGGGCCATTCTGCACATGTCACAAATGTCCGCTGGTCCCATGACTTTCAGTGGGTATTGAGCACAGGAGGGGCTGACCACTCAGTTTTCCAGTGGAGATTTATTCCAGAAGGTGTCAGCAACGGTCTGCTGGAAACTGCACCCCAGGGTAAAACCAATTATAATTTTTCAAGCTTTTTTTTTTTTTTTGGCAATAAAAATTTCAAAGAATGTTCTAACATCTCTCCTGGACATAAAGAGTTAAAGCAAGTTTTGAAAAATTCATCCCTATAATAAAATGTAAAATTAAAAGTAAAAACAAAACTTTTGAGTTATATGTGAATTAGTTGGTTAATTTCCTTCAAAAGATTTTGTTTATACCAGATGCCAGTTGAAGATCAAAGGTTTACATGCAGAATTAGCCTTTGAGAATGTCAGGAACAAATCTACCTCAGCCTCCTTAGGACAACTATAACTGTGGTGGGTCTACTCAGGCTGCAGGGGGACAGAGGGACAGAGTGACCTTAGGAGTTGGCTCCAGAGTGAAGTTCAAAGAATGGTCCACAGTTGGGACTGAAGTCTTCCAGTTCACTGGATGTGTAGTCTTTTAATTTACTGTCATGCCAGCAGGAGTAATCAGGTAATAAAATTTGAAACCATGTGAGGAAATGTTTTCATTGGGACAGTTTCTGCAGGGGTTTTGACCCTGGCAATTACTGCCACTTGGTAGATGTGGCAAAGGCTAAGAACTAAGTGGTTAGATTTCCCTTTATTTCAGCCTTCATTTTGGTAAAACGTTCCCCTGGCCTTGCCTTTTCTTTCTCTCTCTCTCTCTCTGTTTCGTCCTTTCTCTTTCATTCTCTCTCTCTCTCTCTCTCCCTCCCTCCCTCCCTCCCTCCCTCTCTCTTTTTGGCCCTTTTCAAAGCAAGATTTAAAACACAAAGATTTGTTACAGAAGTGTGGCAATGAGTTCTGTCTGCTGGGGAGGGGTGGGGGAGAATTGCCCAGGTCTGTTAATGCTACTGTAAGGGGTGAGATGATGTGCTGAACTTAACCAAAAGATGGAAGGGATGGTGGGGGGGGGGGGGGGGGGGTGGGGAGACGTTTTAAGAACCTACATCAAAGGAAAACTAAGCTATATTGATTTTTTTTTAATTTACTTTGCTAGAAGAAAGAAAATATTTTAAATAAATGTATAAGCTATTTTGGGTCTCAGAACTTTTGCTTGTTTCTCACGGGTTGTGTTTCTGCAGAAGGTGGCACTGATTCTTACAGTGAAGAGTCTGATTCGGATTTATCTGATGTGCCAGAGTTGGACTCTGATATTGAGCAAGAAACTCAAATCAATTATGATCGCCAGGTCAGTAAGCAGAGGGCCTCCTAACAAATGCCTTACAGCCCAGAATGTCGATCTCACTGGATTTGGATGTTGCACTAAAAATGGCTGGTACTTGAGCAGAAGAGAATCCAGACAAGAATAAGGAAAATTACCTACTTCTTGTCTTTAAGCACAGATTGAAAATAAGGCATTTACCCATTCACATTATTAAAAAAAATTTTTTAGGGGCGCCTGGGTGGCGCAGTCGGTTAAGCGTCCGACTTCAGCCAGGTCACGATCTCACGGTCCGTGAGTTCGAGCCCCGCGTCAGGCTCTGGGCTGATGGCTCAGAGCTTGGAGCCTGTTTCCGATTCTGTGTCTCCCTCTCTCTCTGCCCCTCCCCCGTTCATGCTCTGCCTCTCTCTGTCCCAAAAATAAATAAACGTTGAAAAAAAAAAAAAAAAATTTTTTTTAGTGGAAAGTAGTACCAAATTTTTAAATTGAACCCATGACAGAGTTTTCTGCCTTTCGAGCGCCTAAAACTTAAAATATTTTTTTGCAGAAAAATGTGCAAGCAAGCTAAAGGATTCTTAATTTTCTTAGCAGATCTGAAAGCATATGTTTTCTGGGGTGCCTGGGTGGCTCAGTTGGTTAGGCATCCAACTCTTGGTTTTGGCCCAGGTCATAATCACATGGTTCATGAGTTCGAGCCCTATGTAGGGCTCTGTGCACTGACGGTGTGGAGCCTGCTTGGGATTCTCTCGCTCTCCCTCTTACTCTGCCCCTCCCTCATTCACGCACACACTCTCTCTCTAAATATAAATAAATAAATAAATAATAAAAATTTAAAGCATGTTTTCTTTTTTTTTTTTTTTAATTTTTTTTTCGACATTTTATTTATTTTTGGGACAGAGAGAGACAGAGCATGAACGGGGGAGGGGCAGAGAGAGAGGGAGACACAGAATCGGAAACAGGCTCCAGGCTCTGAGCCATCAGCCCAGAGCCCGACGCGGGGCTCGAACTCACAGACCGCGAGATCGTGACCTGGCTGAAGTCGGACGCTTAACCGACTGCGCCACCCAGGCGCCCCTAAAGCATGTTTTCTTTACAGAATTGGTAGCTTTAAAGCCATGGTAGTTTTCAAGATAACTAGCGTCCTGGTTTCTCTCTCAACTTCCGTATACCGTTATCCATTTAATTGAAGTTAAAACCCAAATACAATACATATGATCTCTCCAGTCCGAAATTATCGCTAGTAGAAAAGTTACACAATTTCAAAAAAATTGGGTACTAGTTTTTTTAAAGTAGACATTTCATTTTAGTGCTGAACAGTGAGTGTTAAAGAGAACATTCCTTCATAGGAATCTGGAGACATCTCACCTTTTTTATGGTTGGTAACTGAAGGTGTTCTATTTTCTTTCTTGTCATATCATGAAAGTATGTGAAGCAGACTCTGTCAGTGAACATGGAGTAAGATTTCCGGTTTCAGACATAGCAAATGTCACTGTTGCCCATGGAGACTTACCATATAGGCCTGTGGCAGCTGCTGTGTATTACCTGTCTCTACAGGGCCGGATCCTGCTCTTTATATACACCAAATCCAACCTCACAATAACCCTGAGATGTTAACTATTTTGCCCACGTCCACCTCACCTGTAGTATTGAGATAAGAATGAGGATCTGGGCTTCTCTCCAAAGCATACATTCTGCATATTGCTTGGCTTTGCCACTGCGTAAGCACTGAAACTTTCCAGATGATAATTATCACTCATTAATTCAGTGTTTGAAAAATTAGAGGCAGTCTGACTGATGGTTTGGGTCAACTTCGTGACTAAGTCAGCTTGACCATGTGTTGATACAATGAATTATGCAACAAAACTAAAGATGAGGATTGAAAAGAAATTATTAACATAGAAATATATACACAGTGAATAATGTTATGTCCTCATATCCAGGGGACATGGAATTTAAGCAAAGTGAACATAAAATTTAGGAAAAAAAGAAAAGCAATATCTTAGTTGGGATTTTTTTTATGTAATAAAAGGTGTTAGTCAAAGAATGAAAAGACTTGACTATACTGAAATCCATGCCTAGGATTTATATATTCTCCCTGGTATCTTAGTTTCTGAAGCTTTCGTCTATATTACTTGATTTACATTATTTTTTTGTTCTTGAATTACTCCTGAGCAGGAAGTTTTATTCTATTCTACAAATGAGAATCTTAGGTCCACAGAGTTTATGAGACTTGTTCCAATAACCTGTAGAAATGCCAAGACCAGAATTCAGTGCTCTTGAGGAGTTGATGAGCTGAAGAAAGCATCATGGACTCAGATGGATAATTAGCTTAAGATTTTACAAGCTTAATTCATTGTATCTGCAGTAGACAAAGCAATAATGAGGTATCTTCTGAATCCTTTTTTTTAAAATTTTTTTATTACATCTAAAACAGACTTAATTATAATAGATCATCTTTCTAGTTACATAGCTTTATCAAATGAAAATTTTCCCTATGAAGATGAGCAATTACTAATAGATTGTACTTCATTTTGAATGTGTTAAATTGATATCTGTTGATAGTAGGGCATTTATACATGGTAGCGAAACAGACTAATTTTTTATCTACATTTAAATTGTAGGAAATGTTCTCTGAATCAGCAGCACATTTTAGGTCCTAGGTTAGACCAAACTTTGCTCTAAATCTCAGAGTCTAATCTGTCAAGATGCATAAGATTATGACTGAAGATAATTCCAGAGAGTGATCACCATGATTCATGAGGTCTGTGTTTTGCAAATGAATCATCAAGAGATTTCTCACCTTAGAAAAAATTATAACAAAATATTTTATTGATTTTTATTGATGATTTTATCAAGTAATTTCCTTTCTTATTTACCAGAAAATTAATACCATATTTTCTGAATATGTATTATTTAAACTTAAAATCTTGAACCCCAGTTATTTAAAAGATATTTCAAGTTAGTTTTGTTCATTAGGAAGTAAAATGCAGTCTCATGTCTTAGGTATTCAGTTTGGTTTATCTTTTCAAAGAAGCCACTCTTGTTTGTCTTTTCTATTGTCTGTTTTCTATTGTCTATTTCATTTATTTCTAATGGTTTAAAAAATTTTTTTTGATGTTTATTTATTTTTTGAGAGATAGGACAGAATGCAAGTTGGGGAGGGCCAGAGAGAGAGGGAGACAGAATCTGAAGAGGCTCCAGGATCTGAGCTGTCAGCACAGAGCCCAATGCTGGGCTCAAACCCACAAGCCGTGAATGAGATCATGACCTGAGCCGAAGTTGTCACTAAACTGACTGAGCCACCCAGGCACCCCTCTACTCTAATGTTTATTATTTCCTTCCTTCTGGTAACTTTGGGTTTAATGTATTCTTTTTCTTGTTCCTTGAGGTACATTGTTCCGTTGTTTATCAGAGAGGTTTTTTTTCCTTAATGTATGTTTATATAGCTACACACTTTGCTCTTGGAACTGCTTTTGCTGTATGGCATAAGTTTTGTTACATTGTTTCCATTTTCTTTTGTTTCAAGATATTTTCTATGTTTCTGTGTTCTTCTTTGATCCACTGGTTGTTCAAAAGTGTGTGGTTTAATTTCCACATACTTAAGAATTTTCCAGCTTTCTTCCTGTTACTGATTTTACTTTCATACCACAGTGTCCAGAAAATATACTTGATATGATTTCTATATTTTTCAATTTATTGAGACATGTTTTGTGGCCTAACATATGAGGCATCCTGAGAAGAATGTGTATGTTGCTACTGAGACATGGAATGTTCTGGTTATGTCTGCTAGGTTACTTGGTCTGCAGTGTACTTCATCTGCTGTTTCCTTATTGATTCTTTGTCTGGATCATCTATCCATTATTCAGAGTGACTCTTCCCGACTATTACACATTGATGTTTATTTCTCCTTTTAGTTCTGTTAGTATGTGCTTTATGCATTTAGGTGCTCTGATGTTGGATGAATATTTAAAACTCTTATATCTTCTTGATGAATTTGACCCCTTTATCATTATATAATGACCTACTTTGTCTCTTGTGACCATTTTTAGCTTCTCATGTTCTCAAAAACTTGATTTCCTACAGTTAAAGACCTCCTGAGAATGCCAAGATATTAATAATTTTGAAACCTGAAGAGTCTCAACTAAATGTTTCTGCTATGCTTTAAGGTTTACAAAGAAGATCTACCTCAGCTAAAGCAACAAAGTAAAGAGAAAAACCATGCAGTGCCCTTCCTCAAAAGAGAAAAGGCTCCTGAGGACAGCTTGAAACTCCAGTTCATACACGGGTGGGTGCCTGTCACCAGCCTTATCAGCAGAGCAGTGGGGTCCTCTCTTCTTGGTGCTGACCCACTTCAGGCTGGCTCTTCTCTCCAGTGTGTACTTACCTGAAATTGATATTTTAACCATGATTATCTGTCCAGTATTCTTAGTTGATGTTCTCTGGCCATAACAGTGTGTGTATCTAGATGTTTCCTGCTTCAGTGACTTCCATGATGGGTATGTTTCTGTGGCCCATTGTTATCATGCTCCATTGTCTCTGCCATTGCTGCTCCCATTATCCCCATATCTCCTGTTCTGTTTAGCTGGCTCCACTCTGACAGTACTTTCTTTAAACAATTTTGCTCACATATGCCCAAAATAATTTTGAATTTTGAAAATCATATCATACACAACCTATCACCCTTGAGGTTGACATCTAAAATTTTTTGGGGTGCCTGCATGGCTCAGTTGGTTGACTGTCCCAACTCCAGCCCAGGTCATGATCTCACAGTTCATAAGTTTGAGCCCCACATTGGGTTCAGTGCTGACAGCTCAGAGCTTGCTTTGGATTCTGTGTCTCCCTCTTTGCCCCTTCCTGGCTCATGCTCTCTCTCTCTGTCTCTCTCCCCTTCAAAAATAAATAAACATTAGAAAAATAAATAAATAAAAATTTTCAACATAAGGTTAAATGATTGTGAAGAATATAACATCTAGTGTTTTATTAATACATCATTCATTTACGTGGATCAGTTGGAACCTAAATGTCATTGATATTTGTTTCTCACCATCATCAATTTTATTTATTTATTTATTTATTTATTTATTTTTAACATCATCAATTTTAAAAATACATGGGCTCATATTTCTGTTCCACTTCTCCCATAGAATATCACATGAATATTACACTAATGTAATATTTTTATGTTTGAAAGCCTTTTGTTGATCACCCTATCATACCTTCTGCGAGGGAAGAAATGTATATAAGTGCAGTTTAAATTTAATTCCCTGCAATCCTAAGTCTCTAACTCGTGTTATCTAGTATGGTACCCACTAGCCACTGAAAACCACTGAGTGCTTGAAATGTGGCTAGTCTGAATGCACACGTGTTGTACGTGTAAAATGCACACTGGATTTCGAAGACTTAGCGTGAAAAAAGAAAGAAATAGATTTCATTAAATGTTTTCTATTGATTGCATGATAATATTTTAGACATAATGGGTTAAAAGTTCTTAACATTTTTCATCTGTTTGTCTTTATCTTTTTTTAATATGACAATAGAAAGTTTTCACTTACCCACATGGTTTGCGTAATGTTTCTATTGAAGATTGCTGCTCTGAGTGTTAATTTTTTTCTGGATTGAATTCTTGTTACAACTACTAGTATTACAAAGTTTATCAGACCAACATAAATATAGTACAGATTCTAATAAGTAGTTACTAAATGTAAAAAATTTTATTGGAAAAAAATTAAGATTTTTTTCACTGAGTTCAGATATGCGTGTGTGTGTGTGTGTGTGTGTGTGTGTGTGTATTATTGCTAGATTGTGACAGTTTAGCATTGGTTCTATTCCCATTTTTCATTTTTTAATAGTTACAAGCACAGAAAGAGTTTATTCACATGAATAAGTAAAAGAGAATGGAAGCAACTTTATCATAGCAATGTTACTCAATTCTTTAAATTTTTCTTGCAATATAGATGATCTGTTTCACGATTTTGATACATCACACAATAATATAGTTTAATCTGCCACCTGTCAATTCAATCAAATCACTCTTTAATTTTGTTAAAAGCAAAGAATTGGAAATGACTTGACTTACAGAAGAATTTCATACCTAGTTGTTGGAATTATTCACTTTCAACATCCACACTTGAGTTTGTTTTGGTGTCCCTGGATGGTTTGATGCCCCAGGGTATTACACCACAGTGAAAGTCCAGGTAGACAAGAGGAATGACTTTCTAACATGAGAAGAAGGGTGATTGAGAAAGGGGAGGTGAGAAGGGAAACCTCCCCATCGTAGATGTGTTCTCAGACTTATCAGTTTTAAGAAAGAGAACATACAGGGGCACCTGCGTGGCTCAGTCAGTTGAGCGTCCGACTTGGGCTCAGGTCATGATCGCACAGTCTGTGAGTTTGAGCCCCGCGTGGGGCTATGTGCTGACAGCTCAGAGCCTGGAGCCTGCTTCAGATTGTGCGTTTCCCTCTCTCTCTGCCCCTCCCCAATCATGCTCTGCCTCTCTCTCTCGCTCTGTCAAAAATAAATAAACATTAAAAAAAAAAAAAAGAAAGAGCACATACAGTAGCTGAGGATCTAGAAACAAGTTCTGTTAAAAATTATCAGCACACATTAGCCCTGTTAGAGAGTTGCCACATGTCCTCAGATGCCCTCACACCCATGTTGAAGACGACTGTCCTAGGCAGCTATGGAGATCCCTGGGATTCTCCTTGTGCATGTCCATATCAACATGTTAGCTTTACCTCCTGACCTCTCCTGCTCTGTTCATTCACTGTTCATTCAACTACCATGCATGTCTTGGACCTGTGCTTCAGTTACAGGGGCTACGACTGTAGAAACAATCTGTTCTACACGCAGACCGGAGAAGTGGTCTATCACATTGCTGCAGTTGCTGTTGTGTACAACAGGCAGCAACACTCCCAGAGGCTGTACCTGGGGCACGATGATGACATTCTCAGCCTGACCATCCATCCAGTGAAAGACTACGTGGCCACCGGGCAGGTATGTAGTTCTCCTCTAGGATGGTGGTCTCGCCCAAGAGGATTTCATTTTGAATCCGCTTTACATACTAGTTCAAGAAATACTTGGTAGAAACAAACAAGAGGCAATAAGCTGAGGATTCAGTAAATGCTGGGTCATTTCATGATAGTAGAAGAATTAACCAGTACATTACACAGCACTGTTGGGAAGCCTCTGAGAGATTTCCTTCTGACATGAGATACATAAATAGGATTAGCTAAAACTAAAGTAAGTTCCATGGATGCAGTCTTAATATATTTTCCTCATCACTGTATACCCAGTACTTCGTATATCCTAGGTAACCAGTGAGTGTTTATTGAATGAACCATCTTTTAGTGCTAGTATAACATCTAGTGAATAGTTATTTTTATAAAACTTAAAGTCATGCATTTTGCCTAAATCATTATTTTATATTTTAACCGATATATTGGCTAACTTTGCTAGCCAGTGCATGTGTGTATACTTAATACACCACATTCTATACTGTAATTGGTGTGAGGCAGACCATTGACAAACCAGTGCACCAGTAGCCATTCCAGGGGTAACTGGGGCTCCGGACACCAGTGAGGCAGTTGGCTGGATTCTGCCCAGTTATGTGCATTGTTTTATGTCCCATTTTCCCTTTTATAGTCACTACACCCAACAAGGTTCTTCTTTCCCTTACAATTAAGTGAGGAAAACTACTTTATTAAAATTTTGTTGTTGGGGATTAGTGTCAGAGAAGCTTGTATTCCCTCAAGGAGAATCCATCTTACCAACAGGTAGGCCATGAAACTGTCATTTCCTGGGAGGAAAAGCAGAGCCAGGCCTTCTTGGGATGAGTAAAATATTTGAGATGGTGAAAGAACTCTGAAGATATTGCTGTAACAACACACAGGTGACTTGCTTGACCAGGAAGTGGAATCTTATGCAGAGTTGGAAAGGCAGGAGAGAAAAATCTAGAACTCATACAAAAAGCACAGTGGACGTTTGACTTACAGTTTTAAAGTACCTTGCCTGGGAGCCACGTACCAGGTTAGGCTGGGCTGGCCCCCAATTTGATGCCCAGAACAAGCCTCTTAGACTCTTTGTACCTCAGTTTTATCATCCTGAAAACAATGATTTCCAAGTGTCTTCCTGCTCCCCAAATGTGTGGATGTCTGGGCAGCACTTGACTCTAAGGAACTCTGAAAGTGATTCTAAGGCATCATTCTTATTATGATTTATAAGTGGTTAATTACACTCATCCTATTATTTAAGGTTGGAAGAGATGCTGCTATTCATGTGTGGGACACACAGACTCTAAAATGTTTGTCACTATTGAAAGGACAACACCAGAGAGGAGTGTGTGCACTTGATTTTTCAGGTAAGTACCAGTTTTCTGCTGAAGTCACTGATGGTTCTGCTTTACTTAGGGCTGGGTTTTGTTTTGTTTTGTTTTGTTTTGTTTTACAACCTCCTATTTAGTTGAGTTCTGTTTGTAATAAGGTAAGTAAGCCCTTTGTATGTTAGCTACCCATTCTTAGACTGGAAATCAGATATGTGAATACCTCACAAAAAAAATATGTGGCCTTTGGATTACACGAAAGGCCTTTCCCGGTCTTGTTCATTTCCTCTCTCCCAAGTCATTACCCAGAGCTCACACTGTGTTCTGCATTTGCTTGAGCAATTTGAAATCCAGAGCAGCTGTTGCTGTAGATAGTTTTAGTTGCAAACGTCTGGTAGTGACTCAGAACATCAATTTCATCTCTCCAAAGAGGTAGGAGCACAGCACTTGCAATTTAAAATATAAAGACCTAGAGGGAGGGCTGCAAATTCTCTGCAAAAGGCTACTTTACAACACTCGTGTTTTGAAAATAAATTTCATATTTGAAAAATAGAACTGGATTTTCCATCTCTTTAATTTAGAATTTGAATGCAGTGCTAGTAGAATACTAACTGATGAATGTAATTTTCTTTAGGGTGAGGCCGTTTCTTTAAGCTAGAAAGGAGAATAAGGGCCTGTTACAGAAGGTGTTTTTACCTAGAATTTTTAATCCCAATAGTAAAAGTTAGATCAGTAGAAAAAAAGTATAAACTCTTTACTGGAAACTGATACTGTAATTTCTTTATTTCTAAATCCCATTCAAATGTTTAATATGTGCAGTGTGTGTAATGGTAGTCATTAAATTCCATGACTCCACAACTGCATTCTCTTTCCTACATCCCTCACTCTCTACTCTCCTTGCTCAAGCCCAGACTCCCTCTCATCTCTGCCATATTGGTCTTTGATTCCATTCCCATGTTCTCTGGTCCATCCTACCCAGTTCTGGAATCTTCTGGAAGCACAGTTATATTGCCCCCCTGTAGACTCATGTCAGTTGACTGACTCAGGGCTGAGCCCTTGGTTGGACATTCATGACCTTCCATGATCTGGCTTCAACCTTCCTTAGCAGTGTTTCTACCCACTTACCCATTCGTGTTCCTTTACATCTCCCTAAATGCAGGACTATCCTTCTTTTTGCCTGTGTCCCTTTGTTCATGCTGCTGCCATGTGTCTGTTCAAGTTCTACCATCCTTTAAGACCAAGCTGAAAGTTTCTCCTACAGCCTTCCAGGGAGAAATAACCTTGTCCCTTCTTCTACATCTCTTAGCCCATTGTTGTCATTGCTCTCATGCTACCTGTTGGAGTCCATGTGGTACAGTAGCTGTCTGGGTCAATGTTTCTCATTCAATAAGCCACTTGGGCAGCAGAGCCCATGTCTCTCTTCCCCACTGCACATATTGTAGTGCTATGGACACAGAAGCTCTTCCAAAAATGTGAAGGCATGAATGGAGCTTTGCCTAATATACTTTGTCTTGCCTTTCACTATTACTACTGGAACTTCACGTTGTAAACTGTGTTGGGGTGAAAATTAACTTTATTTTTTCACCTATAGCAACATGGAACGGTTTGGGGCAATATTTTTGTGACATGCACATCCTCATATACTGTAAACTGCTGTAGAAATCTGAATTGTTACATCATATTAGAAGTTGCTCAATACTCTCTGTGGTTATTGAACCAGTAAAACTTAAGGCTAAAGAGTTCCTACTCCACACTAGCAGGCATGTGAGGTCGAGAAAGCATGTGAATACCGAGGAAGCGAGAACAGTGGGAAGCCCAGATAACACACCAAGTCACAGCAAATACAAAGTCCTAAACTTCCAGAAGTTTGATGGACATACAGTTGTAAACTGGAAGTGTCATACATCCTTGATAAAGCAGTAAAATCTAAAAGGAAATCATAATTTGAGTTCAAACATGGTTCTCTTCTAAGGATATGAGTGAATTTCTTCTGCTTTTTTCCCTCAATAGCCAGACCTCCCTTTTCCTAAAATTAACTTTGCTAGCCAATACATATGTGTATACTTAATGTAAAAATTGTGTTAATAAATATACTCTGAAAAAGTAGTAAGACACCCACTAAAGTAGCAAAACTAAATAAAATAATAAAACCTAATTGTGCACTAAATTATGGAGAACCTAATATACAGTATTCATATTTTTGGCAACATTAAAAATTGACTCAGTAACTCCAGCAGACAATTTGACAGCATATAATAAAAGCTGTAATTCAAAATGACAAGTATGTTGACTGTGTGTATTTCATACATATTTCTATGTATCAAGTTAAGTGAAAGAGAAAAATAGAACTCAAAATAGCATCTATTCACTGATTTCCACTGAAAATGTGTGTATGTAAATTAACATATAAACAGAGGGGCAGGAAATTTAGAATAATATAAATAGAATTTAATAATCATTAGAATCTTTTCTCTGTAAAATTAATTTCTTGGTTTTTACATTTAGATACATCAAAAGGTTACTTACATACCTTTTAGGGATGGCATTAGAGGATCAAAGACATTGAATACAGATACACTAGTACCCAGTAACTTGACCTCTGTATTTCCAGGAAGTTCTCTCTCTTCCGGACCTAGTAATTTGTAGAAGGAAAGATGAAGAGAGTTAAGTGAACTTTGAAATCTTTCCCTCATAAGGTAGCCTCTCACACCAGTTGCCTGGGGAGAGAAACCAGATGTTTTAGAAAGAGGTTGAGAAGCTGATTCTGTCATTGCTTCTAATTCCCATTTTGGGCAAATAAAGGAATATTGTGATACAAATATTCTCTGCATAAAAAGGATATTTCAGTCTCAACAATATAGTCTCTTTTGCCCAGATAACAATGACTGGGGTGGTGGGGTGGGGGGGAGGGTGAGCCATATTTCTTCAGCAACGATGTACTGAAAGCCCTATATCACCTTACCAACCAAGAATGGGAGATCCACAGAGTTTGGTGGTTTGGCTGTGGTAAAAGTCAAACCATGGCAGATCCTGCTAGAACCCACATCTCCTGGCCTCAGTGCAGGGAAAAGGCCACTAAGCCTGGGGTTGTGAGCTGGCAGAAGCTGTGCCTAGAGCCCTCGCCGCTGAGTCCTCTTGTCTGCTGCTGCCTCTGCGCTCCACCAGGGCTAGTGTGAACTCTTAGCATGAGAGTCCTACCTGGAGCACTCAGTGTCACCGACTCCGCCCAAAGGCACGTGTCTCCAGCTGCCCCACCCCCATTCGCCAGTGTAAAGGTGGAATGGACAGGTGGTATAGAGAGCCTTCCACATGAACATCCCCCAGTGAAAAGAGAGTCTTGTCCTAGAACAGCCTCAGATCACACGTGTATGTGAATTGGAACAGGAGCAACTCTACCTTTCTTTTGAAAAGTGATAGAAAAGTGAGTAGTCAAAACAGGAGATTATTAAGATTTCCCTACTTAACCATGTGAACAGGGCACCAACATTGGTCATTACCTAGCTGGTGGCACCATCTGTGTACTCTGGACCCCATATCCAGCCATCTCTTATAAGCCAGCTCGTTTGAGGAGGTTCTGTGGAGACCTGATAGTACATTTGCCCCTTATTAGAAAAAGAAATTATCATGGAAATACAAAACAGGCAAATGATGTGAAAAATAGACAACAAATAAGCAATTATACATTGGGGTTTAGATTATACTTGCCACTGTTCCACAGCAAATGGAAAGACATTTTTAATGAAAAGCATTTCTTACAATATAATCTGTAACTCTCTGTGAACAGGAATGAATGAATTTACATTATCTCACTTAATTGAGTGACTCCTTAGCTTTGTGAACGTATTAGCATTGTCTAGGGAAAATGGGGCCATCTTTGTTTTTGTGCTTACAAGATAGAAGGTGCTTCCACATGAATAGAAAACCAGAGTAGAAACAGAAAGGTTCAGCCACATAAATCTTTTTTAGTTTAATATTATCCTCATATTTTTTAAAATCTTCACTGAATAATACTGATTTCCCCCAAGGACACCTCTAAGACTAACTGGATTTCACTGTGTTCAATTCTGAAAATCTATGCATTTTTTATGAGCCCTGAATGCAAGGACCAACTTGTAATTGGGTAGAAATTCTCTCTTTCTAATATGCCCTTTACTATTGACATTAAGTACCTTAGAATTATTTCTGGACTTTGTCACTATCCATAATTAATACATACTGTGACTGGAAAGATTTAAAAGGGCATTACCTCAACTCTAAAAACATGGCAAAAAAAAAACCCCAAAAACCTCCAACTGGTCAAGGAACAATGGATTTTCAAAGCTAAAGCCAAGTCTCTTTGGGGGCAGGGTTGGGGTGTGAAAACTGGGAAAAAATAAAAATGTAGCCAATTCTATTTCCAAACCAGGCAGAAATAGCCTCCACCTGCAGAATTTTAGAAAAGGTCACTATCTTAAAGAAGAGGTGTGATTGTAGAGGCGCCCCTGGATTTGTGCTATTTCTTTGTGTCTTCTCCTAGTCACAGACTGGGGTAGAAAGCTGTATAATTGTGAAGGCGAGCTGATGGGCCTTGCAGAAATTCCAATAAAAAGCCAAAAAAATTAATGTACCCTGAGAACTTCTTTAAAAGACATAAAACTTGAACTGCCATTTTAAATGTGTGGATGCTTGCCATCTAAGGACATATTAATAGAGCTACACAGGTTACAAAGGAAAACACAAAAGGTAGACTTAATAAATGGAAAAAAGACACTGAATACCAGTGCCATGTTTTTTAAAGAACTGATCATTAAAACAATTAAAATTTGTATAGCTAGATAACATAGCCCATTTCTTTCCCTTCATAGCATCCGTACACACTTTCTATCTTTATCTCCCTCGTCATCCTCAGTGTCACCAATCTCCTCCACGCTCATTGGAAACTAGCTTAGTGGGAGGATCACAGAGGAAATGTGATATGATTACTATAAGCCTTAGCAGAGCTTATAATCTAAAAACAGAGAGAGGAAGCTCCAATCCGTCAATCAAATCACAAAAATACAGAAGCATGCTAATACAGAAGCACAACCAGGCCATCCCAAAAGGTATGGAAAGAGTGAGTAATATTGGTAATGAATAGGAAGCCATTACCAGTCCCCTCTCCCAAACATATAGAAAAGAGGCCTTGAGGACACCAGGGTGACTCAGTTGGTGAAGGGTCCAACTCTTGAGCTCAGCTCAGGTCTTGATCTCAGGGTAATGAATTTGACCCCCGACTCTGTTAAAAAAAAAAAAAAAAAAAAGAAAGAAAAAAGAAACCTCACACAATTTAAAGCCTGATAACAGTTCAGCGTAAGGACATATCATTCATTGTGATTCAGAAGACACATTTGTTTTTAGTAATCACCTGATGTTCATTTAGGACTTGTGGAAAGCATGAATGTCTCTTCTAATACTGAGCCTAGTAGCTTGAAATGGTTAATGTAACTTCCAAATCCTTGCCTCATACTTACCAGCACTCCAGGATTGAGGAGGATCTGTTAGTGAAGCCAGGCTCTTCCTTCCTCTGACTCTGCTCCTTCCTCTGGAGAAGGAGCAGACCATGGTTCCCGGTAGCTTGGGGAATAGTGTCTGGCCCCAGTAAGGGCACTCACAGGTTGGGCATTGGTTAGCATTTGGGGAGCGTTGCCAGATGTAGCAAATAGAAATACAGGAAGTCAAATAAATTTTAATACAAAGTATGTCTCAGGCCATATAAGTGTAAATACATAATTTAAATATTACATGGACCTACAATAAGAAATTATTCATTACTTATCTGAAATTACAGTTTAAGTAGGTTTCCTTTATTTTACGGGGCAACTCTAATGTGGCATTGACCCCAGACTTGGAAATAGTTGATCACATACTTGTGTTTTTTATCCTCTCATATTGTGGGTCCTCCGTAGACCAGGAAGACACTCTGTTCAACTGATACATGTTGAGTCTGGTCACCTATATCCTAACCAGTACGAAGCTAGGGTAGAATCGCTGACTCCATATACTCCTCCTATGAGTCTGGCTTGTGAGGAGGCAACAAAGGAAAGACTGACTGCACGGCTTCTTTGGTCTTGAAGGGAAAAAGCAAGTTAACAGTTTTGGTTTTCAAATTTAATTGTACCTACAAAGTATTTTTTTTAAGTTTTTTTTCTTGGAAAACAACCCAAGTGTCTACATTATAGTAACCATTGGTAATCTTATAAATAATATATAATACTAAGGGAAAATGTTCACTATATAACAATTGAAAAAAGATCAGAAAATAGGATGTTCATTATCATCGTGGTTTTGTTTTTCAAAAGCACATTTATGTAGAGAAACTGACAGGAAATACACCAAAGGTAGGCCTATAAATTGAGGTGATTTATAAATTTCCTTTATCTATATTTTCTAAGTGTCCTATAACAAGCCTACTACATTTAAAATAGGGAAACAAAGAGGTTAGGATTTTTTAATTATAAAATCATCTTGTGAAAGAATTTATGAGATTAAATTTATTTTCTACAAATGCTCTTATCTTGGAGGTTTAAATAGAACCCAGTTTTTTTAAGCTGAAAATATAGTCACAAAGCCAAATGGTTCTTTGAATAAATGTCATGAGATTTGTCATAAAATAGACAAGGTTTTTGAGATATAACTGAGAGGCTTCTCCCGGCTCCGTGTCTGACACTGGAATGTTAGATCAGTGATTTAATTCATCAACCAGTTGTTGTACATAGAAGCTCAGCTATCACTGTTACACATTTCATTCAGTGAGGTCCCTTCAGCATATGATACTTCTAATGTATTGGAGCCTAAATAATATTCTTAAGATCAATTTTGTATTCATCGTTACAGTGAATGAAATGTTTTGGTGTTTCATCGAAGCAATGAGTCACTTGACATTTGTGTTGTTTTCATACAGCTGATGGAAAATGTCTGGTGTCGGTTGGTTTAGACGATTTTCACAGTATTGTGTTTTGGGACTGGAAAAAGGGAGAAAAGATAGCCACCACAAGGTAAGAAGGTGCTGAGGTCTTGCAGCATCCTGCTGATTATCTTGCTCCAGTAAAGGTCACTAGTTTTCATTTTCTAGGGAGATTTCTTTCATCTTCAAACTCAAATGGAATTCACACAGAAAGCTTAACACCTGAGGGAAAACATACTGCAATATTTCCTGGTGACAAACCTGACTTACAGCAGTTAATGTTTGTTTCAGGGAACTGGAAAATTCTGAAACACTTTCCGGGGAGTTACTTGTCACTTGGGTTTTAGTAATATATGCACTGTCTTTATCAAAGCTTTTTCCAGCAGTAGAAAAGCAGCTTTTCTCAGACTTGGGCCTTGTCCCTTGTTTTTCGACAGTCTTGCATCTGGTGAAGGAGTGTCAATGTCACTCTAGTCAGAGGTACCATTTGTCATGAAGCTGTCGCATGCTGGAAAAGGAGGCCCCATCGTGTGCATCTGCCACTCGCTTTCAAAGCAGGCAAATTGTTTCCCTAATCTCCCTGTCTTATAAATAGACTTTTCTAAGACCGTCTGCTGTTTATAGACCACCTGTCCTCCGTTACCCCAGGCTCCCTCCCTGCTGAATCAGCCTGAAGTCTCAACACTACTTTCTACTCCTACTTACATAGGGCTTAGCTGTGTGCCCAGCCATGATCAGAGGTCAGCACGGTTGGCAGCCAAGGCCCAGTGATCGAATTTGTTGCCCAAGACAGGTTATCACTTTCCCTCTCCACTAGTTCTTGTCTACATTAACCAATTTCCCTTCTGTCTTTCGGTATAAAATCATTTTTAAGTTAATGGCTTTGAACCCCAGTATTCACTTTGTAAATTAATACTTCCCTTCACAATATTACATAAGAAAAAAAGGGTTTTTTGCAATTTGATTTAGTAAACGAAAATCTCTCCGTTGCCGGGGACTAAGAGGAGGAGCAGATGGAGCCCTGAGGACTCCAGCTGACTGTCTTAGGAGAAAAAGAAAAGCTTTTCTGATAAGTGCGGTTGAGATTAAATTCTTGGCAGCAAAAGACAGCTCCCAAATCTGCCTGCCCAAGTGGGCCTTCCTGGTATCTGTCAAGTATTCCTCACTGTTCTTTCACCCCCAACTGGCACTCGGATTCCGCTCTTAATTAGAACTCTCCTTTCCCTTTAGACTCATGTACTGAATTTTAGTTTAATATTTCTGATAACATACCAACTGCAGTGCAGATTATTGCAGGCAAAGCCTTTGTCTGCATCTCCAAAGCAACAGAAAAGCAATTTTCCTGCTAAAAAAACCCTGTGCAACCTTCTGTGTCTCCCCTGTTGTATGCCAGAAACATTCATAGAAATGGAAGAAAGACATTTTTATTAATATGTCAAAGGTATCTATTCGATATGCTTGGTAGTGTCACTTCTATTTAATTAACACAAAGTGACTTAACATCATTATGTTAGTAACACACTTTATTTGTGGAATTGCTCCCAAGCCTTATGTCACATTCCTAAAACAGGACACCTGCAAAATTGCCCTCCAAGAATATTTTTGCATTGTAATATTAACCAGGGCTCTTTCCAAGAAGGAATGTCAAGGATTGCTAAAGTTCTTTGAAGACTACTAGATTTTAAAATAACAAATAAGTAAATATTTCCATAAATGCCTATTTCCATCACATTTACACATATTTATATGATCATATAAATATACACATAAATAAAAACCTATTTATGACATTAAGTTACATACTTAAGCAGATAGAAACATTAAAAACTGAGGCATAAGGGTGTCTGGCTGGCTCAGTCAGTAGAGCATGCAACTCTTGATTTTGGGTTTATAAGTTTGAGCCCCATATTGGGTGTAGAGAGTACTAAATATATATATGTATATACATATATATGTACATACATGTATACATGTATATATACATACACACACACATATATACATATACATATATATGTATGTGTATGTATATATATGTATACATATATATATGTATATACATATATATGTATGTATATATATATGTATATGTATACATATACATATATATGTATGTATATGTATGTATGTATACATATATATATGTATACGTATATATGTATATATGTATACGTATATATATGTATACGTATACATACATATATGTATGTATGTATATATACATACATATATGTATGTATACATATGTGTGTGTATGTGTATATATATTTTCTTTTTCTTAAAAAGAAAAAAACTGGGACCTGAAAGAAGTGACAAAGGAAAACAGGTGATACTTTACTGATGGTACCTTACTGGCTTCAAGGAGTCTTCTTGGTTCCTGAGAGGGCTTAATTTAGTCTTAGAAAGGCCAGGTCAGTGGCACCCCTCCTTTGCACTTTTGTGTGTCAAATCATTGCCAGTGTTGGGCACTAGCAAGGCTTAGCAGTGAGCCTGCTTCTGGCAGCGGGCACTGCTTTGGCCAGACGGTCTTCTACAATAATCCCTATCTCCCAGGATGTGAGAGTTCCCTGTGGAGGCACGGGCAAGTCAGTAGCCATGATGGTGTCACCACCAATGCTGCAGGTGCCCAGTGGGAAGATGTGCCTCCAGAACAACACTGCACTCTCCAAACCCACCCCTCCGTTGTGAAAATGTTTAATCGAAGCTTCTTTTTTGTCAGCTCAGAGAAATTAGAGAAATTCAAGATTGGCATGTAGAGATCTTATTGCAAGATCTCTCTGAGACTTGATTGAATCTCTTGGAACAATTTTTTTTTCCTCTTTGCTAATTTTCATGAAAGATTTCAGTTCCCTCCATTAAAAATGAATTTTTAAGTCTTTTTTTTCCTTTTGAAGTTTGTTCATGTTTTAGTGTAACCTACAAGTAACCCATTTAATAACCAAAGTCAATCTCTTATGGGCCATGATTAAATGGCCTAATGTCAGTGTCAGAGATGAATAATGAGATAATCTGGTACCTTTCTTTCCCTTTACTTGCATTTCTAATGCACCAGTAATAGGGCTATGGGGGACAGTGGCTAATTATTCTTGATATGTTTCATCTCAAAAGTTTGAATGCAGTAGATGAAAGGTAGAGTTATCAAGGTGCCTAACAAGAATAATTGGGCTGTCAATGTGGAATAACTATGCTACTGGAAAGCCTGGGACACCATGTAGGCCCAGAATGAGCAGGTGTGTATGTACTTCTGTTTTAGCTTTGTTGCTTGATTTATTATAGGTCCCTACCTTTACACACCTTTAGTGAATATGACGAAGCCTCCTGTATACCAAATTGGCACATTTCTTTTCTCACTTTCCTTTTTAAAAATGTGTATTTTTTTTAGAACAACATTTCTTAAAGTGAAAACAGAGAGTTTTCAAAATAGCGTGTGATCCTTACAGAAATTCAAAGTCCAAAAAAGCACTGAGAAGAAAATGAAAATCACAATTACACTGCCCACGACATAGCCAACGTTTTAGCATACATTCTTCGGTAAACATTGGTCTAGTATTTTGATCCATTTTTATTCATAGGTGAGATTGTATAAACACAAAACAGTGCTCATGTCTGTACAGGGAATGTAATTCATTATACCTGCTCTCAATTTTCCTGTCAGTTTTCTCTAGCATCTTTTCTTTAAAGTTTTTATTAATGATTTAGAATCTGTGGGGATTTTCCTCCAATCAAGAAATCTTTGGATGCTTAAAGTCTCTTAGGGTTATCTGGTTTATTTGTCCTCTTGGTGTTCAGCACATTTTCTCTTCTTACACATCTAAACTTGTATCTCTGTCTCCTACTTGTTTCTGATACTTCCAGTGATGTGTCTTGGCCTTAGTGTCCGTGCTTCACTTTGGACTTTGATACAAACGAAGGGAGAAAGTTCAAAAATCAGTTCCTTCTCCTTTCCCTGCCTGTCATTCTGGGGCCCATGCAATGGGTATGGAGATGTCTGTCCTGTTCTTTTAACTTACTGTGGAAAATTTCAAAGTTACGCAGAAGTGGAGGAAACAGCGTAATGGATTCCCTTCAGCCCTATTGCATCAACCTACAGATGGTACAGATCTCTCCCCCCTCATTTTTTTTCTCTTATTACTTATTTGCTAAAATATTTTAAAGAAAGTTTAAGACCACTTGTCATTTGACCTGTATATACTTCATTAAGCATTTCTAATTTTAAAAGCATATTTTTATCTTATTATTTAATTGAAGTAGAGTGTACAATATTATGTTAGTTTCAGGTGTACAACATAATGATTTGACCTTTATATACATTATGAAATGCTTACCATGATAAGGGTAGTTATGTCACCATACAAAATTTTAAAAATATTACTTTGTTTCTTGCTGTACTTTGCATCAGTGACTTAGTTATTTTGTAACTTTAAGATTGTACTTCTTAGACCCTTTCAGCTATTTTGCTCATTCCCCACCAGTTTGTTTTCTGTATTTATGAATCTTTCTATTTTGTTTGATTTGTTCATTTGCTTTGGTTTTTAGATTCCACATGTGAGTGAAATCATATGGCATTTATCACTGTCTGACTTTTTTCACTTAGCGCAATACCCTTTATGTCCATCTATGTTGCCACAATGACAAGATTTCATTCTTTTTAATAGCTGAGTAGTATTCCAGTGTGTGTGTGTGTGTGTGTGTGTGTGTGTGTGTGTGTGTGTGTTTGTACACACCACATCTTCTTAATCCATTCATGTATGGATGAATACTTGGGTTGCTTCCATAGCTTGTTTATTCTAAATAAAGCTGCAGTAAACATAGGGGCACATATATCTTTCAGAATTAGTGTTTTCATTTTCTTTGGGTAAATACCCAGTAGTGAAATTACTGCATCCTATAATATTTCTGTTTTTAATTTATTGAGGAGCCTCCATACTATTTTGTCAACAGTGGCTGCACCAATTTACATTCCTACCAGTGGTGCATAGGTTTCCCTTTTCTCCGTATCCTCACCAGCACTTGCTATTTCTTGTCTTTTTGATAGTAGTCATTCTGATGCGCGTGGGGTAATACCTCATTGTGGTTTTGATTTGCATTTTTCTGATAATGAGTGATATAGAACATCTTTTCATGTGTCTGTTGGCCACCTGTATGTCTTCTTTGGAAAAATATCTATTCAGGTCTTCTGCCCATTTTTTTTAAAACTTATTTATTTTGAGAGACACAAAAAGTATGAGAGCGGGGAATGGGCAGAGAGAGGGGAAGAGAGAAACCCGAGCAGGTTCCATGAGGTCAGCACACAGAGCCCATTGCGGAGCTTAAACTCAACAAAACTGCAAGATTATGACCTGAGCCGAAACCAAGAGTTAGATGCTCAACCACCTGAGCCACCCATTCACGCCTGTCCATTTTTTAATGGGATTTTTCTATGGTGTTGAGTTGTATAAGTTCTTTATTCTGGATATTAACCTCTTATTGGATATGTCATTCGCAAATGTCTTCTCCCATTCACTAGGTTGCCTTTTTGTCTTGTTGACAGTTTCCTTTGCCGTGCAAAAGCTTTTTATTTTGGTGTCTTGATAATTTATTTTTGCTTTTGTTTCCCTTGCCTGAGGAAACCTATCTAGAAATACGTTATTGAGGTCAGTGTCCAAGACATTACTGCCCATGTTTTATTTTAGGACTTTGGTGGTTTCAGGTCTCACATTTCGGTCTTTAATCTATTTGTATTTACTTTTGTATAAGATGTAAGAAATTCCTTTTCGTGTACCTTTCCAATTTCCCCAGCACCTTTCATTGAAAGGCTGTCTTTTGTCCATTATAAATTCTTGCCTCCTTTTTCATAAATTAATTGACCTTATAGGCATGGATTTGTTTCTAGGCTCCTTATACTGTTCCATTGATTCGTGTGTTTGTTTTTGTGCCAGTACCATACTCTTTTGATCACTATAACTTTGTAGTGTATCTTGAAATCTGGGATTTTGATAACCTCCTGCATTGTTCTTTCCCAATATTTCTTTGGCTATTCAAGGTCTTTGTGGTTCCATACAAACTTTAGGATTATTTGTTGTAGTTCTTTGAAAAGTGCTATTGATAATTTGATAGGGATTGCACTGAATCCTTAAAGTGCTTTGGGTATTATGGGCATTTTAACAATATTAATTCTTCCAATCCATGAGCATCATGTATTTTTCCTTTAGTTTGTGTTGTCTTCAGTTTCTTTCATCAATATCTTACAGTTTTCAGAGTGTAGTTCTTCAACCTCTGTGGTTAAATTTATTTGTAGATATTTTATGCTTTTTGGTGCAATTATAAATGGGATCTTTTTAAATTTCTCTTGCTGCTGTTTTGTTATTGGTGTATAGAAATGCAACCGATTTCTGTGTATTAATTTTGTATTCTGCAACTTTATTAAGGTCATTTATTAGTTCTAATAGTAAGACCATATATGAAACACCCACGGCTAACATCATACTGAATGGTGAAAAACTGAAAGCTTTTCCTCTAAGATCAGGAACAAGACAAGGATGTACACTCTTACCACTTTTATTCAACATAGTACTGGAAATATTAACTGCAGAAATCAGGCAAGAAAAAGAAATAAAAGGCATCCAAATTGGTAAGGCAAAAGTAAAACTGTCACTATTTGCATATGTCATGATTGTATATAGAGAAAACCCTAAAAGACTCCACCAAAGGTTCCTCCATGTCTTCTCTTTGCCAATTAAAGCTGCTGTAAACATCCATACAGATTTTTGTGTGGATATAAGTTTTCAAGTCCTTTAAGTAAATACTGAGGAAAACAATTGCAGGGTATTGTGGTAAGAATATATTTAGTTTTGAGGGGTTTGTGTGTGTGTGTGTGTGTGCATGTGTGTGTGTGCGTGTGTGTGCGTGTGTGCACACGTGCGAGGTCGGGGGGGGGTGTGGTTCATTGCTTTTTTTAATTTAAATTTTGGTTAGCTAACATATGGTGCAATATTGGTTTCCAGAGTGGAATTAAATGATTCATCACTTACCTTCAACACCTAGTGCTCATCCCGTCAAGTGCCCTCCTTAGTACCCATCACTCATCTAATCCACCTCTCACCCACCACTCTCCATCAACCCTCAGTTTGTTCTCTATTGTTAAGAGTTGGTTGTGGTTTGTTTCCCTCTCTCTTCTCCCCTGCCCTTCCCATATGTTCATCTGTTTTGCTTCTTAAATTCCACATATGAATGAAATCATATGGTATTTGTCTTTCTCTGATTGACTTATTTTGCTTAGCATAATACATTCTAGCTCCATCCACTCATTTCAAATGGCAAAATTTCATTTTTTGATGGCTGAGTAATATTCCATTGTATATATGTGCCATATCTTGTTTATCCATTTAACAGTCAATGGACATTTGAACTTTCTTCATAGTTTGGCTATTGTTGATAATGCTGCTATAAAAATTGGGGTGCATGTACCCCTTTGAATCTGTATTTTTGTATCTTTTGGGTAAATACCTGGTAGTGCAATTGCTGGATTGTAGGGTAGTTCTATTTTTAACTTTCTGAGGAGCCTCCATACTGTTCCCCAGAGTGATGGTACTAGTTTCCACTTCTACCAACAGTGCAAGAGGTTCCCCTTTGTCTGCATTCTTGCCAACACCTGTTGTTTCTTGTAGTGCTAATTTTAGCCATTCTGACACGTGTGAGGTGGTATCTCATCATGGTTTTGATTTGTATTTCCCCGATTATGAACGATGTGGAGCATCTTTTCTTGCATTTGTTAGCCATCTAGATGTCTTCTTTGGAAAAGTGTCTATCCATGTCTTCTGCCCACTTCTTTACTAGGTTGGTTGTTTTTTGGGTGTTGAGTTTGATAAGTTCTTTATAGATTTTGAATACTAACCCTTTATCAGATATGTGGTTGTAAATATCGTCTCTCATTTCATAGGCTGCCTTTTAGTTTTGTTGAGAATATGTTTAGTTTTGTAAGAAACAGCCTGTCTTCCAAGGTACCTGTACCATTCTGCATTCCCATCAGCAATGTACGAGAGCTCCTATTGCCCCACATCCTCCAGCATTTGGTGACATACACCAATTACTTTAAAAGTTCATCTTTTCCCCCTTGATTTGAGATCCTATCTTTGTTATATACTACATTTTAATATTCATTTGGGTCTCTTTATACATGTTCTATTTTGCCATTAGTTTATCAATTTGTGCACCAATACCCCACTGTTTTAATTATGGAGGCTTTATAAATTATATTAATATCTAGGAGAGCTACTCTTCCCACTTTTCCTTTTTAGAGTTTTCCTGATGATTACTGCTGGTTTATTCTTCCATGAGAACTTTAAAATCAAGGAGTCTAACCCCAGATTAAAAAACAAATAAACACCAAAAGCTCTTTTTTTATTGCAATCAAGTTGAAAAAAATTTTTTTAAGTTAGGGAGTATTGACACTTTTATGATTGAATTTTCCAACCAAGAACATGGAATGTATTACCATTTTTTAAGTCTTTTTTTCCATCTTACAGATGTGGAGTTTTGTTTCACTCACTTATGTTTGATACAAATTTCTTGTAAATTTATGCCTTGATTTTTTTGCTGTTTATAGAGTCATTTGTTATTACTTTTTGGTTGTTTTTTTTTTGTATATATTAAGGTTATTGATTGTTTAATTTTATACACTGCAGCTTGACTAAATTATCTTGTTTGTCATTGTTTTTACATTACTTCTTTTGAATTTCCTAGGTAAATAATTATATCATCTGCAAATAGAAATAGTATTACCTCTTCCATTCCAGCTCCTAAGCCTTTAATTTTAAAATCTTACCTAATTGCATTTGTTAATATGTTAAATACAAGGTTAAATAGCAGTGGTAATAATCTTGTTCCTGATTTTATTGGGAATGACATTAAGTAAGAATCTGACTTTGCGTTCACACACACAAAAACACATCTTAAATAAGCTACTGTTTCAGCACTTTATGCTTCTAAAGGATAATGGCACATAACATATGGAGAGTCAGCCTGTGTATAGTTATTCTTGAATGAATCTGGGTTTTTCAATGAGAGCCAAGGACTTGAGGGAAATATAAATGTCTAAGAGATAAATCTCCATTAATTCCTACTTTACTGAGTGTGAATTGACTATTTTTTAATCACACGAGTGTTAGATTTTTGTAAAATAACTTTTCAGTATCTGTGAAATGACATAATTTTTCTTAGGCATGTTAATATGATGAATTGTACTATTTGAGTCCTTCATAATAAACTACCCTTGCATTCAGTCATAAAGTCTGATTGTTTGATGTGCTAGTGGATTTTCTTGGCTAGAATTTTATTCAAGGTATTACTATTTATATTCATTAGAGATATTGGTCAGCTGTGCTCTTTTTGTTAACTGTTTTAATTTACATAATGAAGGTTTTGTCATAATATACCAAAGAAGACCATCAAATATTCCATTAAATCCATTAAAATCTATTAAGTCCAGTAAATCCTTAAATTCTAATGTGATTATAGTCTATAGCAAAATTTTCCTGGCGCTATGGAACACCAGGTCTAAAGCTCCAAGTCTACAGTCTTCATTTTTATATTTGTCCTTCTGTATCTTTGGTTATCAACTCGTATTTCTGAATGCAGAGCATCCTAAAGTACCTTGAATCAACATACAACATCCTTTCTCTCCCCATGGGTATGAGCCAGGGGCTTCCATTCCTAGTTAATAATTTCTAGCTGAACTTTCATATAACCTAAAGTTATGCTGCCCACAGCAAAGAATATTATATTTGAAGCTTCTCATTAATATGACTCCAGTATCTTCCCCTTTTTCCTATACAAGACCTCTATATCCTGAGAATTACAATCTTATGCGGGTGGCATGAATTTTATCTTGTGGAGACATTCTGATCCATTATAAATACTTTGTTAATTTGTTTAAAACATAACTGAATACACTTTGGTAGCAACATTAGAGTAAGAAGAGAGGGCTCAAACGTGCAAAGAAAAGCAAAGCTCGTGATTTTAATATAGACCTCATGTGTATTTTAAACTATTTTCTAATTTACTTGTCCTGTTACATGTGTTTGATGAAAGTTAAACCAAACGTATACTTTTAATAAAACTCTGTGTCAGTGCTTCCATGAAAACTGGATTTTTTTTTTTCTTGTCGGTCTCTTGCAGAGGACATAAGGATAAGATATTTGTGGTAAAGTGTAACCCACACCATGTTGACAAACTGGTTACAGTTGGGATGAAGCACATCAAATTCTGGCAGCAAGCAGGTACTGTTCTTTGGGTTTATCGTTTATGTGGTTGAAGAGCTTTAAAAAAAAAAAAAAAAAAAAAACCAAAATCCAACTGAAAAAAAGGCCACCACCACTACCGAGCAATTTAAAATTAAAATGTGTCAGGAAGACATGCTATCCCATATTCACTCGGCTACTTGATGTCTAAGTTTTAAAACACTTTATATGCTGCTAAGCATGTTTATCGATAACTAGAAAGCTTTGGGAAATGTTCTACTGTGAAAATAATTATTTTCATAGTCATCTGTTCTGAAAGCAGTCATTGTGTTAGACTACTGAGCAGGAAATAAAATAATCACTTTGATTGAGTGGATAAATTTTTCACTACTTTGAAGGTTCTTTTATTTATCACTGAATTTAACACATGAATTAATCCCTGACACTATACACAGTAGGTGATCCGAATAAATTTTTATGCATCATAATGTTGATAAAGATGAGTAAGTAAGCATGTCAGAACATGCATGCACATTTTATTTTTCTCACTAATAAACCAGACCTGTTATTGGGATTGTGAATTCTTAGTATTGGCTTTGATACCAGGCTTAATCTTATACTGAACAAAACATAAGCAACTGTTTCAGTGCTTTCTACTGTTAAAGAAGAGACAATGGCATCCAACATGTCTGGAGAACCAGCCTGTGCATAGTTTTCTGGAATGGGTATGGGCTTCTCAATGCTAGTTGGGAAGTACAGGGAAATGTGAACATTGCAAGGACAAATCTGAAGTATGTACCTTTTCCTACACAGTGATTCATTTTCTTACCCTAAAGGTCTTATGATAATAATTGAGGTAAGACATACATAACATGTTTACATTTTACATTCCTGCCAGTGCTGTTTTCATTCTCCTTGGTCAGCATGCACGTAGACTTTCCTAGTTACCCCTGGCACTTAGTCACTCCTTCCTCTGTCTGGCACAGAACTGGCACTGAACCTTGGTTAGCCACATGTCTTGTTGGACCGAGATGGCGTCCTCTCTCCAACCAGAACCTAAATCCATCGAATGAAGAAACTTCTTCTTCTCATCTTTATACCCCATCATCAACCACTGTATCTGCCGCAAAGGAGGGATTCAGTAAACATTGAATTAATGAATGTGTAAATGAGAAACCCTCTTAAAATATTTTTATGATTTTTCTGCCATATTTATACATCTGTACATATATATATATAATGTAGGCACCCTGGGTTTTCATTGAAGACAGTCATTCCAAATGCTCATAGAAGGTGTCAATTTTTCAAAAAATAATACATATTCTTGGTCCACTTCAGGTGGGGGCTTCACCTCTAAAAGAGGAATTTTTGGAAGTGTTGGAAAATTGGAAACAATGATGTGTGTTTCTTATGGGCGAATGGAAGATCTAGTGTTCTCAGGAGCAGCTACTGGAGATATTTTTATTTGGAAAGATATCCTCCTACTGAAGACAGTGAAAGCTCATGATGGGCCTGTGTTTGCTATGTATGCATTGGATAAGGTATGACATATTTTCATCATTAGCTTTCAAAAATTATAAATTAGTCTTTGGAAGGCCCACGTCAACAGGATGCTTGTTTCTAAAACCAGTCCTATCTGAATTGGGAAGTAGTTGTCATGAATGTAAATGAGTACAAATATTTTTAAAATTTCACTCATTTATAATTATTTCTTTACATGCAGTTTCTCTCCACTTTATTCACACTCCTTCTTCATGGCTCTCACCTCTGAAAATCCCTTAAGAAGTGTTGGGATAATGTACACACCCAGTAGCAGATGAGTCCTGAGGAATATTTCAGCACTCTCTTCCCCCTTTGTACACAATAAGGAAAGACCTCAAAGTACCAACCGGTTCAATTATTATCCTGCTCAGCAATCTGACCAAAAGTCAAGTTGATAACCAGTTTGTTCCTGTGTGGACAGGTTCAGCTTTCACAAGACTGTTGGAGTGAAAACTTTTCACTGGCTGTATAAGGGTTTTCCAGAGAAACAGAACCAGTGGGATTACAGATTACACATACACAAAAACCAGATGTACTGTAAGGAGCTGGTCCGTGCAGTTATGGAGACTAAGAAGTCCCACTCTGCCCTTGGCAAGCTGTACACCCTGGAAAGCTGGTGGTATGATTCACAGCAAGTCCAAAGGCCAGACAACAAGGGATGCCAGTAGTGTAAATCTGTCTGAGGGTGGGAAAAGATGAGATGATTCAGCTCCATCAGTGAGACAGGAAAAACAGGGATGAATTCCTCCTCCTCTGCCTTTTTTATTTGGGCTCTCAAAGAATTATCCAATTCTCACCCACATTGTTCACCCACCTTGGGGAAGGCCATCTACTTTATTGAGTCCACCAATCATCGCTTCTTGGCCTTTTGGCTAAGGTCAAGTGTGTTGAGTCCACCAATTCAAATACTGCTCTCATCTGGAAATACCCTCACAGATATATAGAGAAATAATATTTGATCAGAGCACCCTCTGACCAATCAAGATGACACAAAATTAATCATCACATCTGCTATATCTCCACTTAAGTTCACCTTTGTCCTGATCTGTCCAGCTGCCTTCCTGCCTTGCAGCGATTTTGTTTTTAAGATCACACTGTCAGTACTGCTAAAATACTTTGTTCAACCCATTTGCCACAAAAACCTGTTTTTTAATCACCGCCAGCTTGCTGGTGGTACCAATTTATCTGTATTCTCTGACCTCCAAACAGTGGAGGCCAACAAACCTAAGCCAGTCCTCATTTTGCATTTACCTGTTCCCAGGAGGGAACTTCTGATCCAGGTACAGAAGTAGGTCCTCATTAGATGTACAATTATAATGGTTGTTTTAGTGGTTAAGCTGTTGCTTATTGGCAAATTTGTTTTGGGTGAAAGTGCACATTGGATAAGATTAAGGTAGAATGCAAAATTTGAGCAGGTCTAGAAGTTCATGTGCAATAACTTGTTTAAACTCTTTTATTGCTTGGTAAGTTAACCTGAAACATCATGGAAAAGATGAGGATGACACAGCATAATAAACCGGATTTAAATTTAATTTGGGAATTAAATCTTCCCTACAAACCTGTAATGAGAATACAGAATTTAAGGTAAAAAACTTTAAAATATTATTTCCACGTGAACTTCGCTGAAGTAAAGTAAACTAAGTCTCCAAGAAAACAATGAATTACTGAGTATTTTTCATCCAAGAAAAGGATTTTCCTAAGAGCAGTTTGGTATATGTATTTGCCGGAAAGGAAAACTAGTAAAGCCAAGAAATCATAAGCCTAGAACGAGAATAAAAACCACTGTTCAGTAAAACAAACAAACAAACAAATACTGTTCAGTAAAACAATATGTTAGGCATTTTACTTTCCAGGTTTTATAAAAATTAACCTGGAAATTGATGTTCACTGAACAAAATAGGATAGTTTTGTTACATGAACTGCCTAAGTTACTCTTAGTAAATAATGGTGTTCTCTCCTGGAAGTAAGTGTTTAATTTTAAAGTATTTAATAATCATTTTTTTTCAACGTTTATTTATTTTTGGGACAGAGAGAGACAGAGCATGAACGGGGGAGGGGCAGAGAGAGAGGGAGACACAGAATCGGAAACAGGCTCCAGGCTCTGAGCCATCAGCCCAGAGCCTGACGCGGGGCTCGAACTCACGGACCGCGAGATCGTGACCTGGCTGAAGTCGGACACTTAACCGACTGCGCCACCCAGGCGCCCCTTTAATAATCATTTTTAATTGTAACATTAATTCCAGTTCATTCGCTAGGAAGAGATGAGGTACCAGAAACTCTGCCAGGCTTTCAGGCTGGTCCTATTCCCCAGATACCCACATTGAAGTAGGGGGCTGGGCACAGAAACGGCCATCCATGACCCGGGGCGCCAAGTGCCCACCAAAGGTCTGAGGAAAATGTAAAGAATACACAGTGAGAACATGCTATCCACTGCAGAAGTAGGGGAGCGTGCTTCCAGCCAATATTATATTAATATTCTATGTTACCAGGTTTTTCAGTCTTCTATACTTAGGAAGAAAACACAGGCAAAGCTGCTTTTCCCAAGGGGGACCCCTTTTGAGGCCAGGTGGGTAACTTGTCATTTTGATGTATATTTAATTCTTCCCACGTGTGTCTTTGCAGGGTTTTGTAACGGGTGGAAAGGACGGAATTGTGGAGCTCTGGGATGACATGTTTGAAAGATGCTTGAAGACTTATGCCATTAAAAGAGCAGCATTGTCAACCAGCTCAAAAGGTGCCACTCTCAAATACGTAATAGGAATCTTTCTTTTTCATAGGAATGGAAAAGATGGTACCAACGTTCTTAGACGACCATTACCAAATCACTTCTCCTTCTGCATTTAGAGCTCTTAGCCCCTGGTAGAAATATCGAGGGGGATTGCCTAGTATCTGCTTTTGAACTACAAAGACAGAATGTATATAATAATCAGGCTTCTTGTTGTTGTTCTACTAAATATAATATTTGCAATATTAAGTACTGTATTTCCCCCCTCAGGCTTGCTTTTGGAAGATAACCCTTCAATTCGTGCCATTACTTTGGGACATGGGCATATCCTGGTGGGAACAAAAAATGGGGAGATCCTGGAAATTGACAAAAGTGGCCCAATGACACTGCTCGTTCAGGTACAGTTTACAGATTCTAAAGCACAGTTCCCATCAGAGCCGGGACTAGGGTGAGGCAAGGAGGCCACTTAGGGTTCGGTGTGTAAGTAGGTACTCAGTCTCAGGGTTATGCAACTGCTGTGTTAATTACCTATTGCTGTATAATGAATTGCCACAAATTTAGCAACTTAAAACAATACATGTTTATTTGAAGGTTTTTGTGGGTCAGGAGTCCAAGTGTGGCTTAACTGGGTCCTCTCCTTAAAGTTTCACAAGGTTACAGTAAACGGCTGCAGTCTCATCAGAGGTCCACCTGAGGAAGGATCTGCCTCCAGGATCACTCATGTTGTTGGCAAAATTCACTTCCTTGTTGTAGGACTGAGGGCTCCATTTCTTAAAAAAAAATTTTAATGTTTATTTATTTTTGAGATAGAGTGCGAGTGGAGGAGGGCAGAGAGAGACACAGAATCCAAAGCAGGCTCCAGGCTCTGAGCTGTTAGCACAGAGCCCAAAGCAGGGCTCAAACTCATGAACCATGAGATCATGACATGAGCCGGGGTCAGACGCTTAACCAACTGAGCCATCCAGCGGCCCCAAGAGTGCTCCATTTCTTGTTGGCTGTTGGCCAAAGGCCACCTTCAGCTCCTAGAGGCTGCACACAACCTTGCCACGTGGGATTCCCCAACATGGCTGCTTGCTTCCTTGAGGCCACCAAAAGAAAGAGAAAAAAAAAAAATAGGCAATATGGTCTTATATGACATAATCATATCATCAAATACATGTAATCTTGAACATCCATATCCTTTGCCATATTTTATTGGCTGGCAAATAGCCACAGGTCATGCTACACTCAAAAGGAGGGCTTACGCAGGAGTGAAAACCAGGAGAATCATGAGGGTCACCTCGTGAATGTGTCCATTGCATTCTTTTCTCTGGTCACTGATTATTACTATCCCTACCACATGAAGTGTACATTCCTCTCCCCTAGAGTCCCCAAGAGTGTTATCCCATTACAGTATCTATTCAAAGTCCGTAACCTCATTGTCTAAATCAAGTCCAGCTATGGACGAGGCTTTTTAGGTATATATCTTCTCAATCTGTCAATCTAGAAAACTGTCAGAAAAAATTATTTTCTCAACTCACGCCAAATCTGCAAGTGTCTCCTTAGATTTTATGCCTCAGTCTAGTCTCAGTCTTGAGGCATATAAATGTATGACCTACTTCTTACCCTCCCTCTCCCCTTAAGAATTATATTCAGGTAAAATCACATTAAAATAAACATCAACAGAGTCTTCAAAGATCAGTGAAGTGAAAAAATCTCACTTGAGGGGGTGGGAGTGTGTGGAGATGACAGATAGTCCTGCCCAATTTGGTGATGGATGGACCTTATTTATGGGTGGAAGAGGCTCGTGGAAGAGGATGGGGGTACATTCAGAAGGTGGAGTGAAAAAAAATATGCACTGATTATATAAGTTTCAGGACTTCTGTGGGTCCAGTGGAGGAGCTCCATCTCTGTCTCCTACAAGCTTGCTATGTTAGAGATGAACCCCAAAATCCCACTAAGAGTGGCCCTCTGATTTGCTGCACCTTGGAGACAGGTGTGCACACATAACCATGGTTTAGAACACTGTGAGGTTTTAAAAATGCATGTACCCAAGCCCCACTCAGTATGTCCCGAATAAGAATGTGTTTAAAAAAGAATTCCGTGTTAAAAACAAACCTTCAAAGCTCTGTCGCTGATTGTGCCTTGGAGACAGGATTGAGAATGAGCTGGAGGTACATCCAGGAGGTGTCACTTCTCTGTTCTCCAGCTGATCTTGATTTTGTTTCCTTCCCAATGAATCTCTTTTTCTTTCTGGCCATGACTTCTTATTGAATTTTATTGAAAAGTGACTATTTCTTTCTAATGCCCAAGTGTTTGAACTTTAATTTGTTTGCACACATGCTATATTGCTAAATATTTGTTCACATCCTTACTATGTTATGACTTAAACAATACTGTAAGATTTAAATTGTTTTCTAATTTAAAAAATATTACAGTTGAGCTTAATTTCATTTAAATATCTTTTAAACTTGAAAATAAAAGCTTTTAGCCTTTCGTTCTCTATAATTCTGTTCTTTCCCCTATTTGTTTCTGTTGCTCTAATAATAAAAGCAGCCACGAGTACCACTTATTGAGTGCCTACTATGTGTCAGGCAATACTGTTGTACAGAATTTATTTCTCCACAACAGATTTGCTCAGTTGAAATTGTTTAAAAGATGAGGGACCCACTGCCCAGTAAATTGTCCACATCCATGTGCTAAGAACTATAGAGCTGGATTTCAAACCAAGGTTTGCCAGATACCAGAGCCTTTCCTTTTGCACTACACCGGGCTGTTCTCCAAATGTCTCAGCATGGAGACTGCCAGAGAGCCATGCAGAAGGCGTGGCCTCCTGATCCATGGGCAGGCAGTAATGCTGGTGGAACCTTCATAAAAAATGTTGGTTACCACCATCTTGTCTCCTTACGCTTGTACCATTCTTTTCCTTGTCTGTCAGCATCTCTCTTTCCTCTTGTCCATCACTCCTTTGCCATTTCCTCCTAAGCAGAACTAAGTAGTTCAATTCAATCAGTGTTTGTTGGGCTCCTGCTGAGATCAGCCTTGTGCTACATGATGTACACAGTGGAATAGGGCTTCCTATCCTCTTGGGGCTCACAGGCCTGCTCTGAGAGAGGTTGGACACTGAGGGAAAGTTAAGGAACAGGAAGCATGATTAAGACCATCAACTACCCTGCTGTGGGAAGATGTCAGAACCACTTTGCCAGTTTCAATAACATGGCAACTCAATGTCACTTGAAACAGATTCCTTATTTTTTTTAAGAGAAGGCAGTCTGGGTTGGGGGAGAGAAGTGATAGGAGATGAGTTCTGAAAACTCCCATTGTGTATTCTTTGAATATAATCGACTCTGAATTATGCACCTATTTACTACCAGCTTTATGGGTGATCAGTAGGAAGGTAAGATTCCAAGCTCATTCCTCTGCCACTTGAGATACTTCCAGCCTGTCTTGCTCACTGTCCGTTCCTATGTTACACAGAAATTTAGTCCTGTCACGTTAGGGAAATATGATGTCTAAGTAAATATATGAGACAGTTGTTGAAAAGGATCTCAGAGGTGTGTCCTGTCCTCAAGCCAAATGTAAAAGGAACTTGGTCTGTGAAATGACTCCAAGCAGATCCATTCTGGGGGAAAACTGGGGTTGACACCTGACCTGTCCTCTGACCATGACCTTTGTGGTAGGAGGCTTCAGATGGGAAGACAACTAGAAAACTAATGAGGTGCTCCAGATGCAATATATTCACTCTTTGGCCCTTGTCAGCTAGTTGAATGTCAGCTCTATTTGGAACTTTGTATCTTCTGCCAAATTACTCTTTTGCTCAAACAATTTCCCTGTTAAACCAGAATCATCCAATTTCTCTCTGGAAAGCCACCTGTTCCCTGAAGCATTCCAAGTACAAACACCTTTCACTTGCCTGTATGGTCTTCCTTTTTGCTTTACTAAGCAAAGCCTTTTTATAATTAGCCACTAAAAGCAGAAATTCAGTGAACAGTCTGGTCTCTCTTATTGTTCTGTGCACTAATCTATTCTCTACACTGCTTTATCAAGTAATAAATTGTAGGAATCAGAGCCATTTTCTTCCTAATTGTTCATTTTTAAAATAGTTTTATCTCAATATTTCTAATCCAGTTAGGTGTGTTTGTGATATGATATAGGTATATGGAATTGGTCCAATGTCAATTAAGCACCTTTCAGTTTTCTGATATACACTGGGTAGAATAATTTCTGAACCAACACTGAACTTGAGTTATTCCCAGGACGCTTGATTTGAAAACTGAGCTCTCTTTACTTTTGTTTTGCCAAATACTATGCATTCACAGGACTAAAATGGAATTAAATGAACAAGAATATTGCTCTGATAGAGATAGGTGGTACCTATATCTTTTAGAAAATGAGTTTATCGAAAAAGGTGTTTTTATGTCATGATCAAGCTGTTTTCCAAGTATATTTGTATCTATTTATACTGGGTTAACTCAATATCAAGCAAGAGGATAAAATGATGGCATTTCCTTATTCATCCAGATGTTTCTAAAAGGAAAGATGTTTGGCATCATATGAACAAAGCTTATGAGCAATGAGTCCATGTTTTGCTCTACAGTGAATGCTTCAGCATCATGTAGGACCAGCTTTAGACTCAAGTTCAGATGAAAAAAAAATTAGTGCCTTCATCTTGGCTCAAGGAAGCTCAAACTGTGAGCTGTTTAAGATCCTCTTTGGCTGGGTATGCAGCGCAGTGCCACCAAAGGGCTAGCCAGGAAGCGTGAGCCACGTTTGTCTTGCCCTGTTTCCTCTCCCACAGGGGCACATGGAAGGAGAAGTGTGGGGGCTGGCAGCTCACCCTCTCCTGCCCATCTGTGCAACCGTGAGCGATGATAAAACTCTCCGGATATGGGAATTATCCTCCCAGCACCGCATGCTGGCAGTGCGCAAGCTCAAAAAAGGTACATGCAATCACCTTACACATCTGTAAAAGTATTTACAAACAACAGAATGTGGTGTGTTCGTTCATTCGCTCAAGTAATATTTCCCGAGTGTGCCTGTCACATGCCCCCAGATCTGCAAGGGAATGGGAATTCAATGTTCTTCGCTACAGACGTAAATTCCAGAAGGCTGGCCTCATCTACTATTTCCTTCATTTCCCTTGCATTGCACAGACGTTTGCCACCTGGGGGCAATATGTCCTTCTTCTTCTCATGGAGAGCTATGGGAATCTGTTGAAACACATCAGATTTCCAGAATGCTGTTTATCTTTATGTCTAACAGCCTCTAACAACTGATTTTGTTACTGAAAAACGAAAGTCAGTTTTATTAAAAAAAAAAATAGTTAATATCAAAAAATGAGTAAACCTGTATTTAACCCCTATGTGCACCAGAACAGAGAGGTATACCAGGAAGTACAAGTTAGTGAGTAGCTGCTATGTGTCAGGTACTGGGGATCCCACAGTGAGTGGTCCCATCTCTAGTGTCAGAGGTGGACAAGAGTTGAACAGAGCCCAGCAACAGACGGTCCATTTAAATACAGCAATCAGAGGAGAGTCTCAAAAGGAGACCATTTGTTAGAGGAGTGGGCAGAGTGGTGAGAAGTGACCAGGGATAGTGCAACACCAGTAACAGCCTGGTGCCTTTACCAGCCCTGGGCCTGAGGAGCAAGAGGAGAGAGAGAGCAGTGCCGGAACCTTGAAAGTTAGAGCTGTGTGAGATGATGGGGCTGGCAGGAACTAGGACCATCCGTCAGCCTGGGGACGCAGCCAGCATGCAGTGGGCCCACGGGAAGGCTGCTAGGGGGGTACATACCCCAGACTCTCTGTTCTCCCTTCTTTCCTCGTTCCCTCCCACGAGCCTCCTGTCCATGCTCCCCCTTGGCCAAACGCAATCAAAGCCAGAAAGCAAGGGAACCTGTCGATGCCATCTACATAGGCCTGCAGAAGACACAGAGTGGGGTGGAGAGTGCTGTGGAGAGACCGGTGAGACTCAGAGGAAGGCATGCTGCCAGGGACAACTTCATCAAGGAGGAAACATGAGAGCTGAGGCTCAGAGGATTTGTAAAAGTTCTCAGGAAAGGATGAGATTGGGGTCTGGCCCTAAAATACTTGTACCTGGTAGCTTTACAAGTGAGAGAGATGTGGAGAATGTACTCTAGGGGGATAAAATGAGAGAAGATGTCAAGACGATAGTAACAATGGTGGCTAATATTGTTAGGCCAGTGACTAATAACAATTTGCATTTGGTCTTGCACCGCTAGTAGGTGACGGAACTGAATTCAAACCCAGGCAGCATGGCTTCAGAGAGTACACCTGTGGCTACTGCTTGAGGCTGTTTTTCTCTGCCATACTATAGCCTCTCTTTACAGTGGACTTGTGGACCCTTAGTAAGTGGTGGAGCCGGGATTCAGACCCATGTCTGAGTCCAAAGCCTGTGCTCTTAAACCACTACCTGATTGAATCATTTGACCACTAATTTATACTGGGAAAATGATACACCAAGACCTCCTTGTGAGTGACTTCAATGTCAGACAGTGGGCTTTATTCACTAGGTTAAGTCTTAGTTCAAAAGAACATCTAATGTATCTTAGATGGGCTGACCTTTCCACCCAGTTTAGAAAGCTTGTCCCTGTGTAATTATTAATAGCTTTTCCTTTCACTCTCAGAAGTGTCATGGTTTGTTCACTAAAATATATGGCTAACCTAATCTTGATGACTCTCCTCAAGGACAGGTTTGTCTTTTGTCCTCTTGGCCCTAGCACCGTGCATGACTCATAGCAGTACAAAAATAACTTATTACTGAGTGAATGAATGAAGATACAATTTAGATAAGTCAATTTGAAGTTACTGGTATAACATGGCTTTCAGCATACCATGAACAGTGATGGAGGGGATTGTGTGGAAGCTGACTTTGGAATGCCTTAGCACAATGCTGTGTGACTTTTCCATGCCCGGAGCTCTGCTTACCAAAGCCTTGACAGTAAGGTGGGGGGGGGGGGGTGCTATTCTTAAACAGATATCCTATTAAATACCACTCCCCCAACAGAGTCCATACTCATTCAGAAATGTCTCCCTGTGACCCTGCAGAGAGCAGTACAAAACATTGCTCATGGAGCCCTGTCAGCCCATACTGTTTAGTTTTGTAGACACCTCTTCAGAGAGTGTTATCCAGTACAGAAGAGGCAAGATAAAATCTTTCACCTGTAGAATCACACATTATGATCCGTGGATCAGACTTGGAGTGACTACAAGATCCACAAGGTCTCTGAAGCAAGTTTTGGGTGTAGGTCATGATAACCAAAAAACGGTTTCTAGAAATTGAATTCCAGAATTCCCATTTGTAAGTATCATCTCTTTTCTTGGGAACAAAGATACTGGTTTTCTTAATCTTTCGCTCCTTTCATCCGTTGTCTCCATGTGTCTTTTGAAAATCCCAGTATTCAAGTAGTAAGAAATGAATGGATAAACCTCAAAGTGAAAATGTTTTGTTTTGTTTTTTAGCATTCTGATCTTTGTCCTTGGGTTTGAAGGGAAGATATGTTTTTTATATTGTTTTTAATGTTTATTTTTGAGAGACAGAGACAGACCCTGAGTGGGGAGGGGCAGAGAGAGGGAGACACAGAATCCGAAGCAGGCTCCTGGCTCTGAGCTGTCAGCACAGAGCCTGACGCGGGGCTCGAACCCACGAACAGCGAGATAATGACCTGAGCTGAAGTCGGACGCTCAATGGACCGACCCACCCAGGCACCCCAGGAAGATATATTTTAAATGACCAAGTTTTAGTTTTCCTCACAAGTAGTGTTAAAGGCACAGTAACATGTCTGTGCATAATGCACATAGGCACATTTCTCCATCTCTTCATTGAATATGTTTGATAGTAGAATCCTGGTTAATAACTGTCCTTTGTGGATTCTTTTGTAGGTGGAAGATGCTGTGCCTTCTCCCCTGATGGGAAAGCCTTAGCAGTTGGCTTGAATGATGGGAGTTTCCTCGTCGTAAATGCTGACACTGTTGAAGACATGGTCTCCTTCCATCACAGAAAAGAAATGATCTCTGATATTAAATTTTCAAAAGGTGGAGATTAAAGCAGAAACTTTCTAGAATGTGTTTGGGGCAAAAATTTATGAGAGTGGACTCTTTAAATACTTCCTTGACCTTTTCCCCATTTGAAATAAGTTCCTGGAAGTAAATTCTTGTCTAAAATGTTTGGGTGTTAACTGCACGTTTTTCTTTACAGATACAGGAAAATACCTTGCCGTGGCATCCCATGATAACTTTGTGGATATTTACAATGTACTGACAAGCAAACGGGTGGGCATCTGTAAAGGTGCTTCTAGTTATATTACCCATATTGACTGGGACTCTAGAGGTAAAGTATGTTGTGGCTTTCACGACAAAATTTTTGTTTCAAAAAAGTCAATATCCATTCATACATGTTTCCAGAGAGAAGAACAGTGGAGCTTTAGAGAAAGACAGAGTGGAGAACCCACAGCAAATATAAGCAACTGTAATTTTACAACACAGGGGCACCTGCTGTTAACATTTTGCGTAGTTTTTCTGTCTTATTACCACCACCACTACTCCTACTATGATTATTGTTAATTCAAGCCATTGAGTTTTAAGACCATTGAAGATACACGATGCCTTCTGTTACCCTGGCAAGCCACCACTTCACCTTTGGGTTCGGCGTTCCTTGTCCTTGCCTTGTATCTCCTCCTTACTGTTTTCCTTTTTCTACCAATGCTCCACCTCCCCGAGAACTGCCCAAGAAGTCTCTAGCAATTTTCATCTTCTGACAGAGGTAGAACTCTGCACGCAGCTCACCTGAAGTTACCCTGCTCTCCAAAACTCCCAGCCGACCCCCTACCTCCTACAAGTCATGCCCACAGATGCCATGGGAATTTGCCTGTTTATTTAACAAATCTAGTTTCTACATGTGCAAAGTCTTAAGGCAGGAAATGTGGATGATTCAGAAGTGAGACACAGTTCCTGTAGTAGTCCACAAGAGTTTATAATTTAGTGGGGGAGACATACTTGTGCTTGAAAAATATAGACGCCCAAATGGTAAGGCATGGGGACAAGAACTGGACAGTCACAGGGAGGTGTTATGCAGGGCCTCTGAGTGGGCCATGTCAGCATTCAGCACCCAAGATGGAGCATCATTGCCCCGGGGGGGGGGGGGGTCACTTTTAAATCTCATCCCAGGGACTTAGCTGTTGCTAGAGTTTGGAGTAGGCATTTAGGAATGGGCAGGGTCCCAGTTTTGAAAGGAGTTTTAGTTGACCATGGTAGAAAGCACCAAGCCCAGTGGTGTCTCTAAGGAAGGAGCTCACAACAGGGGAGTCCATGGAGCCTCACAGAAGCAGTGTCCTTTAAGGTAGATCTTGAAAGATGACCAGAAGTTCACCAGATGGTGAAGCATTCCAGGCTCAGAAGGAACATGGCATGTCAAGATGAGGAGGTGGGAGAAACAGGGGAAATTAAGAAATAATAATATTGAGTGACTAAGGGCGAGAAGAGAGATGAATGTGGAGGGAAAGACCAGGACAGGATGCAAAGGAACCTTTACCTCCTACTAGGAAGCTGAGCACTGAACTTTATCCTGGAGGTAATTAAGTAATTCTAAAAGATTTAGAGGTGGGGCAGGAGGGGGGTGTTCTCTGCCATCTTTGGAAGGATGAGTAAGCCTGGAGTGGAAAAGCAACTAAAATCAGCCAGGAGAAAGAGGTGCTGAGATCTTCCACCAAATAGAGATTATTTCAGAGTTGCCAGAATATTTTATTTCAAGTATTTTTTTTGAAGTACTGGCCATAGACTGATCCTTCTGCCAAGCAGGTATTCATGTGTAACTGTACTTGATGCATTGGAATTTGGACTTTATTTGAGCCTTACAACTTTCAGGCACTTTATATAGTGCAATAGATGGAAGAAAGCATGCTCTTTACTGCGAGAGGTGCAAGTCCCAACAAGGGCAAAGGGAGATCAGATAAGTCTCTCTCACTTTCATGTCAGAGCCCTCCCTGCCAGACACAGCGCCGAGGGCTTAGGCTGGCATTTGTGATCAGAGGTGACACTGGTGGCCTGACAGTCCTCTAGGAACCATTGAGGCCAAACAGATAGAGGGAGACAGCTGCTTCTCAGCCACACTTCTTGGATGTTCTCTGCTTCATTGTTAAAAAAAAAAAAAAAAAAAAAAAAAAAAAGACAGTGATTTCCCCTGTAAATTCTCTTGCTAATGTCCCGATTTATGACATGTTGGGAGGAGAATTTAGAACAGTCAGGGGCAGCCTTATGCATCTGTAGACTAGAGTACGGTGTGTTTTGTTGGGAATCCAACACCCACAAAATACATAGCACAATATGTGAAATCCCGCCATGACAGTGGTCACTGGAGGCTACACTTGGTTCTTATTTACATGTTACATATTATTTATAAGAGAAAATGGGACATAGGAAGAATCAATTTCAATGGGGAAGACTCTTTTACATTTGTTTTAATTTTGGTAAAATACACATAAAGTTTACCATCCTAACCATTTTTAAATGTACGGTTCAGTGGCATTAACTGCATTCATACTGTTGTGCAACTTTCACCACTGTCCATTTCTATAAACCGAACCTCTATACCCATCAGACAAGAACTCCCCTTTTCCCCTTCTCCCGGACCCTGCTAACCACCATTCTACTTTATGTCGCTATGAATTTGACTCCTCGAGGTATTTCATGTAAGTGGAATCATATGGTATTTGTCTTTTTGTAACTGATTTATTTCACCTAACATGATGTCCTCAAGATTAATCCATATTATAGCATGTGTCAGAATTTCCTTCTTTTTTAAAATTTTTAAAATTTATTCATTTATTCTGAGAGAGACAGAGACAGTGCAAGTAGGCAAGGGGCAGAGTGAGAGGGAGACAGAGAACCCCAAGCGGGTTCCCGTGCTGCCAGCACAGAGCCTAACGCAGGGCTCAAACTCATAAAAACGCAAGATCATGACCTGAGCAGAAACCAAGAGTCAGACTTTTAACTAACTGAGCCACCCTGGCACCCCCTCCCCTTTTTTAGTATTTAAAAAAAAAATCCTTGTTTATTTTCTGTCCTTTTTAAAGCTGAATAATACTCCAAAATGTGTATACGCCACATTTTGTTTATCTACAAACAGACACGTGTGTTGTTTCCACCTTTTGGCTATTGTGCATAATGCTGCCATGAACGTGAGTGTACTAGACCCTGCTTTTAATTCTTTTGGCGCATCTACCCAGAAGGGGAATTGCTGAATCAAATGGTAATTCTATTTTTAACTTCTTGAGGAGCCACCATACTATTTTGCACAGCTGTTGTGTCACTTGACATTCCTACCAACAGGGCACAAGTGTTCCAGTTTCTCTACGTCCTCACCAACACCTGCCATTTTCTGGTTTGGGAGGAGGTCTTTTTGTAATAGCCATCCTTATAGGTATGAAATGGTATCTTATTTTGGTTTTTATTTGCATTTGGGGATTTTTTTTTAACCTGCAAATGTGTAGGCCCTGTGTTGGATGCTAGGGCTATAAAGAGGAGTAAGTCCTAGGTGGAAAGAACAAGATCTTGGCCAGGATCAGTGGGTTGCAATCATGGAGGCGATAGTCTTTATAAAGGCCCCCAATGTAGAGCCATCACTTTGCAGGCAGAGGAGCAAACCTCACTATTTCCACAATTTTGCCCTAAGCCAGCTTCTGTGGTCCAACCAGAGCTCAGGGTGATAGAAAAGGCACTGGGAGTGAGGAGGCTGAGGTCTTTGAAAACCTACCTCATCTCCTGTCCTATGTGGCCCCTTTGGTCAGGTGAGAGTGTCAGACCAAATGTGTTCTATGGACGGAGAGGAAAATAGAATACTTTTGATTTTCAGGGAGGAGTTCTATTACCTGGAGAATCAGAGCAAGTATGCCCATGGACCTTCCCTGGTTTAACTCCAATTTGATTGCCATGAGGCATGTGTCATGTTGGTATTGTGCTCCATATATCCCAGTTCCCAAAGTGGCTGACCTCAGGAATGTGCCATACTGCCTCAAGACCAGCCTAGTTTTTCACAGCAGGGCCTTGAGGGTCCGGCAAGGGCAGAGAGCAGAATTTAGGAGCAGGGTTCTATTTCATGCCTTTGATCTTGTCAAAAATAGTGAACACATTTGCTAGAGCCAGCTGGCTCATCAGGGGTGGGGGGTGGCACAGCCTCTCGTGTCCATGGCAACCATGGGTCCTAAGGAACCAAAAAGCCCATCAGCCTTTTGCAGGAATGTCAGCTGCCCCTGAATGAAAGCTGCTGAGAAGGGGGAAAATGTGGAGAGAGATAAAATTTGGAAGAATATTTCCTAGTTGATATTAGTTCATTTCTAGAAATATCAGGACTATAAGTCCAGTCAACAGTTTGGGCCATAATAGAACTCTCATTCCCATTTTCATTGCAAATGATCTGATATATTTGGTACATTTAGTATGAATTTTGGAATTGTTCTAACTTAAAAATTATATAACAACTAGAATGATGGGTGTGAATCATTTCGTGGAGTATATAGCTCTATCCACCTTCAGGGTGTGTGGTTTCCTATACCTGCTTAGTAATGAGGACATCTGGCTCTTCTGATTCTCTTCCACCTTGTGAGTAGACATTTCTAGTGAATAAAAATGTGACACTTCTGAAAGAATAGAGTTATTGTTACTAAGTGGCAATTATACGTGGATTATACAGATTTTTTGCTCTTTGCTTCTGTTCTCAGAATATTTCAGTGCCTTTATGACAGAGCAGAGGCAGCAGAAAAAAAGTGGTGACCTAAATATTTTCTGTGTGCTTGAAAAAAAAAAAAAGTAGTAACTGCAGTAAAGAATATGGTAGGGGGTTGGGGTTGGGGGTGGGAATCATACCCATAATTCCTCTTTCCTAATATAAGAATAGCTGCAGTTTTAAAAAATTTCTTCACATCCTTGGTTGCAAGGAACTCAAACCCACTCAGCTTAAATTTTCTAAATAATAGTAAAGAATGAGGTTATTTGGAAGATATAGGGATAGCTCATAGAATCTAAGAGCAGGAAGCAACATCTCCTGAGGAACTGGCTTTAGGAATGAACCAGAAAAGCAAGCAGGCACTTCCCTCCTCTCTCTTCTCCTGCTGTGAGGCAGCTCATTTCAGAGTCTACTGCTCTCCTGGGTCTGGTGGGTTTTCGGTTTTCGGTCCCTGTCTCTGCAGGACAACTTTCCTTAATTCATTTGCACGTGGTCTGTTCTGTTGCCCCCCAAAGTCACCCTAAGTTCCAAAGTCCATCTTATCCCAGCTAGGCACCCACTGATTGAGTTTCCCAGATCCTAAGTTTCCAGGAAAGAGAATTTGAGTGCCCACTCCCATCTGCAGCCTGACTGGGTCAGGCTCTGAGAGCGTCTGGGGCAGCGTCGTCTACCAGAGGACAAACACAACCACAGGGGTCCAGGCAAGGTGGGAAGGAAGTTCTCAGGGGTGGGACATGAGCCAGGTTGGTACTCCACGAGTGTCTGTGGTGCTACACAGCATTCTGGTGCCTGTGTCTTGTGTTTAGATCCTCTAATAATCTTGCAGTCTTAAAGTATTTCACTTAACTATTATGATAATTTTGGAGTTTTCTTTAAAATACTAAAAAATACTTTGTAGGTCTATTTAGTTCATTGGAGAAATATTATTCATTTTCTTACAATACTAAATAGCCAAAGCTAATTTAACTACCTAGTTTGTTTGTATATGTTCAGCCATAAATTCAGGGAAATGTGCCCATTTCAAAAGAAACTTTTTCAAATTCACTTGCTCCTCACAGTTGAGGCCCCTCATCACCATATGATAACCCAGCAAATTAGAAACAATTAAGGTTTTCAGTTACAAAATTAGAGAGCCTTATTTTTAATTATTCACTGAGAAATAGACCTGTGACTTCTGAAGGTTAGCCAAACTAGATTTCAGACCCGGGTGGCACCCACTTAAACGTTAAAGACCATGACAAGTTATTTTGATATTACTTTTGCAAGAAAGACATTTCAAGACTACTAGATGTACAGAGTTATGGGGGAAAAGAGAGCAGGGGAAGAAATAGTATGATGTAAATGTACACTGAATTTTTTACCAATGAAGTATTGGGACATCTGCTTCGAAATCATCTGGGGTGAAAGCCTTGAGTGGAGGCTCATGAAACAGGGCTGGCCATGTGCTAATAACTGTTGAAATGAACATTAACTGGGCGGTAGGGGTTTTTTTATATTCTTCTTACTTCTATATGTGTTTGAAATGTCCCATGATTTAAAAATGCTGGAAAAAAATACTAGAGTGTGTGTCTTTTGAGTCATTTAAATTTCAAGCCATAAAGGATCAATGAGGTGTAAAGAGGAGAATCAGGGTGTCTATTCTTCTTCAACAGTAATCATAGTGATTACTAGATTTTAATTTTACATCAGACCGAAAGACTGTTTTTGCTCAACGTTTTATTTTGGGAAAATCTTGGATTTCTTTACAATTTTTCAAGTAAGATAGGGGGAGAGGGCAAGCATTTGTATGTTATTTTATGTGTCACTATCTTCTAGTTTCTAGGCTTTAAAGTACAAATTTAGAATTTAGACCTGGGTAAATGTGAGTGCTTACCACAAGGTTCTCACTTGTGATGCCACAATTCTTGCCAAAGCAGTTTCCTTTTACTACACATTTGTGCAACCAGGAAAATGAGCAAAAAGCCTAGATTTAGTCAAGCTTTTGAAAAACAGATATTCCTTTTATAACAGAGTAAAACCTAGCAGGCTTGATTCTATGAGGGGTGTGCAAGGTCAGATTTTATGAGGCCCACATTAAAAAATTCATAGCTTTGGGGTTTCTGCCCTGCCATATAATTGACTTTACGTGCACTTCTGGATAATCCAGCATTCGTTTGCTCAGTTTATGAGCCTGATTAAAATGAATCAAAATAGTTGCAACCGTGCTTGTATCTTTACAACAGAAAGATAAATGCAGATGTTAATTGTCTTTTTGCTTCATTCTATCATACTAGGAAAATTATTGCAAGTTAATTCGGGTGCCAAAGAACAACTCTTTTTTGAAGCTCCGAGAGGCAAGCGGCATATAATAAGACCTTCGGAGGTAACAGTCATACACAGAGCTTTTTAAAAGTGTTTCGTGAAGATTTAATATGTGCATTTTTAATAAAGCCTGTCCATTATTATCCATTAGTATGGGTTATATTTAGTGTACCTTTAAACTTGATTGTTTCTTAAATCTGAGTGCTTAATCTGGTTCCCTACATTCTGAGAACCTACGAATTCACTGGTCTGCTGATGGAGCATTGGACAGTCAGCCTTGTGCTTAATCGTCCTCTGCTGCAAGACAATGACTAAGCTTATAATTTGAATGCTACATATTACTTCTTCCGTTGGACATGCTCTGTCTTTTGGTGCAAAGCTTTCTGTGAACATAAACTTTTGAAACTTACTTTCTCAGTAAGTATTTGTAACAACACTATCTTCTGCGGTAAGAAAAATTACTTTTTAAAACAAAAACTATGTACAACCTGACCATCCATTTGTATCAAACTGTTTCCCTTTTTCCTGTTTTCCTCATGTCTTTGGCCACATACATAATTTCTTAGTTGTTGAAATCAAAGCCTCTATACAACTTTTGAATCCATGAACTAATGCCTTTCTAAAGGCTAAGGTGCTTTTGCGGCCAAGTGCTTCTTCCAGGGTCTGTATGGAGGTTCCACAGAGTGAACATGGATAGCTGAAAGGTGGTTGCCTGGTTGAGCATTAAGGACCTCTTCTTAGCCCCAGGAGACAGCCTGAGTCATTTATTTGCTATATAACCTTTGATGAACGAAAAGGAAATAATTGCTTCCTTAGAGGGAAAGGTGTCAGAGGGTACACCACTGAGGAATAGGCATCTGCCTCTAACTTCAGTCTGTCATTAAGAGAAACCGTCCCATCATTGCAAAGTACTCCCAGAAACATTGGGATATGTGCCCATTCATAATGTTTTCATGGTTTCTAAAAGAAGTCTATGTGCGGTACTTAAGAAGTATAAGTTGTTAAAGATGATGGCATTATATTAATGGAAATTGTTTGCTGATCAATCGATCTCACTCCCAGATTCCAATGTATTTATCTCTGATCAGTCGTCATTCTAACTTTTTTAAAGAAACTTCTGTAGCCTTGAGTAAGAGATATTTTAAATTAAGTCCTTTATTCACTGGACACTTCGTACGCCTGTGTTATTGTCTTGTGAACATTCTTGTGTGATGGCTGTCAGTCTCATTTTATAGACAGGGAGATTAAGCCTCCAGGAGAGTAAGAGGACCATGGAGCTTTGGTCCCAGTCTCGAGGGGTCCATGTGTGACTACTTGGCAGTCTAGACCATGGGGTCTTTTGGATTTTTCCTGTGTATTTAAGCATCATTTTACATCACTACATCTGTGTTTTCCCTTCATGTTCTGGTGCCCCAAAATAAGTGCACTAAAATAAAATTCAGTCGAACCAAATGGTGGAGGGGGAAGGATACCAACTTGGGACTGATGAGCAATTACTGTGTTTAAGAATCTGCACAAGAGGAAAATTTGTGTAATAAGAAGGCTTCTTCACATACCAGACTCTGGCTCTGAAGAGTTCATCTGTCACTCTGAGGTACACAGTTGGTATTCCAGAGGCTGATCCCTGGTGCTGCTGTTTGTGGAGGCCATCCAGCTGATGTTTTCACGCCTGGGATTCTCTGGTATTGCCACCTAAGGGCACTGGAGACGCAGCTCAGCATTTCTTCCACCAGTAGTGTCAGGCCCTTCAGCTACCTATGAAGGATGAAGAAATCCTCTTAAAAAAAAAAGTTTATTTATCTTGGGGGAGTGGGAGGGGAGAGAGAGAGAGAGAGAGAGAATGAATGAATGAATCCCAAGCAGGCTCCACACTGTCAGAGAACAAAAATGTTCTTGCTATAATAAAGCCAGTGAGGCAGAATTGAGTATTATTTTCTTTTTTCTTTTTTAAGTTTATTTATTTTGAGAGAGAGAGACAGAGAAAATGAATCCAAAACAGGCTCCTCACTGCTGTGCAGAGCCCAACACTGGGCTCGAACTCAAGAACCACGAGATCATGACCTGAGCCAAAATCAAGAGTCAGACGCTTAACCAACTGAGCCACCCAGGCACTACAGAAACCCTCTTTTCAAAAAAGGTTTTTGTTTTTTTTTTAACAGCCATGGTGAAACTAATACAAACCTTACTCGGCAAATTGTTAAGTATGACGAATACTAAAATGCCCATTTCAATCCATCTGGTACAGCACAGCACAGTCAAAGCAGCACTAAACTAGGAGGCTGGCTCTCTTGAGCCCACTTCCCTCTGGCTCCTAAACCAGCTGTGATTTAAGTGACTCATCTCTCTGGATCTTCCTTCCCCTGGAAAATGATGATGGTAATGACACATCTGCCCAAGGCAAGGTGCTATGGAAGAGACCCTTTGAGGACCCCTCTTCCATCTAAGGTTCAGGATTTTTAACAAGTCTGCCCCTTTTGGGTTTTGTGGGTTAGAGGGATCATTTTTTAATGCTCCCTTTTAAATGCAATTTCTGTAGCTTCCAACAAATTGGGTATTTGCGTGGGGACCTCAGTGTCCAGATCTGGCCAAGGATGATCTGCTGGGGTGATCTCAGGGTGAGCAATAACAGCTCACCCCCACCCCAACCGCCCACTTTTGTGCCTAGATAACAAGGTCAGGGAAACTGCCACCTAGAGCGCTGGCACTGGGGATGGACAGGAAAGTCTCACAAACAGAATCTGGAACGTGGAAGGGAGTCAGTGGCCAGAAAACCTGCTTGCAGAACCAGCAGGAACGTTTGCCTTCTCTTCCTGCGAAGGCCAGTTTAGTGGATAAGAACCCCAGAAAATGGAGATGATTGCTGAGGAGGCACCTCAAGTCAACTCAGTCTGTGGTCCTGCCTGAGGCACCCCAAATCACCAGGGCCAGCGCTGCTTTTTGGTTCCAGTTCGGCATGGTTCCAGGAGGAGCACAGAGTGTTAAATGAGGAGGAATTTGAGTGACTAAAATACATTTAATACCTCCCCACGTTGTGACTAAAACCCAACTGCATCTTTATCTTGCCATTTCTCTGTAATGCGTAGGTCCGTTAACAGATCAAATCCCCCAGGAAAGTCTAATACACAGTGTTGTTACTATTGTTTATTTTAAAAAGGAAAGCCTAGATTATATCAGGATTTTGCCTATATGAATTTCAAATCTTTTGTCCATGAATTTCAGAGAAAACAGTTTTAAAGGATAGAATATAGTCATAGTAATGCAATATGAACAGCTCTTCAAGTTTGTAAGGTAGTCTCTCTCTCGCATACAGGATATTAGGCTAGCTGCAGAATCTTATTACTCATTCCTTCTAGAAAGCACTCCTTCAAAAAAAGTTACATCTTGTGAGTTTTTAAAATAATTTGCTAAATAATCAGCCCTATTGATCAATGCAGCTCAGTGGTTCTCATTTGGGAGCAATATTGCCCCTTCCCCCAGGGATATTTGCCAATGTCTCGGGCCAGCTTGGGGAGGAGGGCTGCTGACTTTCAGTGGGTAAAGGACAGGAATGCTGCTAAAATACTACCATGCACAGGACAGCCCTTGACAACAAAGAATCAACTGTCCTAAAACATTAATAGTGCTGACACTGAGAAACCCTGATCTAGCTTATGGCTTAAATGATGCTAAAACCTACAAGAACTAAAAAACTATTTTTTTAGATTTTCTATTCTATTCTATTCTATTCTATTCTATTCTATTCTATTCTATTCTATTCTATTTATTTTTTGAGAGCCAGAGAATGAGAGAATCTTAAACAGGCTCCACAGTCAACTCAGAGCCTGATGATAAGGCGTTCGATCTCACAACCATGCAATCATGATATGAGACGAAATCAAGAGTCAGATACTTAACTGACTGAGCCACCCAGGCGCCCCCTAAGAAATTTTCTTATTGTCAGATTTCCACAATTCCAAAATAATGATTTTATACATAGAAAAATGGTTATCCGACTGTAGTGTTTACTTAGATAATCCGTATGCCACTTAAAAACTGCATCTTAGAACTTACGCACCTCAGATCACAACACAATTGCCTAGTGCTGGCAAAGTCATCAGTAAGAACTATTCAGCTGCATTTTTTATTGCTGCTTATTTTTTTTTAAATAGTACAGCATAAGGAATATAGTCAGTCATTGGTAGTGTAACAGTCACATGGTGACAGGTGGTAGCTACACTTTTGTTGAGCGTACCTTAATGAACACGTAGACTTGTCGAATCACCATGACGTACACCTGAAATTAATGTAACGTTGCATGTCAACTACAATAAAGAAAAAGATCTCTAGGTTGTGCAAAAATGTATTGATTTGTTTCCTTCTTTTTAAGATTGAGAAAATAGAGTGGGACACGTGGACCTGCGTGCTGGGGCCTACGTGTGAGGGAATCTGGCCTGCACACAGTGATGTGACTGATGTAAATGCTGCCAGTCTTACCAAAGACTGTTCCCTCTTAGCCACTGGAGATGATTTCGGTTTTGTTAAGCTTTTTTCATATCCTGTCAAGGTAATACTGCATGTTTATTATATTTACTTACTCAGTCTCATTAATAACCTAAAATCTATGCGTAGTATCTAAATGGATATTTATTTTTATTTTTTAAAGACTTTTTTTAAGTTTATTTATTTTGAGAGAGAGTGTGTGAGTGGGGGAGGGCAGAGAGAGAGAGAGAGAGAGAATCCCAAGCAGGCTCTGCGCTGTCAGCATGGAGCCCAACACAGGGTTCGAACTCACAAACCATAAGATCATGACCTAAGATGAAACCAAGAGTCAGAAGCTTAACCTACTGAGGCAGTTAAGGTGCCCCTCCAAGTGGATTTTTAAATATAAGCAATCAATAATGTTATCTACATCACCATTGTTATTTATGCTATCTAAAAGCCTTTATGACACTGTTTACTACTAGGTGTCAGATTCTCATGATATAGAATTCCTCCTTGAAAGGCCTTCACTGGTCATCAAATCCAACATCTTACAAACTGCAGAGGAAGAATTTCTTTACAACATCTTGGGCCAGTGCCTTCCAATAGGTACTTCCTTGGAGAGAGGAAGGTCTTACTACCTCTCAAAGCAGCCCAATTCATTTTTAAATAGTTCAGTTATTAAAACGTTTAGCTCTATATACAGCTGAACAGCCTTCATATGGAGCAAGATAGTCCTCGACTCCCTGAAATCTCAGTTTCTCCAGCCTAAACGTGTCCAGTTCTTCAGCCATTTCCCACAGGACATGGTTTCCTGCTGCCCCTCCCTCTAGGCACACTCCATGTTATCAATTCCATTCTAAACTGTCTCCTCTGAGATGGAATTCACCATCTCAGATGTAATCTGACGAGTTCAGGGTCAGTGGGAATTTTACCTTCTTGTTTTGTTTTTGTATTTGTATTAAATCAAACTAAAATGGCACCAACTCTTTGGGCTGCCACACTATGCAACTGAATCCTAGATTTCATTCCAAAGAAATGTTCAGCTTATCCCTCATCTTGTCCTTACACAATTGATATTCTAAATTTGAGCACAGAACTTTATATTTGTACCAAATAAGATTTATCTTACTTCACCTCCTTGTTCTAACCTGTCAACACGTTTTTTTTAAGTACCTTTTCAAAATGTTTACTTTCCCTTCCAGCATCATGTCATCTTCTCATTTCACAAGTGTAAGTTTTAAATCACGGGAAATAAAAAAAAGACCAGGACAAGCAAACATCACCGTCAGGAGCCCTATTCAGTTATTCTGTTTATTAATGTACACATTGAGTTCTAGTTCTTCAGTCAGGATCAGACATTTACATTTACCCGACTGTGCTATCTTGGAGCTCACGTTTCTATCCTACTCCGGATAACACATCATTAATGATTTGGCAGATATCTTGCTGAAAGCAAGCAAGGAAATCTCCCCTTTTAATAAACCAATCGGTAAAAGACACGGATTTCACACTGAACCCTTGTTGCTGTCTAGTGATCATTACTTCCTTTTCCAAGTGCTTATTGACCTTTTGTGTAATAATTCACCCTAGAATTTTCCAGGGATTGCATCAACTCATGAATCAATATTTGCCAGAGTCTGCTTGTTTTCCCTTTTGGATACAGGAACCTTTTTGTGTTTGAGGCCACCTCTCCTGGCTTCTAAACTCCTCAGCTGTTCCTGACTTTACTTGTGTGGTCATGTTAAAAGAACCTGCACTCAAGCACATAGTTCTTTTTTGCCCTTTCTGGTTTGAAGAGCATTCTCTTTACAGAGGAGATAAGTAAACCTCCTTTCCGTTTGTATGAAATCATGTGATCTAAGATGTGTTCTAACTTGTGCCTATTTTTTTTCTAGTCCTCCCTCTATCTTTGAATTCCTTTACGGTTATCTTAGTTTTTGACTTTAGCATTCCTGAAACTATATTAAAGTTTTCTGTGCAAGACTTCTGCGTTCATCCTTGGTTATCCGCTCCTCCATCATTTGTGCGCTTAAGACGTTGAACACACCAGTTCCCTCGGCAGCAACTTTGGTTTCCTTAAATGCCTTCCTCTTTAATTCTTCATTTGTTAACATCCTGTCAGGGTATGATTTTGGTAGTTTTTCTAAGATACGCTTCTGAGTATATCCAGTGTTCCCTTCATTGTCCTTCCCATCAATTCACCATCACTTATCAGCACCCCCTTTCTGTGTGGTCACAGTTCAGTTCTCTGTAGCACTTTTCCTTCCTACTTTTACATTTTTTGGAAAGAGATTGCTCACAGGACAAGTCAAAAAGTTAGTGATACCCTGGCTTTAGTAGATGGGTTGTGGCAGATCTTTAAGTAGCTAAAATCCCCATGGTACAACTCCATCGTGCCCCTGAGCTACATTTGTTGTTGGTCCTGGGAATTCATCATCTGCATCCCCAGCCTGCCCAGGTAGGCTGTCTATAGCAGAAATTTCAAGCTGTGTTCCTCCAATTCCCAGAGTTCCAAGGAGGCTCCTCAAGGACAACCTCAACAAACAAAGTAGGGGCCAACTGAAGGGGCTCTGGGACCCCACCCCTACTACCCCAGAGCCATTCTGCATTTTATATTTTATACATTGAGTTTCCATATAAGATTTTTTTCCCCAACATTTTGTTATGAACATTTTCAAGCATACAGATAAGGCAAAAAATGATACAGTGAACTCCTGGAGTTCTATACAGAATTCACAGATTTTATACATATTCAAACAAAATTTTTTTAAAATGTTTATTTATTTTTGAGAGGGAGACAGAGCACAAGCAGGGGAGGGGCATAAAGAGAGGGAGACACAGAATCTGAAGCAGGCTTCAGGCTCTGAGCTGTCAGCACAGAGCCCATTGTGGGGCTCGAACCCACAAACCACGAGACCATGACCTGAGCTGAAGTCGGAAGCTTAACTGACTGAGCCACCCAGGCGCCCTGATTCTATATATAATTCAAAGTAAATTGTAGGGGTGCCTGGGTGGCTCGGTTAAGCGTCCAACTTTGATTCAGGTCATGATCTCAAGTTGACCAGTTAAAGCCCCACATCGAGCTCTGTACTGACAGCTCAGAGCCTGGAGACTGCTTTGGACTCAGTGTTCCCCTCCCGCTGCCCCTCCATCACTCACACTCTGTCTCTGTCTCTCAAATAAATAAACATTTTTTAAAAAATGTTTTTTAGGGGCACCTGGATGGCTCAGTCGGTTAAGTGGCCGACTTCAACTCAGGTCTTGATCTTTCAGTTCATAAGTTTGAGTCCCGCATCAGGCCCTGTGCTGACAGCCTAGAGCCTGGAGCCTGCTTCTGGTTCTGTGACTCCCTCTTTCTCTGCCCCTCCCCAGCTGGCACTCTGTCTCTGTCTCTCTCTAAAATAAACATCAAAATTTTAAAAAAAATTTTTTTAAACAAAGTAAATTGTTGATATAAGGATACTTACCCCTAAATGTTTCAGCATGCCTATCATTACCTGTAGTTCAACATTTGCTTATGGTGTTTTTATTTTAAGTTTATTTATTTTGAGAGAGAGAGAGCAGGGGAGGGGCAGAGAGAGAGGGAGAAAGAATCCTAAGGAGGCTCCACACCATTAGCGCAATGTGCTTATGGTGATTTTTAAGTAAAATTTATATATAGTTGAATTACACAGTGTTTTTTTAAGGTTCCTTTTGATGAACGTTGACAAACACATACACCTACATAATCCAAACACCTGTCAAGATACAGATTCAAGATATAGATCACTATCATCACCCCAGGAAGTTTCCTCATGCTAACTTCTGGGTCAATCCCCCCACCCCCCATCATTCTCACATGAAAAGACTATTCCATTGTTTTCCACGATAGATAAGTTTTCCCTGTTCTAGAACTTCATATAAATGATCAAGTAGGTACTGTTTTGTGTCTGGCTTCTTTCACGCAGATAATGTTTCTGAGATTCCTCCTAATAATAGTCTGTTCCTTTTTATAGCTGAGCGGAAGTCCATTGTATGGATAGAACAGAGTTTGTGTACCCGCATGGCTGTCAAAGGGCATATGCTTTTCCAGTGTTTCGTTGTAAGAAAGCTGCTATCAACATTTTTTGGACAAATCTTGTGGACATGTTTTCTCCTTATGTAAATACATAAGAGTGCAATTTCTGGGTCATAGGGGAAAATGCATGTTTAACTTTTTAAGAAACTGCCAGACCTCTTTCCAAAGTGGTTGTATCATTTTATATTTTCATAATGAATGTAAGAGAGTTCCAGGTGCCAACATTCAGTATTGTCACACTTGCAAAATTTAGCTGTCCCAGGGATCTCACTGTGTTTGCAATTTATGTTTCCCTGATGACTAATGACGCTAAGCACTTCTTTGTTTCCTTACTGGGCATTTGTGAAGTGTTCATACAAATCCTTTGTCCACTATAATAAGTTGGATTGTTTCTTATTATTTTTGAGTTCTATGTAAGATTTGATGCAAGAAAGAGTTTCATAATTTAAAAGCATTTGAAAACCACTGGTCAATGTAAACAACTTTGACAGTATCACTTCTCTTCCTCTTCTTGACTTGATTTTTCTGGCACACTTTCGCTCCCAAATACCTGGACCCAGGCTGATGAATAGTTCTAGCTTTGTAGTCCTCCTCCTCCAATGCTTTGAATCTGTTGGACAGAGCTCACCGTCTGTTATAGACTGAATGTTTCCCCACCAAAATTCATGTATCGAAGCCCTATCATCCAATGTGTCTGTATATGTAGAGAGGGCATTTATGTAAATAATTAAGGTTAAATGAGGTCACAGGGTGGGACTCTGATCTGATAGAATTAGTGTCCTTCTAAGAAGAGACACCAAAGAGGGGCGCCTGGATGGCTCAGTCAGTTGAGCATCCGACTTTGGCTCAGGTCATGATCTCACGGTTTGTGAGTTCAAGCCCTGCATCAGGTTCTGTGCTGACAGACCCTGGAGCCTCTTCAGATTCTGTGTGTGTGTCTCTCTCTGCCCCTCCCCTGCTTGTACTCTGTCTCTCTCTCTCAAAAATAAATAAACATTAAAAAAAGAAGAAGAAGAAGCAGAGACATATTCTGCTCCATGCACACTGAGGAAAGACCATAAGCACACTTTCTATGTGCTCATGTGTGGTATGAGGCCAGGAAGAGAGCTCTCACCAGGAACCAAATTGGTCTTATACTTTCCAGCCTCTTGCCAGAACTGTGAGAAATGAGTTTCTGTTGTTTAAGCCTCCCAGAATGTGATATTTTGTTAGGACAGACTTACCACTTTAAGACACCATCCCACTGTAGTGTTCTAACATTGAGTTCTATGTCATCAAGTCTTAATGATACTTATGAGATCTCAACACCACACAGCAATCTCTTTGCCCAAAATTCAGGTTGCATTTGTTAGACTCTAATGTCATATCTTCTTCTTGACCCTTTTCCCTGTTCTCCTTTGCTAGGAGTTACTCTGTCTCTCTTCCAGGCAGTATTCTCTCAATGACAAAAAGGTGTTCTTTTCAGTTTAAAATCTTCTCAATGAGGTCATTAGTCCCTTGATAATCACATTATTGCCAGCCTCCATAAAACAGACTCTCCTTCCCAGAGCCTGCCCATTTTTCTAGTACCTTAAATCATGTATCACAAGACCCAGTTCCATCCTTGGACACCTGGCCAATTACTCCCATAGCCTCCCTTCCCTTGCAAAGCTGTGTCTCTCCACTATACCAGAGCGGTTAAAACGCCACTTGGGGCGCCTGGGTGGCGCAGTCGTTTAAGCGTCCGACTTCAACCAGGTCACGATCTCGCGGTCCGTGAGTTCGAGCCCCGCGTCCGGCTCTGGGCTGATGGCTCAGAGCCTGGAGCCTGTTTCCGATTCTGTGTCTCCCTCTCTCTCTGCCCCTCCCCCGTTCATGCTCTGTCTCTCTCTGTCCCAAAAATAAATTAAAAAAAAAAAAAAAAAAAAAAAACGCCACCATGTCATTTACGTTTCTAAAACCCACCCTCAAGTTCTCAAGTCTCCTCCCCAAAAAGTCAAAGACTTTGGAGAATGGTTCTTCAGAGAGGAACCTTCTCTCTGTTAAATGTTACAGACAGAAACTACGTAAAACGTTGTGAATGTGGGAGAGGATACATAGGTTTCCATCAAACTCTCAGGAATTTCTCACCTAACAGCAGTTAACACCCAGCCTTGTGGAGACATTCTGTGTTCTTTCGTGACTCAGTGGAAGAGGAAAGTTGTGGTAGTGAATCTCTATGAGTGTTACAGAAATGCGTGGTTTGACATGATGACCCAGAAGGACAGCTCATCTGACCTTCTGTGTCACGTCTTCACGAGACTCCTTCCACAGGTCCTAAGGGAGCCACCAAACATCCCTGCTGGCCTTTTCCTCGTGGGGGAGCAGCTGGTTTCCTAGAAACTTCTAGTAACTGCAAATTCCCTTTATTGTTCTACCCAGCAGTTATCTTGTTCCTATTCTGAGAATCTTGAATCCCCCTCTGCTGCAAGAATCCCAGCTTTGTTAAATAGCTTCAGTGACTCAGAATTTTTTCCTCTTTCTCCTCTGTTCCTTTCTTTTCCTTCACAACCTGATTATGATCAACTTAGGATAATTTTTCTCTGAACTTTTGTTTTTGGATTTCTTCTTCCACCCTGTCTAGAAATCCTGTAATGCTTTAAATAAGTCAGGGCATGGAGAGGCATTTTTCAGGCTCTTTTACTTTTTCCTCCTCAAGAAACCAGCTTGTGTTTGTAGTAGATATAATGGGTAGGTTCCTGCTTCCAGCTGGAAGACCAGCAGGACACATGGCTGCAGCCACTATGACTGTCCTCTTTGTTTCCATGCCTTCTGGATCTCACATAGTCACATAGTGGTTTCCCTTGGAAATCCTTATTTTGCTCTGCCTATTTTCTAGCAAACTAGTGGCTCTGGAGGGCTTTCTGAAAATATGGCCTGCCTATTTGCCTCCCTAACCTTTCTACACTCACTACTCTGCGACAGAGTGGGCATTTCCACTTTGCTGTCAGGTAGATGTCTGCTAAATACAGAGAGATCTTGAGTAAGAGAATTTCAAAGTCATGCACTCTGCTGCACCTGTCTCCTGCCATGTATCTGTGCTGGTTTCGGGTTCCCTAGCATGCCAGTCCAAAACCCTCTGGAAGTCTCTTCCGTTATTGAGTCAAGTTTTCAGCGGGGACACTGATGGCCCTCTCACAACCTCAGAAAGAACATGTGGCTACCCACATTGCTTAAGGTATTCTCCAAGAGTCGCTGAGAGGATGGAAAAAAAACTCCCTCTTTAAATGGCTCTCACTGGAGCTGTTTTTGCCAGGCTATGGCTCATGAGCCAGAAATGGAAGCTGGTTTCTGGTGGCAGCTTCGGCTTCCCACCACTTGTCAGGATTGCACAGTGTGAACAGCCAACTGCTATTCCACCTCATCCTTCCCCACCTGGAATGAAAGTTGTATGGCCCTGTGTGCAGCGCTGAAGAGCTTTCCATAATTACTAATAAACCGGACCTTTTATTTGGTTTGTTGAAAAGAAGCTTACTAGGGCACATGGGTGTCTCAGTCAGTTAAGCGTCTGACATCAGCTCAAGTCATGATCTCTTGGTCTGTGAGTTCAAGCCCCACATCGGGCTCTGTGCTGACAGCTCAGCCTAGAGCCTGCTTGGATTCTGTGTCTCCTTCCTTCTCTTTCTGCCTCTCCCTTGCTCGCGTGCACGCTCGCTCTCTCTCTCCCTCTCTCTCTCCTTCTCTCAAAAATAAACATTAAAACATTTTTAAAAAGAAAAGTAGCTCACTTTGTTTTAAAACCAATTATTTGTGTTTCCAGTGTCCAAATTTGTTTCAAACATCTGTGGCAGCAACTGTTGTGTTTGTTTTACATCTTACTTGAGGCCCCAGAATTAGAAGAAGTCCCTTGCTCTTCTGTCTTAGCCTGGGCTGTGGTACAACTGTGGGGCTGTGGGGATTACTGGGAAGACACTTGTGATGGCAAATGTCAGCCAGACTCACCATCAGGAGTTTACACAGGAGACCTATGGAGAATGTACGTTTCATATTTGAGAGAAACAGAATCAAGCTGCTTCTATTTCGTTAGGTTCCCAGAAATAGGTTCTGTAATCTAACATTTCATTTGTTTCCTCACAAACCACCTACTGAGGACCCATGATGAGCCAGGTAATGTTTTATTAAAAAAAAAAAAAAAAAGAGAGAGAGAGAGAGAGAGACCTAGTTCCTGCCCTCATGGAGCTTACCCTCTAAAGAACGGGAGGAAAATTGCTGCTTGGATGAACTGCTTAATTGGTATCCACTAGGGGCAGCTCTGGAAAATAATATGGATGAAATAGTCTGGAGACAGGAGTCATGAGACTGGTTGGGGTAGTCACCAGTTCCTGGGCTTTACAGGGCCAGCATGCAAGATTCAAGAAGTATGTGGGGCACAGCGCACACGTCACCAACGTGAGGTGGCTGCACAACGACTCTGTGCTGCTCACAGTTGGTGGAGCCGACACAGCCTTGATGATCTGGACAAGGGAGTTTGTGGGGACCCAGGAGAGCAAGCTGGTGGACAGCGAGGAGTCGGACACCGATGCCGAAGAGGACGGAGGTGAGTGAGCCCCATGTGCCGGCTGCCCCTTCCACACATCCCACCCCACCCCCCAACCCCGTGCCACTGCCGACCAACCCCATGCCCATCTCTTTCTGTTGTTTGAGGCTATGACAGTGACGTTGCCAGAGAGAAGGCCATTGACTACACCACCAAGATCTATGCTGTGAGCATCAGGGAGATGGAAGGCACCAAACCTCACCAGCAGCTGAAAGAAGTTTCAGTGGAAGAAAGGTATGGTGTCACCAGGTTTGCATTTATTATACATGATTTCAACAAGAGTTCATTTTCTTTGCCCTCAGAGTTGTTACTTAAGCTAGTCTTATGTGTCTATGCGCAGAGTGTTAACCTGCATACAGAGTTAAGCCGCTGAAAATCATCCATGGCCCTCGATATGTGGCAAAGGGTGGGTTATGCTTTGCAGAAGTTGGTTGTGGAATATGACTTGAATAGACATGAGGTTTGATTGGACCAGGCTTATCCTTGCCCAGAGAGAATGTCAGGGTAGCCTATGCACTGTCTGAAATGTGATGGCCAACAGGAGACGTGCTGATCAGCGAGGGAGGGTGGGCTTCTAAGGTCCAGAAGGAATGTCTGTGGGTCCTGAGAAATAACCCTCTGTTCGAACCAGTCTGTGCGTTACACGGGGTCACTTGGTGGTACCATCTCATACTGTGTTTTCACCTGCCCCAATTTGTTCAGGTGGGTTTGGTGACTCCAGACCTAACCAATTTGATTTGGCTGCCTTGGGATTCTTATACAGAAAGAAGGTTTCAGATGTTATTTTAGGCCTTTTTGATATGTTATTGTAAGTATCAATAAGAGAAATAGCCAAATATTTAGGCTTTTTTTTTGGAAAAAAAGCTCATCTTTTCTACAGTTATTTAATTTACCATGTTCATACTAGAAAGGATAAATACTCAGTAAAAACTCTCACATCTGAAGAGAATTTCATGGATCCCAAAGATGTTTTGCCATGGATTGGTTGTTCACAGGTACTCTGGATCCACTATAAGAAATGAGATTCAGGTTGTTTTTTGTTGTTGTTTTGTTTTGTTGTGGTTTTTTTTGTTTGTTTGTTTGTTTTTGTTTTTGTTTTTTTTTTTGTTTTGTTTTTTGCATTCAGCATGGCTTTCTTCCTAATAGTAATTATTTCAAAAATTTATTCTATCACTTTTTACTAGTATGTAGGAATATAAATATAAAAAAGTAAAAAATTTCTTCCTCTTGCCTCAGTTCAGTGCCACATGTTTTTTTTTTTTTTTTTTTTTTTTTTTCAGTGCCACATGTTAAAATAAGCTTGATAGGGGCACCTGGGTGGCTTAGTCAGTTAAGCATCTGACTTTGACTCAGGTCAGGATCTCGTGGTTGAGTTCCATCTTCGCATGGGGCTCTGTGCTGACTGCTCAGAGCCTGGAGCCTGCTTCAGATTCTGTGTCTCCCTCTCTCTCTCTCTGCCCTTTCCCCACTCATCTCTCTCTCTCTCTCTCTCTCTTGCTTGCTCGCTCACTCGCTTTCAAAAGTACATAAATAAATAAATCAGCTAGATAAAAAGTGGGTGTGCTATAGGCAAAAAGAGGGACTCTGATGCAAAATTCCCTAACTCATCCCTAGCATCTTTGTTAGATGTCACTACGAAGGTTCAGAATTCTCTTTTGATGAAAAAAAATTATTCAAAAATTTTTTTTTGCAGTAGTCTATAAATTACAGTTTATCTTGCTTGCAACATAGTTTTTTAGTGGTCACAAAGATGAAATAATTTTAAAGGACCTAATTTAAGAGTAAAGAAAAAAAACCCATATGCATGTTAGTGCCTAAATAAGCCTCCCCCTTAAATAATGAACTCTTAAAAACATTTGCCCTAAATTAAACATTCTTTTGAAAAAAAATTACCCAACCTCTCCAATGTCACATAACATTATGAAATGAGTTGACTTGGCTATTATTCCAAGGTTGTTTCTGGCTGATTTGTACAAGCCAGTGCTTTGTCATGCTGAGATTTAGGCCAGCCACTAAGATTTAGAAATCTAAGCAAAGTCCCTGGCTGCCAGAGGGCATTGATGGGGAGTGACAGCTAATGGGTACCAAGTTTCTTTTTGGGGTGATGGAAATATTCTAAAATTATAGTCATTATTGTACAACCTTTTACATACTAAAAAAAATTAAAACAATTATATACTTATAGCGGGTGATTTTCATGGCATGTAAATTATATCTCAAGAAAAGTTGTTTAAAATGCAAATCTATCTATCTATCTATCTATCTATCTATCTATCTATCTATCTAAGCAAATTCACAATTCCAAACACTGCAGCTGGTTTCTGACCTAAACTGAGGGTCATCTTAACCTTTCTGTGTTGTGATGTCTCTTTGGGTAGGTCTGTAAAGATCTCAAACCTGTTCAGCATAGGAAAAGTTATGAGAGGTGAAGGTACAGAGGACCCTAAGAATTTTCAGTCTTAAACTCCAGAATTCTGAAGTGACCTCATCCCATCAGTTGGAGAACTTGCTGTACATACATTAGCATCCACAGGATTGACTTTCTTATATATACAAAAGAAAACTAAATGCTGCATGGTATTAAGAGATACAGGGGTAGGCCTTTCAGTACTCTGTTGGCATTTTAAAAAATAATTCACACCAGGGTGTAGTGAAGAAAACATGTAGCGAACAAAACATTTTTTGAGATAAATATAGGGTCTGGAGGAATAATCAAGCCTTCTTTACAGAAAGCAACATCCTTGATAACTTAAAGGCCGTGATAGCTTCAGTTCCTAGAGTGGGCTGTAACCAGAGAGCAGGGTGCCAGCTACACAGCATGCTGGGAGCAAAGCTCGACCACAGCAGGAAGGGGTGAGCGGGGAAGGAGCAGCAATTGGTGTCTGAATCCACAGCCTCCATGGAGGCAAATCCTAATCAGAACCAAGAATCGTCAGTCTCCACCAGTCCTCCTCAGTAATTTTAGGGGAACTTGAACCTCAGAGATAGGATGGTAGACAGCATCTGAACTGCAGAAGAGCGAAGGGGGCACAGACAAGGTGGGTGTTCAGAGACTTTGTGAGAAAGCAGGATGAGAGAAGGAAGGTGGGGTAGGAAGGGCTCTTGGCAATAAGCTGGGAAGACACCTCACCTGAGTCCTCACCTGGGAAAAGAAATGGGCTCTGTGGATTCCAGCATCCCAGGCCGAAGAGAGAGGCAGGGACAGAAATGCTGGGGTCCTTCAGACCACAGGAGTATGGGGTCAGGCAGCACCTGGCTTTTCCCTGACAGTATTCAGGACTGTCAACCCTGACACTCTAACCTTTGACTACTTGACGCCCTCCTGCGTGGAGAGACAGAGGCTTTTCCTGACCTGTCCTTCATTGTTCCCTCCTGTGTGTACCTGACGATACCTACGTATACCTGTGTGCCTTTTCTAAACACCTGGGCCAAGACGAGTCCCAGTAAGACTAACAGGAGACAAACACTTGAGGATTGTAAGAGAAGTGAGCTTGGAACAACCACTCAATGCACGGACTTACTTTGCCTCTTACCAGTGTTCCAGAAAGTTCTACCCCCGGTTTAAATCCTTTTCCTCTTTAGAACCATGTGATGAGCACAGGATCCATCATACTGAAAACAGTGCCTTGCAGACAGCTGTACATTATGCATCGGTTATTTTTTAAGCAAATGCGTTTCTAATTCCTAACATTTCAGATAGTCCTAAATTGTTTCTAATTAGACTCAGTTATTCGATTTTAAAATAGCTGTGAGGCTTTGGATTGTGCTTCTTTATACAATGTCTACACACAAGAGTTGTTATTTTTCAGAAGTCGTAAGATCTTTAGTTCAATTCTTCTGAGAAGTGGGAAAGTGGAGAGAAGCGCATAATTGCTCTCAAAAGAATACTGAGTTTTACCTACCAAGTATGTAATCCCTTGCGGGTGTGTACCCTGGTCACCCACTTCAACTTTGCTCTAGCACCCTTGCCTCTTTCCCCTAGCCACACTTGGCTAGCCAGTGCCCAACTTGGCTGAACCCTTGGGTAATCCTGCTGGTCAGCTGCCCATGTGTGGCATGTGGCTGAGGAAAGCCGTGGAATCTTTTCCAGTGCGGGGAACCAATGCTTTAGGCCTTATCTGGACGCTCAGGCCTGGCCCATAGTGCTTTCCTTCTTCCCCTGCTGTTTCCAATTCTGGTCTAGAGCAACCTTTCCAAACCTCTCATGTCTCTCAAGTTCCCACCTCTACCCTGACACAGCTTTCAACTTTTGACCTCATTCCTACTTGGCCATGTTTTCTCAATATTACAGCTGTCGCGTCCATCCGCAAACTTAAATTATTACTTAATAAGTACTTGAAATGCCAGTTCTTTTTCAGAAAAGGAAAAACAGGAGGGGGGAGACTTAGTTTTTTAGAGCAATTTAGCATATAAAATGCCTACCACTGTCACAGCACAAGGGATAATACCCAAACACTGGGTTCTTACTTCAGTAAAAAAGACTTCTTCTGAACTCATCAGGTGACACATCGCTGAAATTTCCTCAGCATCAGGTTACTAGAGTTGCCTATAAAATTAAGAAGTTTCTTTCACCACTTTACCAAGGACACACCAAGTTTATATGTCATTTTTTTTTTTTTAATTTATAAGGTAGGACTTTTAGTTTCAGGGAGCTCCCAACACAAACTGGCCTCAGCAAAAGGAACCTATTGGCTGAGACACCTGAAATCCATGGATAGAGTAACTTTGGGTGTCACTTGATATAGAAGCTCATCTTGCTATTCTCTCTCTTCTCTCTCCATATTTCAGTTCTGCTTCCTCTAGGTTTTTGCAATTCAGGCAGCAAAATGACTGCAGTGCCTGGACCTTACAAGTGTCTGTGGCTCAAAAGAACTGCATCTGATAAGTCCTCACAAATGTTTTATGATGTGCTATTGGCTCTGGTGGGTCACGTGACCACCCTTGAAGCAGTCACCAGTGACCTATAAAATATGAGCCTTTTATTGACTGTTCGTAGTTAGTCACATGCCACCTGTAGACTAGCGGTGTAATCACCTCCACCAGAAGTAAAAGTCCAAGGTGGCTAACAAAATTTGATTTCTGGATAGACCCAAAAGAACACACGTCTACTGCGCTCCACCTTTTTTTTTTTCATATGCACACTCTTGAAATGCTCTAATTTAGGCGTGCCTGAGTGGTTCAGTCCGTTAAGAGTTTGGATTCTTGATTTCAGCTCAGGTCATAATCTCACAGTTTGTAGGATCAAGCCCCTCATAGGGCTCTGTGTTAACAGCACAGAGCCTGCTTGAGATTCTCTCTCTCTCCCTCTTTCTCTGCCTGTCTCCTGGAGTACGTGTACTCTATCAAAATAAATAAAAATAAACTTTAAAAAAAGTTCCAGTTTAAACTATCTACATGAATGGTTGAAAATGCAGTTAACCCCTCCACAAAATCTTGGTCAGTTACTGTATCCAGCCTCACGTCCAGAATCTTAGGGAATTGTGAAGTCTTCTCATCCAGCGTGGGATAAAGCTCTTCATAGTCCTGTGACTAATGATAGTGTTGACCACTATCACATACCAAATAGATGGTGGTGAAGAGAGGACAGAACGAGGATAGTTTGTTGGTTTGTTTAATTGCCATTTGGAAAGAGAGAGAGTGAGACACAATATGTAGTAGTCACTGGTCCATGTCCATATAATCCTTTGCTGGCTGAGATGGTCACAGACTCCTGCCCTTGCCATGCGCGTGTTCTTGCACAGCTCGACAGCAATACAAATGTTGGAAGATGTCAACAATCGGAGGATGTAAAGCTTGTGTTGGTGATGACAAAAGATACACCAAGTGAAAACATAAAGTAGGAAGTGACACAATGTCCTCTAAGAGAACCAGCTTCCCCAAGCCTCTCAAATACCTCCTGGAATGTAAATGATGCCCCTGTGGGGTAAGAATTCTCCTAGGCCAGAAACTCCTTAGTCATTCCCATGGGAGAATTGAATCCTCCCACCCTCCCCTGAATTCCCTCCCTACCCACCCCAACTCTTGCAAAAACTCTTTCTCTGTGCTTGGCACTCCCCAGATGACTATGACCGGTGCACACAGTCAGACAGGGAGGGGACGGCCAGTTTTTAGAGACATCTCCCAGATGGCCCAAGCTTCGGGTCCATCTAATTCCATTTTTACCATTTACCTTCTGGCCTAAGATTTGGCGTTTCATAGCACACCTTAGCAAGAAAAATACTTTTGACATCTCAGACTGGTAACTACTTGAGTTCTTAAAGTATCAAGTAGTTAAACTTCATAATTAATTATCATATCAATTAAAGAAAATAACTGTTTTCTTTTTAAAAATCAATTAAATTATTTTTCATTCTTTCCTCATTTTTTTGATGATAAACTGAGCACCTGCTAATTGTTCACTGTTGGTATGTATTCCCTTTTAAAAGCATACTTATTATTTGTATGACCTTGAAGTAATAGTATAACCTTTTTAGGTTCAGCTGATTCTGATGGTCTGTTATTGTTGTCATTGTTTAATGTTTAAATTGTGACTGTGTGGTCTTTAGCAGACCTTTCTTTGGGTTGGTGTATGTGGCCTTTCCACAAACACTATCATGTACTTCTGAAATCGTCCTTGTTTTTTGACAAGAGGTCCCATGATTATCGTTGATTTTCCTGTCCCAGCAGGGAATCTGGTTTCTGTGAGGGCACATTAGTTCCCCATAACTACTGGAGGTTGCTTAAATTATTGCAGACCTAAAACAGAAAAAGAAAACACTTTTTTAAAGGTCATCAGGTATACTGATATTTTATTTTATTCTATTCTATTCTATTCTATTCTATTCTATTCTATTTATGTTATGTTATTTAAAAAATTTTTTAATGTTGGGGCGCCCGGGTGGCTCAGTCGGTTAAGCTTCTGACTTCAACCTGGTTCATGATCTTGCAGTTTGTGGGTTCGAGCCCTGTGTCGGGCTCTGTGCTGACAGCTCGGAAACTGGAGCCTGCTTCTTTTTCTGTGTCTCCCTCTCTCTCTGTCCCTCCCCCATTTGCCCTCTGTCTCTCTCAAAAATAAAAATAAACATTAAAAAAAAATTTTAACAAATTTTTTAATGCTTATTTTTATTTTTGAGAGAGAGAGACTCTCTTTTTGCCTTGTTTTAATGGGAGCTTTGTCATGCTATCTTTTCCTCATATACTATATTTCTAAAGATTATATTGGATAGCATGTTGTCTAAAAGATGAGAAAGCTTATTTTCCCTTTCTGGTTTTGATTCTTGGTTCTAGCTCTCTAGCTTCAAAGAATGTAAAAATGCAGGGCAGCTAGTATCTTAGAATTTCTTAGAATTAGTGGACAGTGAGAGGTATAACCTAAGTCTTTTAGGTTTGACCCAAGCCCTCTGTTGGTTGTGGCCCCAGCAGGAGATAAAGCACTCTGAAAAGAAAGTAATGTGGGGAGAGTTTAATGAAAGGACTAGTAACAAAGGTGTGGGCAGGATTAAGAGACAATAGGGATGGGGTAGCACCTCAGAAATAGCAATGGCTGGAAGCCATCACCACCCTTGGGTCTGAAGGGGCCAGGGGGGAAGCTGTTGCCAAATGTGGGGAACATTAGCTGTAGGAGCAGACTACTTACAGGAGCTGAGACCTGAAGGGGAAGGTTGAAGGTAAGGGCAAAAGAGTCTATTGATGTCGTCCCTGAAGGCCAGCTGTGGAGGGCACAGCGCAGGAGGAGAGAAGGGTGGAGAGTAGACATGGAGGGGTGCATGGAAAATATCCAGCTCATGCTCCTTACTTTTTTTTTTTAAATGGAAACTGATATTATTATCACAGAAAAGAACCTCTTGCCATTTTAACGTTGAACAGTAATTCCTATCATTTATAAATGCCTTTGAATATATACTATCAATTAAAGATAGGACTAGATATAACCAAATCGATTATCAAGAATCATTAGAGACATTTAAAACTCTACCCAATTTAAATGGATCAGTTTTGATGACCCATAGTTTTACACCACTGTCTAGGGGTGCCAGAAGAATTAACTTATAGAAAACATGAAGTACACTGAGAATGGTAACTTTTTTAAACTGATATTTTATATTAACATTATATTTTTGTATTCTCACATATCTTCAAAAATAATGTGTAAACATCTTTGGCCTATGTCCAGAGGTCTTTATTTTCACATTAAGGGAAAAAGCAACTTAGAAACTTACAACTGTGCACATGTCTAATGCAAATACCCATTTTTTGTAAGGGTCAAATTATCGTACAACCCAATTTTGGATGTGTGATCACCACAGCGGTGGATCACAAAAGCATCTTTTTCATGATGTATAGATAGGATCTAATAATGTCTCCATGTGGCATGTGGTCTATTAGTAAAATCCAGATGAAGTGACCAGCCACTGGTCTTCCAAGTTTCACCTGGTTGAGCCATGGTTCATAATTTATTTTTAAATATGTACTGTTTGACACACTTAGCCCATCTCCTCCTCCCCCCAACTGCTTAGATTAACCATCTGAATAGGGAACAGAAATAATGGAGATTTTTATTTGATATATTCAGTTGTAACATGCATTCAGACAAAAACCTAACTCTGTGATGAAAGAGACAAAATAAACACCAATTGAACTATTTTAATGGAAACTGGCATATAAATATTCACCAACTTATGTTTTTCTAAGTGGATGTGATCATTAGCTCAGGGGTTGCTTTCTCACTGCACCTCAGTCAGCAGTCTGTATGTTTTCAAGGTTCTTCAGTAATAAGTGCTGAGGCTTGCAGCTTTTGGCTGCTTGTCCAGGGGTAAAGAGAAGAATGTGGGATTAACCCTTCCAGGTTCTATCTTTATAACATTATGTTTTCCACCTTTTCCTTAAAGAAGGAGAGGTTCAAAACCTTCCCCCTGACTTCTCACCTCAGAAGCTGCATAAGTTATGGCCACAAATCGGAATCCCAAACCGACCTAAACCATATTTTCCCTTCCACAGCAGAGCCCTAGGCTTGCTCTCCCCTTTCCTGCCTGTCTCATACTGGGAAAATCATCTCTCCCTTTAAAAAAATGTCCAGGGACGCCTGAGTGCCTCAGTGAGTTAAGCGTCCAACTCTTGATTACAGCTCAGGTCATGATTTCACAGTTTGCAAGATCAAGCACCGTATTGGGCTCTGCAGTGACTGCTAAATAAATAAACAAGTAAATAAATAAATAGATGTCTGAGGTAGAAAAGTTCACTTTTAATACTGATATTATATTGTCTTAGCACCAGTTTAGTGTAGCTTACTTAGGAATTATGGATAACTAGAAATTGGGACATTTCTAGTTGTGGTCATCATTTTATTAAATGTGTTTAGTCTAGATGTTGAGCTGTTTTACCTGGGACTAGGTAACAAGCACACAATCATGTTGTAAAAAGAAGTTTCAAGAAACAGTGCTTTCATACTTGTATCAAGCAAGCTTTGTGTCTTAATTAAATACTATTTGTTTTCCAGAGAAGGGGTATGGAATATAATTTAAAAACTGTTTTTAAAGTTGAATATCACCTTTAGTGGGATGTTTCTAAACAATATCGAATTACAAGGTCCAGCTGCTGTCAAGGGAAATATTTAGTACACACACATATACATATATACTTCTTCATTTCCCTGTCATCCAGTATTGGGTAAATATCGACATACCTCTTTTTTGTTTTGTTTTTTTCCTCCAGTTTTATTAAGAAATAATTGAAATTACTGTATAAATTTAAGACCTGCAGCACAATGGCCGATTTACATATATTTTGAAATGATTACCACAGTAGGTTCAGCTAGCCTCCATCCTCTCATAGAAATACAGCAAAAATGAAAGAAAGAAGAAAAGGGAGGAGAAAAACCTACTTCTTGTGATGAGAACTCTTAGGATTTCTTCTCTTTCCCATTTTTCATACAGCGGTATTCACTATATAGTTCCACATGCTCCATGTGATATCCCTAGGACTTACTTATAACTGCAAGTTTATACTTTTGATCACCTTCTTCCAGGTTCCCTTCATCTCCCCCTCCACCTTTAGTAACCAAAAGTTTGTCTCTTTTTCTGTGGGTTTGGTTTGTTTTAGATTCCATGTAAAAGTGACAGCACCTAGCAAATGCCAGGATTCCCTCGGTTTTTAATGGCTGAATAATATTGTGTGGTTATACCACATTTTCTTTATCTTTATCCCTTGAGGGACACTTAGGTTGTTTCTGTGTCTTGGCTATTGTAGATAATGCTGCTGCGCACGTGGGGGTGCACATATCTTTTTGAGTTAGGGGTGTTGGCTCCTTTGGATATAATTCCCAGATATAGAACTGCTCAGTCATATTGTAGTTCTATTTTTAATTTTTTTTGAGGAACCTCCCTACTGTTTTCCATAGGGCTGCACCAGTTTGCATTCCTCACAACAGTGCACGAGGATTCTCCTTGCTCCCCTTCCATGCCAGTATTTATCTCTTGTCTTCCTGATGATGGCCTAACAGGTGTGAGATGACATCTCATGGCAGTTTTAATTTGCATTTCCCTCATGCTAGTGATGTTCACCATCTTTTCACATACCTGTTGACCTTTCATATATCTTTTCTGGAGATATGTCTCTTTAGGTCTTTAGCCCATTTTTTTTTTTAAGGTTTTTGTTTTTTGCCACTGGGCTATACGAGTTTTTTAAAATATATTTTGTATATTAACCCCTTATCAGATACATGGTTTGCAATTATTTTTTCCCATTCCGTAGGTTGTCTTTTCATTTTTTGATGGTTTGTTTTGCTGTGCATTAGCTTTTCAATTTGATGCAGTCCCACTTGTTTATTTTTTAGTTTGTTGTGCTTGTGTTCTATCCAAAAACTCATCACCAAGACCCATGTCAAGGAACTTTGTTGTTCTGTTTTCTTCTAGGAGTTTCAAGGTGCCATGTCTCCCTTTTTTTTTTTTTTTTTTTTTTAATTTTTTTTTTTTTTCAACGTTTATTTTTGGGACAGAGAGAGACAGAGCATGAACGGGGGAGGGGCAGAGAGAGAGGGAGACACAGAATCGGAAACAGGCTCCAGGCTCTGAGCCATCAGCCCAGAGCCCGACGCGGGGCTCGAACTCACGGACCGCGAGATCGTGACCTGGCTGAAGTCGGACGCTTAACCGACTGCGCCACCCAGGCGCCCCAACCCTTTTCAGTCTTTAATCCATTTGAGTTAATTTTAGAGAGTGGTATAAGATATGGGTCCAGTTTCATTCTTTTACATATGAATATCCAATGATCCCAGAACTATTTATTGAGAGACTGTCTTTCTTCGTTGAATATTCTTAGCTCCTTTGTCAAATGTTAGGTTGACTACGTATGGTTGGGTTTATTTCTGGGCTCTTGATTCAGTTCCATTGGTCTGTTTATCTGTTTTTAAACTGGTACCATTCTGCTTTAATGACTGTAGCTTTACAGGATAGCCTGAAATAAGGAAGTGTGATGCCTCCTGCTTTGTTCTTTTTTTTTCTGAGGATTTCTTTGGCTACTAGGGCTCTTTTGTGGTTCCATATAAATTTTAGGAGGGTTTTTTTCTACCTCTGACCATTGGAAAAATGCCATTGGAATCTTAAATACGGATTGTTGCATTGAATCTATAGATGGATTTTGGTGGTATTGACGTTTTAACAATATACTTCCAATCTGTGAACATGGGATACCTTCCATTTATGTGTATCTTCTTCAACTTCTTTCATCAAGGTCCTAGACTTTACAGCATAGAGATTTTCGCCTTGTTAGTTAAATTAATTCCTGAAGTATTTTATTGTTTTGATGCTAGTGTAAATGGGATCAATTTAGCACGCAGGTTTGAGGCACCTGGGTGGCTCAGTCGGTTGGGCAGCCGACTTCGGCTCAGGTCATGATCTCGCAGTCCGTGATTTCGAGCCCCGCGTCGGGCTCTGTGCTGACAGCTCAGAGCCTGGAGCCTGTTTCAGATTCTGTGTCTCCCTCTCTCTGACCCTCCCCCATTCATGCTCTGTCTCTCTATCTCAAAAATAAATAAACGTTAAAAAAAAATTAATTTCTTTATGTCTTTTTCAGAAAATTTGTTGTTATCACATAGAAATGCCACTGATATTTTGTATGTTAATTTTGTATCCTGCAACTTTACTGAATTCATTGATTGGCTCTAACAGGTTTTTGGTGGAGTCTTTAGTATTTTCTATATATAAAATCACATCATCTGCAAATAAAAACAATTTTACTTCTTCCTTTCCAATTCTCATACATACATACATACATACATTTATTTATTTATTTAGCTAATTGTGGCTAGGACTCTCATTACTGTGTTGAACAGCAGTGGTGAAAATGGGCATTCTTGTCTTCATCCTGAACTCAGAGGAAAAGCTTTCAACATTTCACCATTGAATATAATGTTAGCTGTGAGCTTGTTCTGTATGACCTTTATCATGTTCAGATTTGTTCCTTCTGTGCCTAGTTTGTTAAGTTATTATCATGATTGGATATTGAATTTTGTCAAATGCCTTTTCTGCATCTATTGAGATGATCATATGATTCTCTTCTTTCATCCTGTTGTGATGTATCACACTGATGATTTGCATATTTTGAACCATCCTTGCATCCCCATAATAAATCCCACTTGCTCATGGTGAATGATCTTTTCAGTGTGCTGCTAAATTCAGTTTGCTGGTATTTTATTGATAATTTTGGCATCTGTATTCATCAGAGATAATGACCTGTTATTTTTCTTTTCTAGTGGTGTCCTTTTCTGGTTTTGGTATGCAGATAATACTGGCCTTGTAAAAAGAGTTTGGGAATGGTCCTTCCTCTTTGGTTTTTTGGAAGAGTTAGAGAAGAATTAGTGTTAATTCTTCTTTAAATGCTCGGTAGATTTCACTAGTAAAGCCACCTCATTCTGGGCTTTTCTTCATTGGGATAATTCACATATTTTTCAGTAGAAACTTTCAGTTACAATTTTTAATTTGAAATTATTCTCCACTTTGGCCATTTTTAAAAGTAAATGTTGGGGCGCCTGGGTGGCTCAGTCAGTTGAACGTCCGACTTCAGCTCAGGTCACGATCTCGCGATTTCGCGGTCCGTGAGTTCGAGCCCCGCCTCGGGCTCTGGGCTGATGGCTCAGAGCCTGGAGCCTGCTTCCGATTCTGTGTCTCCCTCTCTCTCTGCTCCTCCCCCGTTCATGCTCTGTCTCTGTCTCTGTCTCAAAAAAATAAATAAACGTTAAAAAAAAATTTTTTTTAAGTAAATGTTAATTGGTAACAGTTTTTTATCAACTCTGTCATTACTTCCATTACCTCAAACATTTGAAACCTTTGGCATCTTTGAATTCCTCTTGTTTTTTGATTCTGGAGTCTCTAACTTTTACAGAAAGAGTTGGCTCAGTGAAAGTCAAAGCAACACTCCACTCCCTTGGGGTTTCCTTTTATATCTAAAATCTCAGTAGATGTCATGTTTATCTAGAAAGTGGCTGGCTACATTGTGACAAGGGCATGAGAGAGTCCTTGGCATTAATCCCACTTCTGACAGGAATCTGCTTGGTCATCACAATAGGACAGTCATGCCAATGATGGAAAGATGACAATACAAAAGTTAGAGATGTACAGTTTCTTTAATTTTGAAGTACTGGAAAGCTTTAGGCATGGTTACATAAGGCAGGAACTAACAGCATTTCCTAAGCCAGTGTTAAGGCTTCCCAAGTCCCCAGAGTGCCCCAGTGAGACAGACAGCCATGCTTATGAGGATTTTTTTCCAAGTAGAAGAGGCTTCCCTTAATGTTCTCCTGAGGTTTTATTTTATACCTTTTTATATTCTCTCTCCGCCCTAAACACATACCCAAATGTTGAGGATAGTCTGAATCCATGCCTGCAAGCTCGGGAGGTATAACCACTATAAAACAATTCTCACACACTGCAACGTGTTTACATGAGATCAAGGAAACTGACTTTGGCTTTACCAGAATCTTGCCTCAGCATGCTCTGGTTTCAGGTTGTGTGAGGTTATCTCCAGCACAGTGAGATAGGGTCCTTGGTCATCCTTCTGGTCTACGTGTTGTACTTGCCAAGATCTTTGTTTGTCCTTGTTCTTTTTTGCCAAGTCGAGATTGGCTTTGTGGGGGATGACCTTTTTGGGTTTCACTTTATTATTCTCCTCCTATTGGTTGGAGGCCTTAAGAGTTGGGAAACAAGCCTTTGTTGTTTGCCAGATTTGGGGCATAAAGCTCCTCTCCTGCAGCTAGGATGTCAACTCCGTGAAAGCAAAATTTCTGATACACTGCCTTTTCTCCAAATTTGATAACAGTGCTAGCGTTCAGTAAATGATTGTTGATTGAGTGAATAAACTCCTTAACAATTTAACAAGATTTAGGTTAATTTCTAGTCACTGATACCCACTGGTTAGGTATCAGAATCTGAGATTTTGTTGGCATCTTGCTTGTATACCCATAATCCAGCTTGGAAATTTCTGCCTCTTAAGCATTTGGTACCCCTGGCTATCCTTCCAGCTCTCAGGTTAGTCACCATCTGGCTCCTGCCTTTAGGCAATTCCAAACAATGGCGTAAAATGGAGAGGCCCTTACTCCTAGTATCTGCAGCTTTGAGGGTAACTGTCCCCTTTTTCTGGCAGGGAGTGTGTGACATAGGTGATTAGAAGGGATCCAGGGGACCAGGCACCTCCCGTCCTCATTCATATGTGCCGTGAGCTTCCTTCCATGTGGGTGGATGAGTGGTGCCTCCAGTAGTCCCCCCACACAGGGACTTGTCCCCAGGCACCAGGGGGCCCCTGCACTCCTCACCCCCATTTGACTAACCTCAGCTGTCAGCATCTCAGTATCTTTCAGTCACCCCCACTTGTGGACCTATAGGCAAACCAGGATCCTGAAGGGCGATCCTCTCCTCCCCATCTCAGTACCCCCCCACTATGAAGAGATGGTTTGGGTACCCCCAAGCATGTATGAGGGGATGTTTGGTTCTCAGCGGAATCCCTCTCCCAGTCCTCCCTGATGCACAAAATAATGTCACCCTCCATCCATCTCAGCCACCCAGTATGAGGAGATGCTGGGATGGCATTGCCAGAATTATTCTTAGCAGAGAATTATAACGAAGGAATCTGTGAATGCTTCTACATTAATATTTTAGTTCCTCTGATACATTTTTAACTTTCAATCTTATGCCATATGTTCCTTAGGAAACCAAGAAGCTTTTACCAATCCACAATTAGAAGCAGATTCTGAGCCTTTTATAAATGTTGGTTTCCTCATCTCTGATCTGATGGATCCCACCACCAAATGACCTCAAGACGGCACTCCAGCACTCGGGGTTTACAGACCTTTTCCTAAATTGTGCTTAGGGCTGAATGGGGAAGGCCCTAACATCTATCTTCTCCTACTTTATCATATCCCTTCTGAATCCACTTGTATAGATTTATGAACTTAAGCAAAAAGAAGATCCTATAAAGAAAACCATACATTACGGGTTTATAAAGAAACATAAAGGAAATTTTATTTTTGTTTCATTGTTTTAGCCCCAAATCCTTGGATTCTTAATATTTTGGTCCTTGGTATCAAGATATTTAAAGTTCTGCTGGATTGTAAACTATGTGTATGGGTGTCTTAGTTCCTTAAGAGTCAGCACTGTGACTGTCATAGTTCTCACCATGTGCCTAACACAGTGCCTTGCTCATAGCGCATAGTAAACAAATATATTTTGAATGAGTCGATGAATGAATGAATTTACTTAGCCTTCTTCTCTTAATATATACATGAATTAATCTGTTCTCAAAATGCTCTACAAATCCCTTTTTGGTCAACAACCACATTTACCTTCATTTGGTTAGCACCGAAGGGTGATCTCATCTTTGTGGGGAATGGTGTGACCCATGTAGAATCTGGCCATGAGACTGCTCTTGGTTAAATAATTTTATCTTCGTACCATCTGTCTGTTAGGAATTAAATGTCTGTTTGGTTTAAATCTAATAACCCAAGGCAAAAAGAACTGAAAAGTCTGTGTTACTGTAGCCATCCCACCTGTTTTACATGCAAGGCCTTCTTTGTCAGCGGATTTACAGTGAAACAAAGATCATGCTCACAAGTGACGAAGTGTAAAAATATAGCAAAGATTTGATAGAGTTCCCTGAATTGGAAGAAACCACCATCTCTAGGTAATCCCAATTTTTCTTCTAACCTTTTATGCTATATTTAGGGAGAAAAACCTGCCCCCAGTTTTTAAGAGATGCTGTATGTAATCAGTCACTGCCCATTTCACGTCTGCCTGAAGCATGATGAGCTTGACAAATCAGGACAGTTCTCCCCTCCATGGAGAAATACACGACTAAACAGCCTGGCACTTCCCTTTCCTTGCTCCACTGGCCTCACAGAGGCCCTTTGTCATCATTGATCAGTAGCTGCTTTGTGAGCTCGGATTGTAAGGGCTGCTAAGAACTGACAATCTTGCTAACAGGTGCTTCTAAATTTACTCTAAAATTTACCATTTTGAGATCTGTCAAAACCACTACATCCTATCCTAAACTTGGTCTGATAAATGGGGAGGAACCTCTGATTCTACATTTCATTCCAATGTGTGATGATGGAGTGATCTTAACGAGCCTCAGAGTTCATACAGAGACCCGCCATTGCCTGTCTGTTGTGTGTAAGCTAGGCTCAAACTTTCCTCCAGGACAGCAAGTGCAAACATACAGGACACACCATGACCTCGGCAAGGTGTGACCTCATTCACCCAGAGCTTTTCTCTCTAGGCAGAGTTTTTCTTTACTCTGCCCCTTAATTCTGTAGAGTTCTGCACTCACAGCTGCTCTGAGTAGGTAAAAGGTAGCAAGTTTCCTGTTCTCTAATAGGGTGGAAGGAAGTGAAGTTACAATATCTATTAAACCCCCCACATGCTGAAATTAACCATTTCAAAGGCCTATTGTTTGGCTATGTAACTCTGCCGAAAGCCGAATAGTTGGTTTTTTAAAGGGAATTTAAAGCTACCTTCATAAATGACTTTCCTTATTCTCTTGATTTTACATATTGTTTGAAGCAAAATAATGACTTCCGTATAACTGATAATTTTAGGAGTTAAACCTGCCATTCATGAAAGAGTAGTTTGTTCACTTTTTATCATAAAAAGAAAATGTGCCAGGGCTTGAAAATGCAGAGGTAAAGTGACTTTTTTGAAAGATTAATAGACCCAGGAAATCATCTTCTTACAGTGTAATCAGTTGACTCAAACCCACTTGCTCCTGGGGATAAAGAATGCATCACACACAGGTGAGGGATTTTCTGATGAAAGGGAACTTCTCTTACAAGACAGTGGCAGGATTGGAAACAGTTATTTTTATCAAGTCTCTGAACATCTCTCAGATCTCCATTTGGAGGGAGTGGGCGCTACCGGGGTGGTTACTCTCCGTTTTTCTACTGTTGTATGGTCACGAGGTGGTAACTGGGGAGGTGTTTGCAGAAGCAATTGTTGGGGTGCACGATTTGCCCCCCTTGACACAGTGTCCCTGACTGTAAGGTTTGGAGTATCTGGGTGTTTTTGTGGGTGTGTGTAAAGCATATTGCCTCTCTCTTTAAGCAGTCCCACCCCAATCCTTTGAAGTTTCCATCATGTTCCATCTTCTCCCCCTCCCTGTCCCTGTCAGTTATCAACTTCCTGTCTGAGGAGTTCAGCTAATGGTCAACTGGCTGAGCTGGCTCCTGCCAGCCATGAGTTACATCACCATCAGTAGCTCTCCTCTCCCTCAGTGACTTAAACTTCTCTCCTCTAGATTGCTCATCCCCGGTAATCCTAATCTTGATCCTCATTAAAACATCCTATATGCCTTGATACCTCCATTTTTTCTCTGCCTGAATGCCACTTTTCCAGTCTTCTTGGCCCTTCATCCCTGTATTTCTCCTACAGCACATACTTCCATTCTTCTGACTAGAAGGTCACACTGGTGCAGATTGCCCTCACCAGACTCCATGTTGCCAGCGACACTAAGGTGCTCTCCACTGTTCCTTTGTTTTCTTTCTTGTCTTTGATTGGCTCCCTCTGCCAGCCACTCAGCAGTCAAACACAATTTTGCCCCTTCCTTACCTTTCTGCCCAACCCTACCCCTCCACTCTTGGTAGATGGCTTTTCTCCCCTACTTTATCAAGAAAACAGAAGCTATTGGGCATGAACTCCATCTTGGCACTTCTTTATCTCTCCTCCATCTTGTTTCCCATCTTCCAACCCATGTAAACCATTCACATCCTTTCCTCTCAGAGAGATGAAGTCCCTCCTCCTATTCAAGGTGGGTTCCTCAGCTGGTTGCTTGGACCTTAGCCTCCCAGCCATCGGTGCTCCCTGACCATTGCTCTCCTCTCCTATATCTCCTGTGCTGCTCCCTCAGGATTCATGTCCTCAGCCAAGAAATGCATTTCAGTCTTTGCTGTCCTTACCAAACTCTGTTCAGGAAATAAGTAAATCCTTTGATCCAAACATTTACACACATATTCCAACCCTTACCTTCCTTCTCCTTTCCCCTTCTCATCCAGGCTTTGCCAAATCTCTCCTTCACTCTCTAGTCCATTCCATCTGTCTTCTGTCCCTGCCATTCTGCTGGCATGGTGACTTTCTGATTCCCAAATCTTCTCTTTGTCTTGTTAAAAAGGAAGAACTTGTTTCTTCTGGAGTAGCATTGTGCAATAGAAATACAATGCAAGCCACATAGGTAATTTTTCTAGTAATCACATTTAAAACATTTAAAAAGTTAAAAGAGATGGTGAAGTTGATTTTAACAATGTGTTTTATTTACCCAATATGTTAAAAATATTATTTCGACATGTCATCGTGAAAATTATTGAGTCATTTTATACTTTTTAAACATTATTTTTACTGGGTCTTCAAAATCTGGTATATATTTTACAGTTACAGCACACCTTAATTTGGACGAGCCACATGTAGCCAGTGGATACCATATTGGATAGTGAAGTTATATCTTTTCAGAAACCATCTTTCCTGGCCCTCGTCCTACCTCTTCCATCATTTCTTCTCAGTGTCCCTTGTCTGCCTCCTCTTCTAGCCATTCACATGTTGTTGGGCCTCAGCCTTGCAACTCTCTTCCTGATTAATCTCCTGTATTTCACCCATTGGCTGATGATTCTCTGAGTCCCACCTCTGACTTGCACTTCTAGTGAGTAAAGCCAGACCATAGACGTCTGAAGTTTGACATGGCACCATCTTACAACCTCACTCTTCTCCTGCCAGGTGCCCAGGCAGAAAACTGATATTCCACTTGCATTCTCTTCCTCCTTCAACCCCTAGATCTAATCAATTCAAGAGTTTTTGACGTCTACTTTACCACTATTTCTTTAAATATTCACTTGTTTCCTTCTCTACAACCATTGCTTTAGTCAAGATCCTCATCATCCCTCCCTTGGATTATTAGAGTAGCCTCTTCAGTAGCCTGCCCACCTTGCTGGTAGTTCCCTCCTTTCCATCCTTTATGACCTCAGTTTTTCACCCTCTCCCCCAATAAATTGATACTCATGTAAAATGTCCAAGTCTGGGACTGTATCCCCATTTTTTCAAAGGCGTGGGGAGATGAGACTGTGTTATAGGCTTCAGTCCAAAGCATTTTCAGGATGGCAGGCTTCCCTGAGGGCATCCCATAATTCTCCTGTCTGACTCTTTTCCTTCCACTCCACTTTACTACTGAGCGGCTCTACAGGAGGTTCTGGAAGACATAGGAATACATTTAACAGAATCCAGTTCCTTTTGTTTTGATAATAGAGATCTCCCATGGCTTTGTAGCATTTTCCTCAACATGGATTTATCCTAAAACAATGATTCTTAATCTCTTTCTCTCTCTCTCAAATCATGTACATCTTTGAAAATTTGTTTAAAACAGATTTTTGTTTTAAAAAATCTGTTTAAAATCTGTTTAAAAAATCTGTTTAAAAAATCTGTTTAAAACAGATTCTTGTTGGGGCGCCTGGGTGGCGCAGTCGGTTAAGCGCCCGACTTCAGCCAGGTCACGATCTCACGGTCCGTGAGTTCGAGCCCCGCGTCAGGCTCTGGGCTGATGGCTCAGAGCCTGGAGCCTGTTTCCGATTCTGTGTCTCCCTCTCTCTCTGCCCCTCCCCCATTCATGCTCTGTCTCTCTCTGTCCCAAAAATAAATAAATGTTGAAAAAAAAAATTTTTTTTTTTTTAAATAAAAAAAAAAAACAAAAACAGATTCTTGTTTCCCCCAGAAAAATGCACAGGTGCAAACACAACTAGGCCTGAGTACCTGCAGCCCACCTGGGCTGATAGGTCTTGCTGGAAGACAATGTTGAAATAGTGCTCAGGTCGTCTGCTGGCTCCCACCGAAAGGGAACAAAAGTTTAGTTTCCCAAGATACTTTGAAAACCCTTGGAGCATTTTATGGCCCATTTTGGAATCTGAAGAAAGCTATGTTTCGTACTCCGAGGACACTTTGAACATTGTCTGACTAACAACACTGAAAACAAATCTAAACTTGCATTTCTTGGCTAGATATAGCTGATTTTCTCCACACCAACACCCCTCTTTATAGAAGCTGTTTGCAACAACTTTGTTTCTTACTAGCTTTCTGAACCTCACTCTCCAGTTGGCTTTCGTGTTGTGCTCATCTGGGGTTGTGACTGATTTTCATTACATCTTCAGTCGTTTCAGAAGCTTCCCTAAAAACCTTGGCTCCGAACCCTCTCCTGTGCATCTCAGGTAATCATGTGCTCTGCTCTACCCTTCATTCCGTCATCCCAGCACCCTGGGGAGGGGACAAAGCGGGGCAAACACTGGGCACTGGCTACCTGTGGTGGCCTCCGTGAGGTGCAAGCCCGTGTTTTAAGACCCCACTCATCTTTAAGTGAGCCTAAGCTTTCTCTTAAGCAGCCCAGCTGCTGGACAACAGGATTGCAGCGTGGACTGACCTCCTCATGGTCCTTCCCTGCCCAACAGTGTGCTGTTTCCACAGAGGACATGGGGACATGAGGTAGGGACTGTATCCACGGGTAGGGGTGCGTCTTTGGCAGCCTGCACCCCTGGCACTGGACAAGAACAGTGCTGCCTCGTTACTTAACACCAAGTCACGTGCTTGAGTCTGCAGGCCTCCCCTTGGCTTCTTGCCTCTACTCTCTTCTTTGGCAAACGGCTCTTGTGCTCTCTTGGAGCTCAAGCCAGTCCATAGTCCTCTCTCCTGATTATCCAATTTGTTTGCTCTCTTGCCAGGTTCCCTTCTTAAGTTTCTTGCCCAGTGGAAACTCTATTTCTTCTTTGTTTCCCTGAGTGACTTCAAAGTTCCACTTGCCCCCAGAGGTCCCTTTGTGTCTCTGCCCCTCCCCCAACCGGGGCTCCCCACCACCTTACCTACCAGGCTCTTAACCTTCCTGAGTTCCCCCCCACCCCCCAGCGCTCATCCTCACTGCTCTCACTCCCTTCCTGGCTCTCCTGTCCTGAGTGCCAGCTGGGGCAACCAGCTATAAAGAGTTTATTGGACTGAAAAGTGAGTGAATGTTCTCACACACCCTGCTCTTTCCCACCTCAGCAAAGCTTTTCAGAGTCACATTTCCAATGGAATCTGAATCTGGAAGGATTTAGATCTGCTGAAAAATGCCAAACCTCCAGCATTTGGCTGCGTTTGAGATTTTTGGCAGTTCCTCCCACGTCTGATGTTACGAACACTGTTTACAGATGCCTGGAAAGAAGCCTTTAATGCTTGTATTGTGTTTTAACTTGCTTTCCTTTGGAGGCAGGGAATTGTCAAGTAAGTATTCACAGCACTCTGGAAAAGTCCAGGTGTTCGATGAGCATCCAGTACTAAGCGTTCATGCAGAATCCACAACCGCGAAGGGTCTATACTTAACAATCCGCTGAATTTGCCACCATGCAGGTTTCTTCCTTTTGCCCCTCTCATCTTCAGTTTTGAAGCAATACAGCCATAAACATATGCTTGTGAAATAAGAAAGAAACATTCTGAGATTGCTTTACTTTTCAGTTCTTAACTGAAAATCAAGGTGAAAAAAAGCATCGGATTGCCTTTATGTGTATATATATACAATCTCCTGTATATATAAATACGCAGTGTTTGTGCTTGTATGCATACCTCGTATACACTGTATAATATGTGACATATTATACAACCTGTGTGTACCCTGGGAACAAGCCCTGCGTTTAATCTCCAGTTCTGCCTTTGAACCACGCTGTAGCCCCAGTGTACTGCTCCCATCTCAGACCTCGGCTTGCTTTTGTCACACACTCAAACATTCTTAGGTGAAAGAAGAAACCCACGGATTTCATTTGAAAGTCCCACTAAAACAGAAGAAAGAGCAGATGTCCTGGGAAGTGATAATTAATGTGAAGGAAGTGTCTAATTGCGAGAACTGGCATGCCCCCAGCCTCCCGGTTTTGCTCAATTTGGCAGCGGTGACATCAGCCGGGGGTGTCGTTTTGCAGAGATGTGCTCACTCCCTATTCTTCAGTGCAGATAATAATACCATTTGGTCCAATTATCACTTATGATTACATAACATGTTTTGATTGAAGACTTTCTCAGAAAATAAAGGTAACTTGTTTTTCCCCAGCCTGAAAATGCAAGCCTTTCCAGCGGGCAAGCTGCCCTACCAAGAAACACTGGGAATTAGTAGGCTAAATTATGAGTCGAACTGGATTTGGAAACAAAGCATCCATTGTGTATAACTCCCAACGACATCCAGGAGGATGTTATTGTTTTTCTGACAACAAGTTTTCCCCCAGCACACTCTCAAATAAGCAGAGTCCCCAGGCGCATCCGCAAAGGTGCGGAGAGCGTGAGGGAAGCATTGACAAGGCTTCCTTTTTTCTCCCTATTCTGTAGGCGCTTTAGTGCAGAGTTTGCCCAGAGACGCCAGGGTATGAGCTTTCTGAATTTGTAGACTGGTGCACTCTTTCATTTCTGTTTTAGTTCTTTGCTGGCATGCTCGGGAAGCATGGTTTGTGCCACACAGGAATGTCTGTTCACTTGGATAATGCTTGTGCATGAATGAGGTGGTTGCTAATGCGGCTCTAAACTGTACTAAGTTTCTCACTTGGCTTTGTTTGCTGCTTACAAGGGGATCAAGGTAATCCTTTCTCTTTGCATAGCCCAAGAGCAATAACTAATGGATTTGCAACATGCAGCGGGACCTGCTACAGGTCTCCCTTACCCATTTCCTAAACTCCGAGAAGTCTGATTTAAGGGAGCCCCGTGTTACAAAACCTTGGCCTGCTCATGTAAGAGTAGAGAGCTTACCCGTTATAAAAACTCTTTCCTAAGTTTGGAGGCCCAGATCCAAGACTGAGAAGGGAAAGGCAAACTTTGGGATGATGATAGCAGTTTAATGTAGACCATAACCCTAAGGTATAGGGCAGAGTGGGTGCTCTTTCTGTCTTTTATTCCCATACTTCCTACTTGCCCTTTTGTGTAGCATAAATGACCTGGGCACTTGGCCAGCTGAGCCTTTTCCCAAACCTGGCTTGTAAGACCCACTTCACACTGCGGTATGATCTCTGACCACCTAATTCTGAACAGCATAAACATATCCCTGTGTGAAAAATGGCCAGTAGACTCGGGAAGCACAGCCCCTTCCTTCTCATTCTTAGGCTCCTCTTTAGTTTTAAAACCAGCCTCTCTGGCCCAGGTGTTCTTCCTGGCTCCCAGAAGGTAGAGGGACTGATCCCTGACTATGATGCCTTAGGTGTGTGAGGAAGCCCACCCCAACGCCGATAAATCCAGCCCCCATCACATGGGACCCTGAATGTCAGAATCTACTTTTTCTGGGGGAGCGAGGGAGGGAGCAGGACCAAACAAACCCAGTGGAAGGTCCTTGGAGTAGGGGACAAGAGAGAGGGGAGCCTGGCTCTGGCCTTAGTTGAGCACACTGGACAAGCAACCTTGCTGCCTTTTGTTCAACACTGTGTTTTTGTTTTTGTTTTGTTTTGTTCTGTTTTTGTCACTCTCTGTTCCAGACCGCCTGTTAGCAGAGCAGCCCCCCAGCCTGAGAAACTCCAGAAGAACAACATCACCAAAAAAAAGAAACTGGTTGAGGTGAGAAAGTTAAGCTGTTTTGGTCTTCGTCTAAGTGTCTTCGGCAGTGTTCTAAGACCTGCCCAGTGGACGCTACCATCTGCTTATGGCGAGATACCTGCAAGTAAACTTGAGTGCAGTTGATGGGCCTCTCTTGTCTCCTCTCCCTTCTACAGAGTGTTGTGTCCCCCATCCCAGAATCACACCCACCGGGTCATATTCCTTGAGCCCTGCCACCAGGTCCTGTCAGTCCTGACTTGCAAACGTCCCATGTCCTTCAAACCTGTCTCCTTTCCCCCAGACTAGTCCCACCCGGGGGCAGGGAAGACACAGGGAGAATGCAAGCTTGTTCTTTGTCTCTAACGTTGTTTGAGCACCCACCATGAGCCAGGTACTACGTATGTACTTTCCATGAAGTATTTCATATAATCTGTCAAACCCATGAGGAAGGTACTGTTATTTCCATTTTACAGATAAGGACAGTAGCTCAGAAAAGCCAAGCGACTAATTAGGTCCTGTGCCCAAGATCTCCAAGCCAGGAAGTGCAGAGAGATTTAAATTCAGTTGTTCATACTTGAGGATTGCAGCTTTGTGGACCTTCTCTTTTCTAAGAGGCCTCTTAACTGTTGTATCTGCCTCCAGAGTCCCCTCCCTCTCTGACACATGTCTTGCTTCCCACAGAATTAGCTCTCTCAAATAGAATACTTCACACTTCACCTCAGCTTTAAGACCCAGGAGATTCCCACATTGCCTGTGGGATTCAAGTGCATGGTTTCAAAACCTGACCCAGGAGCCACCTTTGCAGCCTCAGCACCTGTGATTTGCCACTGCAACTCAAATCTCCAGCCCCCAAGCCCTATACCTAATGTTTTCTGAAGCTGCCATGGGCTTTCAGGCCCCTGTGTTTTAGAAGTCTCCTCCTCTTCTATGCCCACACCCTGGTCTTTTCAAGCTCTTCTCTGGCATCTTCTCAGTGTAGTCTTCCTTGATTCTCCTCATCCTGAACATTCCTACACTCCCTCACACACACCCCTCACCCACAGCCCTTGTCACACACACTACTGCCGTTATTTCTTACTCATCTGTCTCTCCTACCTCACTTTGAACTCACTAAAGACAGAAGAATCCATCTTAAAACTTTTTATTGGAAAAGGGGGAATAATTGGGGCGATTTATCATGAAACAGAGCACAAGCCAGAAGATGCAGGATCCGGAAGGTGAAAAGCCATCATAAACCAAGATGGCGCCACTTTCTGCCCACTGCGGTTGTCTGTCTGATGCGTTCTTCTCTTTTTCTGCACACTTCCTGAACTATTTTGGTAGACAAATGGGTATGACCCAGCACCTGAGTTTATATCTCCTCACTTAGTTAAACAGCCCAGCCTACCAGTGTCCTCAATTCTAAATTCCTGGGAGAAACCATGTGACTGGCCCAGCTCGAGTCAGTTGTCCACTGGGATGAGGGGTCACATTTTACATAGACAGTTTCTGGGAAACACGTGGGGGTAGGAGAAGGCTGAGATGAAAGGAGGAGAAATGCTCTTCAGGCAAGGGCTATTTTACAAAGCAGAATTATAAAGGTAGGAAAGCTCATGATGTATGGGCTAAATAGACAATGCAGCTTCACCAAGGGTACAGAAGATGTGTGAGTAGAAGTAATTGTGCCAACTTAGGAGTTTGGGCTTTATCCCGAAGGCAGTGAAAGTCAGTGAATGTTCTGGAGTAAGGAGGGGTTGTGGTATTTTAGGAGCTTTGGGGAAAGAAATCAGGGAACCTAGAATCAGGGACCAACATCTTCTTAACCTTGTATCCCACCAACCAACACAGTGCCTGGCACAGAAGTGCTGGCAACAGGAAGTGTGCATCAAATCGCATTAATAGCTGATCCTGAGCTTAATCATGGAAGATAAGACAGGAAGAAGAAAAAGACTATAAACCCAGAACAGCATCTAGTTGTTGGGGGGAAAAAATGCAAATTATGTTGAAACTCTGTAGGGCAAGCACCAAGCAACAGAATGAACATGGCATTTGCCTCAGTATCCGGCCCCTGCTAGGCCCAGTGGCATTTGCGGAAATCAAAGCAAACCTCCAGGCCACCATTCAGCTCCCCTGAAGAGTGCCTGCCAAGGGACAGACATACAACTTCTAGGTGACCTTTACAGGGCTTCTAATCAGTAGACCTTGACTCCCCTGCGGTACCTGGAAACCTATCTAGCCTATTTAGAAAGTTCCCTGTAATTCTGTGTGTTGGCCTGTCCCCCTAGCTTTTCAGGGAACTAAAGAAAGGGCTGCGTTGTAGCCTCAGCTAGTCAAGAAGCAAAATGCTTTTTGTGGGGTATTGGCTGTCTAACCAGCCATGCGGTTCCCATGAGGTAAGTGGCTGCTCCCAGAGTGTGGGTTTGTGCCTCTGCGCTTACTTCCTCTGAGAGCCACTTTTATCTGTGTGTGGGAACATAGGAGCTGGCTCTCGACCACGTGTTTGGCTACAGGGGATTCGACTGTCGCAACAACCTGCATTACCTGAACGACGGTGCGGACATCATCTTCCACACTGCGGCGGCTGGCGTGCTCCAGAGCCTCTCCACGGGTAACTCAGCCCGAGAACCCCCCTCTGAGGACAGGACCCCACTTTAGTCCCTTTGTGTGTACTCCCCCACTCTGGAGATGCCCCCCAAACTGACGCATTCTTATCCTGATAGAGCCCTTTCACTCGATTCCAGACTGGTATCATTTGGTCCTAGAAAGTGTGGAGGCCTCGTTCAAAGGTCACAACCGTCTTTCTTTCGAACAACACCCTGCTGTCAGCCCTCTGAGGGAGGTGTCCCTGTTTCCCATCAGCTGCTCAGATGCTGGGACGGATGGACAGAAGCCAGAAAGAGGGTGTAGGGAGTGGAGAAATTCCTTGTGGCAGGTTACCAAGAACAGAGCACAGGGGAGATTTTCTTGCTAATTTGTTAGGGGCGACCAATTTTTTAGTAGCTCAAATTTTCAAGTTTTGCTTGTTTTGAGTAGTTAACCAGATTTACCATAAGGATGAGAACACTTAAACTGTAAGCACCCCAAAGTGTCCCTTAACTGGTAGGGTGAGTCACATGAAACAAATAGTTTGAAAAGAAACACTGCAAGGTAAAGGGAGCATGTAGAAATGAATTTGACACGTACCTTTGCCACCAGATTTAAATATGTTAACATCTTGCCTTATTTGCTTTATATCTTAAAACAGACCCCCTTTCTTTTTTTCAAATTTTTATGCTCCTTCCCAATTCCACACACTTATTTAATGCATACATTTTTTAGACAGGGAAGTCACTGAGCACATAACGATCTTTTTTTGGGGAGGAGGACCTTGAAATTTTCTATACATTTTCTCCTTTTTTTTTTTTTTTTTTTAGACATACTATCATTTTAGCAGCAATGTGCTGTTTCCTTGTCTATCAGTGCCATCACTTACCTCCTAGTAGTGTTGGCTACTTGGATGGGTTTACAGTGGCCACTTTGGAAGTCAGCAAACCCATTTTCCATAGTAGATAATAAATACTTCCTGCGATTTCTTCTATTTTCTGTGTTACATGTCGAGTTAGGGCATTTAGGGGGTGAATACATCACCTGTGCCATCCAGTAGGCTCCCAAGTGGATTGGCACTTTGAGAAATAACAATGGTTTAAAAGAGATACCCGAAGTATTTTCTTATTCCACAGACTTCCCTTTCAGATGAGTAAGTGGTGCCATTTTGTTCAGTTAAGTATTATCTCCATTATCACTTTGGACCCTGGAAGCCTTGCACTTGGACTGTGTTCTGGACCCACACAGGCTGCGGGAGGGATGGCAGGGGAGCTGGTGTGTGCTAGAGAATAGATACCAGCTCTTCCACCAGGCCTGGAAGAGAATGTGTAAATGTAAAAAATGATCTCCCATCTCCCCAAGGATGATTCTAAAATTGCGAACTTGTGGCCTTGATCTCTCACTTTGACAAGGCATTTCCAGACCCTATGTAATCCTTCAAGGTTGTCCTGAGAGGTCTTGAAGGCTCCCCTGCTCACCATCCCGTGTCTTCCCCCTAGGGAGCCAAAGTTTCTACCTGGAGCACACGGATGACATCCTTTGCCTCACGGTGAACCAGCACCCCAAGTACAGGAACGTGGTGGCCACCAGCCAGATAGGTAGGAGGGTCGTGCCCTAGCTGAGCTTTTTCCCAGCTGAGCAGGGACATTGACTTAATAGCAAATATCTGGAAAGGGGGTTGGTGGGTTGTGGACATCTACCCATTCTGGACGTTGCTGTTCTTTTTTGAGCACTCAGTAAATCTGTGTCATCTCAGTTGAAATAGCCAGTGATTGTTGATTCTTAGGGATCATAAAGTCAGACCAGAGCCCGATAATCCAAATAAATGGATGCCCCTATCCCTGTGGACTTGTGGAGAATAATTTTTCACCAGCCAGGTGTCAGTTAAAGAGCCCTGTGTCCAAAGCCTGGTGATTGTCCTTGGCAAGGGTAGCTTGTCTGTGTGCCCAGCTCTTCTGCACCCTAGCAAACTGCCAATGACAAATGTGAACTGATTGACACTTCACATTTGTGAAAAGTTGTGTGTGTTTTTTTTGAACTTTGTCGTTTCAAAGGCAGTTTTTTATGAACATACCCTTCTGCTTGTTTTCATTGAACCCATGTCCATTTTTAAATTTAATTTGGAACTTCCTGATGCTGGTGTTAAGTGCTTCACTATCAGAAACATGACTTATTTTAGCTATTGTTTTCCCTTGACGCTTCCTCATTGCCATTGCCCACCCAATGCAGTTGATATTACGGAGACCCAAGGTAAGGCTGTTCCATCCGTGAGTAGTTTGAATCTTCACAGCAAAATCGTGTCGCTGTATCGTGTTTGCTGCTTGTATCTGGCCAAACTGCAGATACAAATCACTGGTCTCACCAGTTGCCTCTGTGTAAACTCCTCCACAAGTGTGTGTGTGGACATAAACGCTCTTAGGCCTCTGGCTCTAAAAGCACAACAGATGTTTCTCGTTGCTTCACCTCCGGCCAGGTCAGGCTATAGGTCTCTTAGGCCCAGTAACTGTAACACCCCCAAGTATTTGTCTTAAAAAGTCTTCTGGGTGAACGTAAGCTTTGCCTTGGCCCCGCCATTCTTCAGCCTTAGTTGTGTGTCGTGCCTCCCACATTCAGGAACAACACCCTCAATCCACATCTGGGACGCCATGACCAAACACACGCTCTCTATGCTGCGGTGCTTCCACTCGAAGGGGGTGAATTACATCAACTTCAGCGCCACTGGGAAGCTCCTTGTATCGGTGGGAGTGGACCCTGAGCACACCATCACTGTCTGGCGTTGGCAGGAAGGTAAAAGGAGCCGGGCTGTCTGTCCATCTGGGAGGCTTGCTTGTGTTGCGTGCTGGGCTCAGACCTAGATGGGCCTCACCCCGAAAGCCATCAAGGGCACTGCTGCTGGGTCAGCCGAAATTGGTGACTTCGGGTTCCTGGAGAAGCTGCCTATCAGGTCCCTGGACTCCATGGCCTGGGGAGTGCTGGGCTAGCTAGTGGAGGGTCTGTGCACTCTGGAAAAGTGCCCCAGTGCAGGCAGCCTTCCTCCTCACAAAGAAGACCTCAGCCTCCCCCTTTTCCATCTTAACTCCCTTTCTACCCAAGTTTCCTTGTCCTTGGTATTCCTTCTGTGACCTCCAGATCCTGGCACAGCCTTATCACCCTGGTTCCCTTATTCCAGAAACTGGGACAAGATCTTACCACCGTAGTCTCAAAAACACTTTATATTTCGCTTTTGTGAAATGGGGATTCACCTTATAATCAAGGTTTACATTTCCCGTAACAGGATTTCTCTCTTGCCTTCTCCTAACACACACACACACACACACACACACACACACACACACACACACGCTGCTGCTAAATTTATGTTCATGTTAGAATCAAAGATGTGTAATCTTTCAAGTGTATTCTCAGGTTGGCAGAACAGATCCAATTAGTTAGGACGTTAATGAGGTCTGTCTCCGGCAGGGCAGCCTGTATCTAGGGCACTCAGAGCCAGGCGCGCACAGAGGTGGCTCTTCTCCAATTCAGGGCTTCTAGAGACCCATTATCTCAGCACCTCCCTATGGAGGGAGCTGTAAAGAGATGGCAGCTAAGTTCCAATCCCTCCTGAGCCCCCATGTGAGAAAAAGAGGTTGGGGACCTGCAGACTTTTATAATGAGATTCCTTTATCATATTCAGTCCCTTTCTCATTTTCTTGTTCATCAGTGCATTGTGTCCAGAGGGCCCCACAATCTATGTTTTGGGGATGCAGCTTCATTTCTTGTCCTGTCGAGTTGGCCTGAAATAGACTCAGCCCCGGATGAGACGCTGAGTGTCTTAAACAACAGACTCATAGCCTCGTGGTGTTGAAAGGACTGGAGAAGTCTTCCCGCCTGGTCCCGACCGTCCCATGGGGCAGTTCCTACAAGTGCATTCCTGACAGGCTGACTCCCCTCCTCCACCAAACACTTGCAGGGCTGTGGCCTGCATCACTTCGCAAGGCAGCCACCCCCTGCTGGAAATGTGTCATAAAGCCCTTCCTTATAAGAAAGCCTAACTTGCTTCCTTATGCCTTTCTTGTACTGCACTAACTGCGCTTCTGCAGTGGCCAAGACCAGATCTGTGCCTAGTTCCTGGGAAGAGGGTTAATCCTGTTGGGCCCTGTGCACAGGCTAGTCTTTCCAGGCTCACTGTCCTCACTTCTGCCATCTGCTCCTCTGGGAAGTTCCTGCTCTGGACCTGCCCCAGCACAGACCCCTTCTCACCCTGGGCCCCTTTTGACCGCCGCAGGGCAGACTGGTGGAGCCAGGACTTTTAAACCAGCTTCCAAACATGGTCAACAGATGCCTTCCCTTTGGTAACTTTCTCCCCTTGTCTTTGCTGGAATCGGCCCGTGGCTGTCTGCAGAAGGGTTCTGAGCCATTGATACCTAATGGTATGTAACCAACCACCACCTCTCCTGAGATGGTTGTGTGAGGGCCTCCCTTAGCTTCAAGTTCTGCTTATAAATGAGACAGTTTTGAGAGAGGTTTATATGCGTGTTACTCTTCTTTTGTTAAAGGACCGTTTTGTCGAACTCCAGGTATGTATGTGTGTGTGTAGTTCAGAAGCAAAGTTGAGTAAGAAATGAGCTTGTTATGTATAAAATGAATGTTGTCAAGTCCTAGATACTTGTATGAAACTTGTTCTGAGCAACGTGGAAGCCAACGTAAGGCAGGATACAGGCATCTCCACGGTCAGAAGTGTCCATAGATTAAGACCAGGAAAAAAACAAACACTTGCTTAGAAGAAAGTGCAGGGGCGCCTGGGTGGCTCAGTTGGTTAAGCGTCAGGCTTTAGCTCAGGTCATGATCTCAGGGTTCGTGACTTGGAGCCCCACCTTGGGCTCTGTGCTGATGGCTCAGAGCCTGGAGCCTGCTTTGGATTCTGTGTCTCCCTCTCTCTCTGCCTCTCCCCTGCTTGCCCTCTGTCTCTCTCTGTCTCTCAAAAGTAAATAAACGTTAAAAAATTTAAAGACAAAGAAGAAAGCGCAAAATAAAACAGCATACCCCCCTTGGCTCCCAAGAATGATCCTCTATGTCTTTAGTGGCCACTTGAGCCACTTCTTCTGTAATCCAGTCATTGGAATCCTTTTTCTGCTGGGGAAGGGAGAGTTGTTTATGTTTTCCTTATGTGTAGTTTTTTACTGATCTGGTTACTTCTTCATCTCCTGTAAGTGTTGTAATTGTTTCCCCCCAGTGTGGTATTTGTCTCTTAACTTAGTTTACGGTATCCTTGAAGAGCATGGGTTTTTAAACCTCTGAGTTCTCGGTATGGAGGTATTTTCTGGTAAGTCCAACTTTCCATATGTGGAGAGAGAATGACTGTTGTGAGAGGTGACATGCAGCAAGTCCTGGGAAGGGCCTCCAGGAGGATGAGTCTGAGATGCCAGGCCAGCTATGCCAGAACCGACCACCACTCCACTGGGAAGCCACTTAAAAACAAACACATAGTGAAACAGAAAAAGGGGATTAAGAATACACTGACCATGACGAGCACGGAGAAATGTTTAGACACCATATGAATCACCATATCATACACCTGAAACTAACGTAACACTGTACGTTAACTATACCAGAATTTTTTAAAAAGGTAAATGATGAGGGGCAGGGAAAAGTACACATGAGGTAATAGGGGAGATAATTAAGAGGAAATGGGAACTAAAACATTAAGACTAAGTTAGAAGAAAATGGAAAGAAAAGTTTAAAATAAAAATTAAAAACTCGAAGGCAGAAAAATAATGATGAGGTAAAAACAGATGGGCTTACAATATAGGCTGAAAGACAACAAGGCAGGAGGTATAGAGGGTGGTGACACTACTAAGTAGATACTTGCGGAGAAGTCGTGGCACCAGGCTCGGCTCCTGGGGGCTTTGCTTGCACCAGATCACTTAAGCCTCACAACACCTTATAAAATGGTAACTGTTATTATCCCCAAATTACAGATGAGCAAACTGAGGCACCGAGAGATGACAATAATTTTCCCAAAGTTGCTCTACAGATAAATGGTGGAGCTGGGATTTGGTGGGGACAAAAGTTAAAAAGCAAATGAATCCAAAAACATAAATGAATGGGCTTGAGGAAAAAAAAAAACTGGTAATTAAATATTAAAGGTAGAATTTTTAAACCTAAAAGCCATGAAAGACAAAGGAATATGAAGGATTTTTTTTTCTTAGGAAAGTAAAAGCAGAGAATCTTGGAAAGAAATTAAGAACAGTCTGAAGGAATGTGAGTCTCTAATTACACTCGAGGGGAAGGTTCAACTTCTGGTAGGCAGGAATCCTGTGATGAGGTCAGAGACAGGAGATAGGAAGATGAAGGGTGTCCTTTGTCCTTTTCTGATATCTGGAAGCTTATATCTTCAGGGCCATCCCTTCCTACACATTCATGGGTGCCTGGATGTGGCTTTGTGGGGGTGGAGCGGGATTGGGGTTATGTTAGCAGCACCTGCTGTTCTGGAAATTTCCCAACCTCTCTCTTCCCCACCTTGGGGGTCATGCCTGAGGCAGGGAGGGTACCATGGAGGAAGAAGGAACACCTGAAGTGTACCCTGGGCTTTGCTGGATGGAGAGCCATCCTGAGCTCAGAGTGTGGGAGGACCCACCTCACCAGACTCTCTCACCCATACAGGCGCCAAGGTTGCCAGCCGAGGGGGTCACCTGGAGCGCATATTTGTGGTGGAATTTCGCCCTGACTCGGACACTCAATTTGTGTCTGTCGGCGTCAAACATATGAAGTTCTGGACCCTGGCAGGCAGTGCCCTGCTTTACAAGAAAGGGGTCATTGGATCCATGGAGGCTGCCAAGATGCAGACGATGCTCTCCGTGGCCTTCGGTGCTGTGAGTTCCAGCAGAAGCTTCCTGAGAGGGGACCCTGAACCCCGGGCATGGGCATGGGGGGCACAGATAGCCACAAAGCTACAAACAGCAAGAAAGCTATTTCCACATTTTCACCTTTATTGGCTTACTTGCAACCTTTATTCCTTTATCCCTTTCCTTAGCACAGAAGGTCAATTTGAGTGTGTTTCTCTTTCTCTAGTTCTAGTTCCCTAACCAAGGAACAGGTGGCTGGGAGGGGACCCTCTTGAGAGGTGCTGTGAGTGTCCTAGTGTGGAAGGTATCCCTTTGTTTACAGAGCAACCTCACTTTCACGGGTGCCATCAACGGAGACGTCTACGTGTGGAAGGACCACTTCCTCGTCCGACTGGTGGCCAAGGCTCACACGGGCCCTGTCTTCACAATGTACACGACCCTCCGGGATGGACTCATAGTGACCGGTGGCAAAGAGCGGCCGTAAGGCGAAACTCCTCTGGGAAAAACTGATCTTTTCTTATTGTGCTGGGAGAAACTGACAGAAGCATCTCCCACTGGGAGAAAACGCAGATTTTCTTTCTTCCATCTTGCCTGCATCAGGGAGATGAGTCTGCCATCTCTCCAAGAGGGCCCTGGGCAAAAACCTTCAGAGGACAAGTCAGAGAAGGAGAGAGGTGGTTTAATGGTAGTGGAAAATCCAGAGAGGTATTCTTGAATAGACTCGAGTGACTATGCTCTTCATCGAGTGTTACTTCCCGTAGGTCTCGGGGACGGGAGGACGGAGAGGCGGGGAGAGAAGTTCCCCTGGGGACAGAGATGTAAGAAGGAAGCAGAGCAGCAGAGAAACGGTTCTCTTTGTGTTTGATCTAATCAAGACACGGTTTGGTATTTTAGATCGCAGTCCTCTTTCCTTCTGCCATAGTGGCATTTGAAAGTATCCTAGTGAAATGGTTGTCACTACCCGTCGGCAGGGCCAAAAAAGAAGCCACCCTGGAGGGTCTGTCCTGCTGGGACCCGGTGGCCTTGATGATAGGGACAGGGGACATGGAGCATCAAGGGCAAGTCTTAGGACAAGGCCCAACTTGCCAAGGTCCTCTCACTCCTTTTTAGGACCAAAGAAGGAGGTGCTGTGAAATTGTGGGACCAGGAGATGAAGCGCTGCCGGGCCTTCCAGCTGGAGACGGGGCAGCCGGTGGAGTGTGTGCGCTCTGTGTGCCGCGGCAAAGTGAGTGGGCGGGCCGGTCTTTCCCCAGCTGTCCCTAGGGGGCTGGGCCCGGAAGGGGCCCAAGAGAGAGAGGGAGTTCAGCCATACTCTTTCCCGGGTGCTAAATCCTTAAAACAGGCTTCCAAGGTGCTACTTGCACTGCGGTGGGAGTCGGTTTAGCAAGGTCCCACAGACCCAGGCGCAGACTCTTCTGAGTCAGCACTGGCTGTATGACCTTGGGTGTGTTACGTACCCTTTCTGTGTCCAGGCGGGTGGCTGTGAGGGTCGCGTGTGTTATAATGCGCGATGCCTTCCATTATGCCTGGCTCAGAGCCACATTCTGTGGATGTCAGCTGCTACTGTTATAGGTGTGATTATTACTGTAGGCACAGAGATAGTAAATAATTTGCCATGTGCACGGTTACATGGTCCGTAAGGGGGGGACAGTAAAGGGCCATCAAACTGTCTGACTCAAAGCCATAGGTTGTCAAGTCCTACCTGGGCTGAATATCAGAAACAACTGTGGAGTTGTTTCTTGTTGTTGTTGTTTTTAATATATGGCTGTCCACGTACTTACCCAGAGCTGCCAAATCAGAGTCTTAGCCATGACTTGTGTGTTCCTTTTCTTCTTTCCTTTTTTTAATTCCCCAAGAAATTCTGAGGTCCTTAAAAAAATAAATCTTAACCTCTGGTTCATACCCTGTGTCTATAGTTTTGAATTGTTAGCAGTCTAAGAATGTGCCTTCTGGATGTTCCCCATTGAAAAAGGCAGACCTGACTTAGAGTCTCTATAATTAGAAATCGAGAGCTTTGTTTTTAGATAGATAAATACCAGTCATCTGCTAGGTAGGCAGACATCTGGGAGATGAAGGCAGAGGTAGGCCCGGAATGTGGAAGTCCTCGAGAGATGGCTCGTTGTTCAGTGCGAGGAAGAATTTGGGAAGACATTGAACGGTCCAACAACAGAAACGGACTACCCCGCTCTGTCATGAGCTTGCCGTCAGTGGAATGTTCTGGCAGAGACCAGATGATGGCAATCTCTGTGCCGACGCTCTCATCCGTGGCTGAGGGAGAAAAGGAAAAGTGAGGAGGTCACGGAAGGGCAGGCGATTTTGTTGTTAACAACACAACCTGTCCCCGCTCTCCCGGCGTTAATACCATTGCCAGCAGGGGCCACTTTCCCATGTTGCTCTAATAGTGTTTGCCTTTAAGTTATTATTTAAAATACAAATCTTATTTTTTTACCTATTTTCATCCATTTGCCTACCAATCTCTCACCTACTAGATTCCTAATAGATCATAAAAATGTTTCATTTTAAATTGTAGCAAAATATAAGTAACATAAAATTTACCATTTTAGCCATTTTTAGGTGTACACTTTAGCGGTATAAAGTACATTCCCACTGTGGTGCAGGCATCGCCACCATCCGCCCACAGAACATTTTGCGTCTGGTAGAACTGAAACTCTGTAGCTATGAAGTCCTCACTCCCCTTGCCCCTCCCCCTCCCCAACACTCAGCAACCACCGTTGGACTTTCTTCTACATGTTGGACCAGGTACGCCATAGGAGTACTATCATACAGCGTCTTTTTCCTAATAATGTTTTTATGACAACAGGGGAAAATTTTAGTAGGAACCAAAGACGGAGAAATAATTGAAGTTGGTGAAAAAAATGCCGCTTCTAACATCCTGATTGATGGGCACATGGAAGGGGAGATCTGGGGTCTGGCCACACACCCCTCCAAGGACATCTTCATCTCTGCCAGCAACGATGGCACAGCCCGCATCTGGGACCTGGCCGACAAGGTGAGGGGTCCACTGTGCTCTGATGCCCACAGGTGGGGCCTGGCCAGAGCTCAGAGTGAGGAGGGTTGGATCCAGAGTTGGGGGATGCGGTGGGTCTGCAATTAAGTTAGAAAGCCTGGTGATGAAAGTCCCACCCACACACGCCCAATCTGTCTGTCTGTTAGCTGCATATACCCACGTGTAACTACAGGACAGGAATAATCTGGAAATGAAGTTTCTTTGTTGTAAAAAAAAAATCCACAAAACCTAAAAAATAAAGAGATATGTCTTCCCTGGATGGGAAGACTAAAAATGACTTAAAATTTCAAATGTTCCCAAATAGGACATTTCAGTCAAAACCCCAACAAAGTTCATGGGGCACCTGGGTGGCTCAGGCAGTTGAGCATCCTACTTCAGCTCAGGTCATGATCTCAGCGTTCCTGCATTCGAGCCCCGCATTGGGCTGTGCTGACAGCTCAGAGCCTGGAACCTGCTTCGGATTCTGTGTGGCCCTTTCTGTCTGCCCCCTGCCCCACTCGTGTGCGCTCTCTCTCTCTTTCTCTCTACTCTCTCAAATATAAATAAACATAAACAAACAAACAAGCAAAAAAATAAATCCCCAATAAAGTTCCTCTTGGAGTTTGGAAAAAAAATGATTTAAAAAATTCATCTTGAGTAAAAAAATAGCAGGAAATAGTCGGGGTTGGGGCCGGGGCGGTAATTATTGTTACCATGTCGTATCTGATATTTAAAAAAAGTAAGTTCTAATCATTAAAATAGTTGGGTTCATTACAAAATAGCCAGCCAATATTTCAGTCATATTTTTAGTGTGAGGATCAAAGAACAGACTCACGGTATAGTTGTTTTACCCAAGTTACTTTTCAAAATTGTTTGTGTATTATGAACACTGGCTATCATTTATTGAATACCTGCTATACACCAGATGCTTCATATACACGATCATTAATGCTTACAATAACCTTGCAAGACTGGCATTGATATCACTTCTTTTCAAGTGGGAAAATGGGGGGGGGGGTGGTGCCTGGGTGGCTCAGCTGGTTGGGGTCTGACTTCAGCTCAGGTCACGATCTCACGGTTCGTGGGTTCAGTCTGCATGCCGGGCTCCACACTGATGGTGCGGAGCCTGCTTGGGATTCCCTCTCTCTCCCCACTCTCTCCCTCTCTCTCTCCCTCTCCCCCTTTCATGCTCTCAAAAATAAATAATAATAATAAAAAGTTCAAATGGGAAAATGGGGAAGTAACTGACACAAACACACACCCAGCCAGTAGTGACAGACAGGATTCAGGATTTGAACCAAGAGGTGCCAAAGCTTAAACTCTTTTCTCTGAGCAAGAGGTCAGCAGTCTAAGACTGGAGGATCCAGTCTGGCCTGCCACCGGTTTCTACAAAGTAAAAGCATGCTCATTGTTTACATAGTGTCTAGGTTGTGGGAGATCATATGGACCACAGACCCTACAATGTTTACTACCAAACCATTTACAGAAAAAGTTGACCAACCTCTGCCCAAGCTGTTCTGATGAAAACATACTGCCCGTCTTGGTTCCTCAGGGACAGTTACTATAAGAAGCAAGACGTTTGGAGGCCCAAAGTGGCAGCAGAGACGGCCTGACTGCTCTGGCCTGGGTGCAGGATTCCCTTGGAGACCAGCCAAGAAGGCCTAGGGCTTAGGTCATGCTACTTTGTATCTATGTAGAAACTGCTTAACAAGGTGAACCTGGGCCACGCGGCCAGATGTGCAGCCTACAGCCCTGACGGGGAGATGGTGGCCATTGGCATGAAGAATGGAGAGTTTGTCATCTTGTTGGTGAACAGCCTGAAAGTCTGGGGGAAGAAACGAGACCGGAAGTCTGCTATCCAAGATATCAGGTACATAGCAGGTCATCTGGGCAGGGAAAAGAAGGGCACCCATTCTCCTTCTCTGTGGTTACCTTTCTGGAAGGGTCATGACTGGAATGAAGAATTCAGTTGTGGGAGGGTCCCTTTCAACGAGCCAGCCGTGGAAGGAGACTCCCTCACACATTAATTCCCAGACATGTCTTTGCTAAGTTCCACGAAGAGTGTGGTTAAAAACTGCGTGTACGACGCCATTCTGCATAAGGCTGCATGCATCTACTCCCGTACTTCCATGGGATTGGATACAGAGAAATTGCTGAATTCCCTAGAATGCTAACCACGTGTGAGTCATGAAGTGAGATCTCATTGCCTTTGAGCTTGGGAGGCCCATTCCAGAGCAGACCTGACTAGCCCTTCTCACAGACCATGCTCTTGGATTGCTTTTTCTAGAATCAGCCCAGACAGCAGATTCTTAGCCGTTGGTTCTTCTGAACACACAGTTGACTTCTATGACCTCACTCAGGGCACAAGCCTGAACCGCATTGGCTACTGCAAAGATATTCCAAGCTTTGTCATTCAGATGGATTTTTCTGCGGATGGCAGATACATCCAGGTATGTCTCAGCTTTGCTAATATCTGGGGCAACCAAGAATCATCACCATTATCGTAACGGCAACAGTGGTGGCTTATATTAATTGAGGGCTTGCTTTGCACCAGGCTGTGCACCCATCTCCTCTTTATAGGAATGTTTCCAGTATTGCAACTTTTCCCCTACCTTATAAATGAAGAAGCAGGGGCCTAGAGAACTTAAAAATGTTGAAGAAATAGAATTTTTAAAGTAGAGTTGTCCTTCAGTAAGAGACGCAGGCAGCTCAAGCCCTAATAACTTTAACCCTCCTTTTACTTCCTCCCTTTGAAAGCTTCCTAACCTCTGGTTCTCCAGGGCTACACCTAAGCCCACATGGCTTCTCATATTTAGTCATTTCACTTGCAAGTCTGGGGGGGGTGGCGGGTGTGGCCCGTCCACACTTGGGGTCTGGATGCCAGACACCAAGCCTGGAGTGGGGGCTCCTCACTGGGTCCCTCATTGGGTCCCAACTGACAGGTTGGAAGGGATAGAGAGGGGTCCCACCATTGGGACTTACAGCTGAAAAGAGAACAATGTCTTGTCCAGCACTCTGAACAAATATTGTGCATTAGTGAGCTGGCCTGGAGTGGATAACCCATTGTGAAATGAGAGGTGACCCATTCATTGATTATTTACTGAACCAGGTGCTGTGCTAAGCTTTTGGATGGACAGGATGGGCCTGGTCACTGCTCTCCTGTAGCTTCCCTATAAGGGAGAAGACAAGCATCGAACAGATAACCACAAAATATACCTATAATTACAAATTGTGATTATGTGCTGCAAAGGAAAAGTACAGGGTGCTGCGGGAGCATTTAACAGTCGCTGAATTTAGATTCACTTCCTCTCCACACAAGTGATATTTAAGCTGAGGCCGGTGGGATGTGTAGGAGTTAGCCAACAAAGAGAGGCGGGAACATTGTTCCGGGCCATCTGTACGAAGGCCCTGAGGTGGGAAAGATCTCAGCGCATTCCATGAAAAGCAGGAAAACCTAGGGTGGCCAGGCTAGAGACACCCACAGGAGTAGATGGGGCTGGCGATTTTCTAGAAAATGCTTATCTCCCCCTAGAACATTCCCAAAGAAGCAAAGGTCAGGTCCTAGATGGTTCCAAACTCAGGTACATCGGTTGCCTTCTGTGAGAAAACTCACCTACATCTGTACCAAAGGGTCTGTTTGTCCAAGAACAGGGACTCCCAAACTTAAGTGAGGATCACAGATCACCCAGCGGCTTTGTTAAAACACAGATTGCTGGGTCCCACCCTCAGAGTGTCTGATCTGGTAGGTCTGGGGTGGGGCCCATTTCTAACAACTTTGCAGATGATGCTGAAGCTGCTGGTCAGGAACCACATTTGGGGAACCACTGCCTTAGGATTTTGGAAAAGAGCCAGAAAATGAATGGAAAACCGTCCTGCTCATGTGAATTTCGCTATAGGCTGACCACAGGTTTTGCAGCCTCAAGCTGAACTTGGGTTTGTTGAAGAGTCCTAGGGATCCAGAGGCTTGGCCAGTGTTCTGGGAAAATAGTACACCCCAAGGGGGGCCCTTTGGCCTGGAGAGAAAGCTGATGGACATGGTTGCCTCTTTCTCCTTGCAGGTGTCAACAGGAGCCTACAAGCGCCAGGTGCATGAGGTACCCCTGGGGAAGCGGGTCACTGAAGCCGTGGCCATTGAGAAGATCACCTGGGCCTCCTGGACAAGGTGACTGGAGGAAAACACTTTTTTTTTGTAATGTTTATTTATTTTTGACAGAGAGCACGAGTAGGGGAGGGCAGAGAGACAGACACAGAATGCGAAGCAGGTTCCAGGCTCTGAGCTGTCAGTACAGGAGCCCGACACGGGGTTTAAACTCACGAACTGTGAGATCATGACCTGAACCAAAGTCGGACGCTTAACCGACGGAGCCACCCAGGTGCTCCTGGAGGAAGACACTTCTTAAGGAAAAGATCACAAGGAAGTTTCTTACGCCAGACTCAGCCTCCAAGTTTGTATGTGGCCCAGATGTAAAAAGCTCAGAGATAGAGCTGTCTCGTCTTGGGGGCTGGGGGCAGGAGGCTTCTTGGACCTGGGCTTTTGAAATGCAAAGCCCTCCCTTTTGTGTAATCCCTTGGTCCTACATCCGCAAACTCACCCAGCATGTTCAAAGGGAAATTACCTCCCAGCTTTTGGCTCAGCCCTGGTGCACTGCAGTGGAGGCCTCCAGTCGCCAGGAGGGATGGGAGGGTGGGAGGGCCGGCATTGCCACTTAGCAGGATAAGGAGCAATGTGTTGCCAGTTCAAGGGAAAGGACACCACCAAGCTGTGAGCTTGAAGGTGCCCAAGCATATACACATCCAAAAGGACTAGAGGGCGGAGGGAGTGAATCAAAAATGGAGGGAACTTTTCTTTTGGGGTGCAAAGGAGGGGGGCAGAGCAGTAAGAGCTAGGTCAGTGCACAGGGGGGCAGGGGACAGAAGAGACACATGATCATACCAATGATGCAAAATAGCCCTCTCTTCTTCTTATCCCTGGGAGGGGACACCTGACTACAGGAAGCCTTCTCATGCATCTCCTTCTGACACTTCTTCTTACTCAAAACAGCATTCTGGGGGATGAAGTCATTGGCATCTGGCCACGAAATGCGGACAAGGCTGATGTCAACTGCGCGTGTGTGACCCATGCTGGCCTCAACATTGTCACAGGAGATGACTTTGGGCTGGTGAAGCTCTTTGATTTTCCATGCACAGAAAAATTTGTGAGTCTTCCTCAGAGGAACTCCCTACATGGCCTCCAGGCTCTTTCCTGTAATCTGCAGGAGGCAGTGGCCATATCTAGATGGCCATCGAGAATCTAGAGCAAGAGGAATCTTGTTCCAGTTCTGTGGAGATTTGGGGACCCCTAACTTTTGCATCTCCCTTTGGAGGGGAAGTTCTGGAAGCCGGGAGAAGGGAGGTTGGGAGGGGTACAAATTGGCCATCCCAGGCAAGAATGGGACAGGAAAACCCATCAGTGAAAGGCTGGCTAAAAGAAATGTGCAGACAAAATGGGAATCCCAGGAGTGGAGGATTCTGGGACGGGGAGATTTGAGTCCTGGAAGTAGTCTGTGGTTTCCAGGAGGAGCAGGGTCTCAGCGGTCTCCATTCACTTTTGCTCACAGGCCAAACATAAGCGTTACTTTGGCCACTCAGCTCACGTGACGAACATCCGTTTCTCTCACGATGACAAGTATGTGGTCAGCACTGGAGGAGACGACTGCAGGTATGAACCTGACTCACCTGCTCTGGTTCCCCACACCTGGTTGTTACTTCCTCTTCCGGTCCCCACATCAGGTGTCCCATGGGACACAGGGAGGGGCTGACATCATAGCGACAACAAGGACTTGTCATGTATGGTCTGGTGACTCTGAACCCAGGTCTTGAAGGGCCGGTGTCCCCAGTAGAGCTGTCCTGGGACTGGTGAGAAGGGGAGGACAGGATTCCTCCTCTGAACATTGCTGGGTGAAGGGACAGGTGAGTAAGGGACTCCAGGTGGCTGATTTCAGTAGGACAACCCAAGGCATCATTGCATATAATCAGGTTAAAATGGCCTCGATCCATAGGTCTTTTAACTCATAACTTCCAGCTGATCACCAGGGTTCTTAAGATGGGTGATTAGGGGGGCCTGGGTGACTCAGTCAGTTAAGCATTGGTTAGGTGTCCAACTACTGATTCTACCTCAGGTCATGATCTCACAAGTTGTGAGATCAAGCCCCATGTTGGGCTCCATGCTGAGCCCTGCTTAAGCCCTGGGCCTGCTTAAGATTCTCTCTCTCCCTCCATTCCACCCCTGATCGGGAGCACTCGCAGGTGCTCTCAAAATTATTTAAAAAAAAAAAAAAAAAAAAAAAAAAAAAAGCCTCAGTCACCGTGAGAAACAATAAGGGTGTCACCCAGTTTTACATGAGATCTGGTGAGAAGTCAAGCCATTAGGCCCAGTGCTAGTTAGTAGCAGGAGATCCTCAACCAGCTATTTGGACTGGGCTTTTAACCTTAACTGCTGCTGAGTGTTAAACAGGCACATGTTCCGTGCGAGGTGTGACTGGCCTTCCAGTGATTTGGAAGGACCCTTACCAGCCTGCTCCAGAGATGACATCAGCCTCTTCAGCCTTTCCAAGAAGGCCACTTTCTCTTGTCCTCCAAGTGCATTCCTTATTTGGATTGTGGAGGAACAGGACAAAGTCATTCCTGAATCTCTCATTCTCCACCTCTAATGTAGTTGAAGGGCTTTACTGCAACATGAATATAGGTTTCTATTCAGCCCAAGCAAAACTCTTGGGGGGGGATAAAGAAGTGTAGCAATCCCGATATATATGTATTTTTAAAGTTTATTTATTTATTTAGAACAACAGAGAGCTTGGGAGGGGCAGAGAGAGAAGACAGAATCCCAAGCGGACTCCATCCACACTGTCAGTACAGAGCAGAGCCCGAGGTGGAGCTCAAACCCATGAGCTGGAAGATCATGACCTGAGCCAAAATCAAGAGTAGGACACTTCACTAACTGAGCTGCCCAGGTTCCCCCAGATATTTTTAGTGGTCTGAGAGAGGTTGTGGAAAAGGCACCTGTAGAGAATGTCAACCCACTTCCTATCCAAAAGCATGGTGTAGAAAATGGCCCCCAAGGACGCTGATAGCCCGTGGGAGAGCACCGTCTCCAGTCTGCTGTGCCAACAGTGGCTGGCGCTTAGAGCCCTTGAGATAATACTGCCAGCAGCTCCCGGTGGGGTGGAAACACCCATTGAAAGCAGCACCCGCCAGACTGTGAACAAGCCAGCAATAAGTGAATTGAGATCCGAGGTGACTTTTGATTACGATGAAAGGCTTAGAAGTAACCTTTAAAATGCAGGACCCCTAGGCCTTTGTAGTCCTGGGAGCCTATTCTGATCCCTGGCTCTATGTTGAACACTAGAAAGGGTTCTCCTACTCAAGTGGAGTTGATAAAACCTTTTCAATAGTAACAAGAGAGATAGTGTGAAGTCAGATTGCCAAAAGTCCTTACATTCAGCACATTCAGGCTGCTGAGAACCAAACAAAACAGAAAACAAGACCTTTTTAAAAAAGCAATAGATCTTTATTATTTTTTTTTAATGTTTATTTATTTGTGAGAGAGAGAAAGAGAGAGCACACACGAGTGGGGAAGAGACAGAGGGAGACACAGAATCTGAAGCAGGCTCCAGGCTCTGAGGTGTCAGCACAGAGCCTGATGTGGGGCTCAAACCCACAAACCGTGAGATCATGACTTGAGCCGAAGTCAGATGCTTAACCATCTGACTGAGCCAGCTAGGCACCCCCCAAAAACAAGCAATAAATCTTTAATTGGTGACAAGATCCCCGATGTGCCTTTAGAAGTTGAAATGTCCAACACATATCAGCTAAGCTGGACTCGAGAGCACTTGGTAAGATTGTTTTTTGTCACTTGACAAAGTTATGATGCCCAGCCACGCAAGATGACGGTCTGATCTGCCTTTTCAGTGTGTTTGTGTGGCGATGTCTGTAAATGCCGGAACCCTCTTTATTGCTGCTGCTGCTACCACCCAGCAACTGCAGGGGCAGTGACGAGGCCCCTCGTTGCCACCAGCTGCTGGGAAAGGCCTACGCTGCGGGCCGCACAAGTTCCAAGTGCTAGTGAAGCGGGGTGACTGCTCCCAGACTCTGGAATCTCCAAAACTGTGATGCCAAGAAGGTCAGTTCTAAAATGTTAAGAGTGCTTTCCTCTGTTCCCGAGACTATACTGACCACAATGACAAAAAAATCCTGCTAATGTAGCCCACCAACGAAATTTAAAGCCTCAGTTACCCTGACCAATATGTAGCTTTTAATTTGCATCAAAACTTTTACAAAAGATGTTTTGCTATTATGTTTCTATATACTTTAAAAATGTTCATTTTTACAAATGAGTTGAACAAGACAGCTTAATTTAGATGCGCCTAAAGCACTAGAAATATTGATAGCCTCAGTTCTCCACATTTAGCTTTCAAAACCAAATGAGCCATGTACAAACAAGTTGAGAAACTTAATTTTTTAACGTTTCATTTGCAGAGTTTTATATCCATTAAGTGCCTTTGAAAGTTTCCAGTTGTGTGGGCTGCTGTCTCCCCTCCCACAAATTATCTCCTTTCTACATATGGTGCTAAAACTTCAAAACTGAGGAGGGCTACAGGACCCTTAACAGATTCCTGGTCTGTCACCCATGTCATGTGTTTATGTCGAGGCTTCCTAAATGACATCAGTTCCCTGCTTGAGAAGTAGTGGCAGGTGAGCAGCAAAGAAACTTAAATTCAGGAGGGAGGGGGTAAAAATGGGTTTTCACTGTTTAGTGCCAAACCTACAAAATCCAAAATAGAAGTAAAATTAACCTCTACTACAAAATAGTAGGAAAAAAAAGAAAAAAAGAAAAAAAAAAAGCTCAAGTGGGTCTAGGATTAACGAACTCTTAATCCTAAGATAAGAAATGCGGGGACCCAAGGCTGCTCTGGGTCTACCACCCAGTGGGGCTGACTTGACACCACGGATTTGTTCAGGTGAACTGATCTAGGTCAAGTCCAGATAAAAAGAAAAAAATCTCAGCAGAACAAATTCCTAAGCCCAAGCAATATTTGAAAGATTATTCAACAAAAACAGGCTAGCTTGGCGTTTGTCAGAGCTGGCTAGATGACACAATGTGACCTGGACAGTATTAACCAGACGACATCCCTGACCTGCCTCACTCCTACTTCACACTTGGCTCACCACTGACTCCAGGAGGGGCTGACAGCACACACCGCGAGGAAGGCTGGTGAGGGCCTGGGGACTCTGAGCACACGTGCACCCATCAGTCCTTCCCATCAGTGAACCAAAATTCTGGGTCTTGAGTTTCTGGCTATTTGCAGTTGTCAGTTTAGCGACAGTGAAATGAAGCATTTTCAATTAAACAGATTACTAACATTTACCCCAGAAGTGCTTCAGCATTCTAAATGGATTAGATCACCCATGAAGCGATTTTTTATATGCCAAGTTATGAATGCCTTACATTAATCCCCTGATAGGCTGTCGGGTCCCCAGTTAAGAGTCCCTGTGCAGTCCTGATTCTGTTTTCTGTAACCATGTAACTGGCGATGCTGAGTGATGACCATGTCTGCCTATACTGTACCACTGACCTTTCATAATAATCAGATCTTGTATTGAAATAACCACGTGGAAATAAATTGATCAATGAGGATATGTACAACTGTATTTAAAGAGCAATAGTGTCTGTGTCAAGAAAACTTCTTAAATCCTATTTGTAAACATTTATATGGTATGATTTTATGTATGTTTATCCTGCACTGTGTTCTATATGTTAAAATATTGGTGCATGAATTTATTTTCAATTAGCAAAGTATAAAAAATACATAATTTGAAAACATTTTGTATGTGTCAAATAAATTTGATTATGTAAACACAGCTGCACTACGCACTGGGAAGCTTTCTAAGAGTACAAGCCACGGCTCACTAGTTGAAGCAAAGTCTACTGTGTGTATACTTTTAATCTGGTGCAGTTTCATGGAGCCAAAATACCAAACATATTTTGTCTATAAGCTTTATTGATACTTTGCTTTTACAGTTCACAATGCATTCCACAGATTCAGTACAGCTTAAACCACAAATGTATAAATCTTCATTTTATAATTTTTTGCATAACAAGGTTTGATATTTGCAAACAACGTTTTTGGAAGCATTAGATTCAGTCCATAGATTCAGAGTCTGTGACAAAATGAACTACAGTAAGTCTGTGCAATGAAGTTTATGCTGAGGAGTTCTATGTGCATGGCATCGTTTCATGTTGAAAACAGATGGTAGTGCTCCTAGAAATAGATTTTCTTTTCCTAGCTTATGTGCTTTGGAACTACACACGTATAACCAATGACTCTCTGAAATATCAAGCACTGTGGGGTAGCCGGAAGGTAAAGGTCTAAGCTTTGTGAAACACTATATATAGATATATATATAATCTATATTTACTTATATTGGCAATTAATATAACAGTAAGATTCACAATACACCTAGAACATACCAGCAAGGCAAGCTTTTTCACTCTTGCTTTAGTGGTATGATCTCGTCTAAACATTTCATTTCAGAAAATCTGCATCAATCTACACAGACCATACACAGTGCACAAACTGTGAAAAGGATTATTTTTTTCAGCTTCACTTTCTCTGCAATTCCCAAAAAACAGCAAGACTACCTGCAACAAAGTGTAATATACAGCTTTCTCAGATCTTTTTCTATTCACCAGTGCCTCATATCGGAAAAACAAGTATGATTACGGTTTAAATCCATACATAGCAGCTTACAATACTTAAGATGATGAACACATGGCAGTCAAGACAGGTAATTTTCCTCAGACACCGCATTGCTAAAAATAAAGATCTGTGAAACTGCAATGTCAAGGTTTCCTTCTTCCCTGACCCTCCCCCATGTAATCAAACGAATATCCCCTTTTAAAGATAAACTATTGTTAATGATTTCTGGCTTTTTCATTCAGCTTTGCGCTTCAATCCAGGGATTTTCGCTTGGATTCTACAAATGGAAAGGTTGGGACAAAAGGTCAATATAAATATTTTTAAATTTTAAGTATTTTAAAACGCTATCCTTCAAGAACTACTTGTATATTGCTCAGCTTGTACAAGAAATGAAATCTTAAGGCTGTCAAACTACAAGCTGTAATTATGCCACCTGGCCTGATGAATTAGATTTAAACAAAGCCTTAAATATAACAAAAAGCCAACAGAAATCAACGATTCCAAATGTAGAGAAAAATCGTGTGGCAATACTGTCGCACTTTTTAAGTGTGATTAAGATTTGCTACCCATTATGCCTAGAAGATGAAAATACAAAGTCCAGTACACCTTGTCCTTAGTAAAAAAAGAAAACAAAAGTTGCAGATTTTAAGTACTTACTTAGCCATAGCATCTTTAACATTCTTGTTTGCAAGTCCTAGATAATGATCTATCTGCGCCTGAAAGAGAGGTATAAAAGAGTTACTAGAAAATTAACGTTGGTAGAGTCTTATTAACCGTTACTCTGTTCCGGCAAATTAAGGGCTTAATAAAGGCTTAAGAAAGCACATTTTTCATATTTATAAGGCTATGGAAACTGGCAATAATACATCTGTTTGAAGTAATAAAGTGAGACTTGTGTCCTGAAATCTATACTTAAGAAATTACCTGATGCCGTTCATAAATAACAGGAACGCTGAAGAGTGAAATCAGAGCTGAAAAAGGAAATACACAGCCTTTAAAATCGACTGGGAGGGTTTAGGGAACAAACACGGAAAATGGTAAACTCTTAAGATAGCTAGGCAGTGTTCCTAACGAATGAATAAATACACAAGGATCTCCTGGAGGCACCTGCTGGTGGGGAACCACTGCAGAGCAGTGAGTGAATTAACCAAGGGATGCTGCAGGAACCATTCCTAGCTTAAAATCACGTCACACAGACCTTATAAAATACAGGCATCCCAGGTTAGTGTGATTTATGCCTGCACCATCAGATGAGGCCAGCCCCCATCTGGTTTATCACTATTAACTGGAGCATTCTTCAGGAACTAAAGTAGCAATTCAATACACAGTATCAGTATCAGCAATTTAGCTGAAGAGATCACAACCTCAAATATACGTCCTGTCTTCCCCACAACATAAGAATTCTCTCCACTACAATGTCTCCTGGGGTGCCGGGATGGCTCAGTCCGTTGAGTGTCCGACTTTGGCTCAGGTCATGATCTCACAGCTTGTTGAGTTTGAGCCCCTCATTAAGTTCTGTGCTGACAGCTCAGAGCCTGGAGCCTGCTCCAGATTCTGTCTTCCTTTCTCTGCTCCTCCCCCACTCTCACTCTCTCCCCAAAATAAACAAACATTACAAAAAAATCCTTTAAAATGTTTTTAAGCTCCTACACACAATCATCTTTTATTGTACAGTTTTTCATTCAAATAGTTTTATAGACTTACCCAAAATCAGTAGTGTCAGACCATTGAACAAGGCACCAACATAGGTAAATACCCACATCAACACTGCAAACTGTAAGAAAATAACATTAGCCTATTAAAACCACAATTCACATGAAGTTGAAGCTTTCAAATAAAAGCATCCCATCTAACGGCCAACCTACTAGAGGCCTAATCGTTGGAGATTTGGTACATATGGATATTTCATCTTGAAGTCACCAGTCTCAATTCAAAATCTCAGAATCCTAATTAAAATAGATTTGATTCATTTTGTCTGGACTACACTACCAAGTAGTTGATTCAATTTTCTCTGAGATCAGAAAACATGCCAAAGGTATACCTTCCTCCTTCAACTTTAATACAGCATTTAGCTTTTACATGGGAAGACTGAAAAGGGATGAGAATTTGCTATTAAACCTGATTTGAAAGCACTAACAAGTACTTCAGATCCACATGAGCTGAATAATTCAGACATTAAAATCTCAGACATCTGAATAAGTAACAGTGAGGCAGGAGTACTTATGATCAGTGAGAATGGGTTTCAGGTACCAAAATTACCAGCTCTGGCATTTTATAAAGGAACAGAAGCACTGGCTGCCGAGTGATACATGTTTTATTTATTTTTTTTTTTTGGTCACAGTGTTTTATTTTATTTTTTTTATTTTTTTAATTTTTTTATTTTTTATAATATATGAAATTTATTGTCCAAATTGGTTTCCATAAAACACCCAGTGCTCATCCCAAAAGGTGCCCTCCTCAATACCCATCACCCACCCTCTCCTCCCTCCCACCCCCCATCTACCCTCAGTTTGTTCTCAGTTTTTAACATTCTCTTATGCTTTGGCTCTCTCCCACTCTAACCTCTTTTTTTTTTTTTTTTTTTTTTTTTTCCTTTTTTCCTCCCCCTCCCCCATGGGTTCCTGTTACGTTTCTCAGGGTCCACATAAGAGTGAAACCATATGGTATCTGTCTTTCTCTGTATGGCTTATTTCACTTAGCATCACACTCTCCAGTTCCATCCACGTTACTACAAAAGGCCATATTTCATTTTTCCTCATTGCCACGTAGTATTCCATTGTGTATATAAACCACAATTTCTTTATCCATTCATCAGTTGATGGACATTTAGGCTCTTTCCATAATTTGGCTATTGTTGAGAGTGCTGCTATGAACATTGGGGTACAAGTGCCCCTATGCATCAGTACTCCTGTATCCCTTGGATAAATTCCCAGCAGTGCTATTGCTGGGTCATAGGGTAGGTCTATTTTTAATTTTTTGAGGAACCTCCACACTGTTTTCCAGAGCGGCTGCACCAATTTGCATTCCCACCAACAGTGCAAGAGGGTTCCCGTTTCTCCACATCCTCGCCAGCATCTATAGTCTCCTGATTTGTTCATTTTGGCCACTCTGACTGGCGTGAGGTGATACCTGAGTGTGGTTTTAATTTGTATTTCCCTGATAAGGAGCGACGCTGAACATCTTTTCATGTGCCTGTTGGCCATCCGGATGTCTTCTTTAGAGAAGTGTCTATTCATGTTTTCTGCCCATTTCTTCACTGGGTTATTTGTTTTTCGGGTGTGGAGTTTGGTGAGCTCTTTATAGATTCTGGATACTAGCCCTTTGTCCGATATGTCATTTGCAAATATCTTTTCCCATTCCGTTGGTTGCCTTTTAGTTTTGTTGGTTGTTTCCTTTGCTGTGCAGAAGCTTTTTATCTTCATAAGGTCCCAGTAATTCACGTTTGCTTTTAATTCCCTTGCCTTTGGGGATGTGTCGAGTAAGAGATTGCTACGGCTGAGGTCAGAGAGGTCTTTTCCTGCTTTCTCCTCTAAGGTTTTGATGGTTTCCTGTCTCACATTCAGGTCCTTTATCCATTTTGAGTTTATTTTTGTGAATGGTGTGAGAAAGTGGTCTAGTTTCAACCTTCTGCATGTTGCTGTCCAGTTCTCCCAGCACCATTTGTTAAAGAGGCTGTCTTTTTTCCATTGGATGTTCTTTCCTGCTTTGTCAAAGATGAGTTGACCATACGTTTGTGGGTCTAGTTCTGGGGTTTCTATTCTATTCCATTGGTCTATGTGTCTGTTTTTGTGCCAGTGATACATGTTTTAATAGCCACAGTTAACCCTGGGAATGAGGATGTCTCAAACTTGTATATGTATTAATAAAACTATTATTATTCTTTTGGTCACTGCTTTCTTTATTTAACAAACACCAATATAGTTCTTACTATATTAGTGCCAGGCACAGTTTTAAATGCTTTACAAATATTAACTCATTTATTCCTCTTAACTTGATGAGGTGGGTGCTATTATTACCACAGCAGATACAGACAACTAGAGAATAAAGAGTTTTAATACCTTGCTAGCAGTCAGATTTCACTGTCCTCTTTACGGGTAGGGGACTGCAGTGAATTAACTAAACTCTCCTACTTCAGTAACCATGGTCTCAAAATCTAGGGGTGTGTGTGTGTGTGTGTGTGTGTGTGTGTGTGTGTTTAATTATCAAAGCAGTTTGGGAAAGGCTCTTCTAAAAAGAGATTTCATTTTGAGAAGTCCTTTGTTTCCTCTTCATATTTTATTCACGAAAGGCTGGACAAGAGGATTGCAGAGTTTTCTTTCCATTCTAAAATCTGGTGACATCATATAGTACAGACTCAATGACATGATAGAAACAGTTCTTGGAAGACTTAAAACAAAGTCAGTCTGGATTTTATTCTTTTTTTTTTTTAATTTTTTTTTTTAATTTTTTTTTTTTCAACGTTTATTTATTTTTGGGACAGAAAGAGACAGAGCATGAATGGGGGAGGGGCAGAGAGAGAGGGAGACACAGAATCGGAAACAGGCTCCAGGCTCTGAGCCATCAGCCCAGAGCCTAATGCGGGGCTCGAACTCTTGGACCGCGAGATCATGACCTGGCTGAAGTCGGACGCCCAACCGACTGCGCCACCCAGGCGCCCCTGGATTTTATTATTCTTAATCAGTAATACCTTTGCTTTCTATTAAAAGCCTTCATGTGTCTGGCATTAGCTCTGCCCTAGTCAGCAGGTAACACAATATGATGCCACCGTCTACAGTGATTAGTCAGGGACAGACAACAGCCCTCCATCTCCTAGAGGAGGGATCAGCACACCTTTCCTTTCAAGTAAGATAATAAGATAATAACCATGTTTGCTTTTACGGGCCATAGTGGCGGGGGGGGGGGTCTTTCATATATTCTTGGAATGTTGTCTCTGAATAGTTTTTGAATATTATCCTTTAAAAAACATAAAAACCATTCTTCGCTCTCAGGCTATATCAAAACCCGCCATGGGTCAGACAGTAGTTTGCAGACCCTTGAACTGTCTTCCTCCAGATACTCATTCATTCAACAAAATTCGATCGCCTACTAAGAGCTGAGTACCACACAGTAATTAAGGTGTTGAAGCTCACATTTACTACAGGTTAGGAATACAATCTGGATTCCTCCACCAACTTCAGTTCTACAAATAGCAACACTCTGGTTACCTCTACAACTGAATTTAATGTTCAAGTGACCAAATGCCAAGCATTCTTAATACCTGCCAACTGAAAATCAAAAATTAAATGCTACCTTCCCCCTCCCCCACCACCCCCCTCCCCACCCCGCCTCAGTCTTAGCAAGTGCCAAGGTAAGAAAGGTCTGCAGCATGACTCCAGTTAGCAAGGCTTTTCTGTCTCGGAGTTTTACAGATTCCTATTGCAGAAGCTAATTTTAACTTCTGCATTTAAGCAAGTTTGCTAAGGAACATTTTCATGTTTTCATCCATCACTATCGACAAGTCTAAAAGGGAAAAGCATCAACCTTCCACATTTTAGAATAAACTGCTTTAGCAGTAAAGACACCTTTGTCATGACAGAATTCAGATACTAACACACACAGGCTAAAAATAAGTCCTAATTTGGTCATTAAGTCACCCACAAGGCTCCACTCCCAGGTCAGCAAGGAGAGAAGCCCAAGACTTCACACCTAGGTTATCTAAGGGACTCAAATGTCACTGGACTTGCTTCTTGCAGGACACTCTTCCTAAAAGCCACGTTACCCAAAGGCAAAGAAAAGAATAGAGGGAGGACTAAATGTGGAACAAGTGACCGACAGGCACGAAGAAGCATGACTAAGGACGGAGGCAGACAGATAGACATACACATTCTCCCTCTCGGGAGGCATGTACACCCCGGCTCCACAGAATATTGCCGTGCAAGTATGTCAGGCCAATGTTGCCCAAATTTCCCATTTTGAGAGAGAAACCAGAAATTCACATTTTTATGTATGACAGAATTTTTAAATATTGCAAAAAATTTTACATTTCAGGGGCTCCAAACAAAAATGTTAAGTAAGGTTTTCCAGAGAATACACCATCAGAAAGAAGAGAAAGGAATGGTAGTTAAGGACATGCATCTAGCAACTGCACAATTACTGGAACTGTTATATAATGAAAGCAACTAACTTTTTTTTTCCTTTGGCAAATATATTAGGTCAGTTAATCTCATCACAATGCCAAAAGTTAAGTGCTATTATTATCCCCAAAGAGCAAACCAAGACAAAGAACAATTAAGCAAGTTGCCAGACCAGAGGTCACAGTGATCTAAAGTTTATCTGACTCCAGAATCTATCTGCTGTGCCATACAGTAAAACCACCTACAGAGTAACCATTAATGGAAATTTGTCACGAATGTGCATGCTGTCATCTTTAAACTCCAAATTATTTGACCTTTTTTGACATCTACAGCCTTATTCATTGGTATCACTTTGCCTACATTTTCCCTAGCCCATTTCCCTTCTAATTTTTCTGTGAGCCAGAGAAAGCAAAAACTGTCAAAATGTGTATGTTAATAACTATATAAGAGCCCAAGAACTAAATTTCAAAGTTCTTCTGGGTCAGCTATTTCTGGAGTGCAGACCTTTTTTGGCTCACTTTCAGATTTAAGAACTGTATTCTGGAACATTATGAATGCCTGATGTTCAGACAACTATAGCTAGAAATTTTCTTACAATTTTAACATATTTTCACTGAAAGTCACGGAACTGTCATACTGAATCCAGGCTTTATCACCCAAAGCTGTGTTACAGAAAAATAAGAACCTCTGCCTAAAACACATGGCATCTGGTAAATAAAATTATTAGATTTTTTTCTTGAGATTTGAGGTTTCAAAAGCCAGGACCGGGGCGCCTGGGTGGCGCAGTCGGTTAAGCGTCCAACTTCAGCCAGGTCACGATCTCACGGTCCGTGAGTTCGAGCCCCGCGTCGGGCTCTGGGCTGATGGCTCAGAGCCTGGAGCCTGTTTCCGATTCTGTGTCTCTCTCTCTCTCTGCCCCTCCCCCGTTCATGCTCTGTCTCTCTCTGTCCCAAAAATAAATAAACGTTGAAAAAAAATTAAAAAAATTAAAAAAAAAAAAAAAAAAAAAAAAAAAAAAAGCCAGGATCCCACTAATGAAACTTGGAGCCTTACTCATGAAACTCCAAAGCTGAGCCCAGTGGGGACTGTCAAATATCCTCCTTTTACAACAAGCCTGGTGGTAGTGGGAGGAAGGAGTGGGGGGAAAACAATAGCCTGGGGCTTAGAGTTTAATGCCACAACTTTCAAAAACTGTGATTCTCCAGGCAATATCCACAGATATCCCAATATTCCTTCCTTTCCCCAACCCCCCTTCCTAGTAACGAGTAAATTTTATAGCTCCCAGGTGGTTCCAATCTGCAGCTCAGAACAGACTGAGAACCACTGTTTTAAAATGAACCCGATCAAAGATCCCTCACACATAAGAGCAATCACAGAATTAAACCTTAACTAGGTGGTCTAAATATGTTCAACTACCTTAAACTTGTTTTCTGGTAGTCATGGATCTTATTTAAAAGTTAACAAATATCACTGGGTTAATAAAATTATCCTGCCTCTTTCTGACTTCTCAGAGACTAATAAAGTACACCAGGCTAAGAAAAGGCTACATACACAGCTTTTGCTACTTAATTTTACTACAGAACATTCCTCCTTTGCTTTCCTTTCATTCACTCTCCTTTCCCCACCTGATGTCTGGCACTCAATGGAACAAACCCCTTTAAGAAATATAACCTTTAAAACAAATCCTGAACGCTGGACAAAACATTTGGCTGCAGTGAAAAACTAATGTTTGAAATAAGTTCTACTGAATGGAATTAGATATATTTTGTTAGTAATTCTGCCATATTTGACTAAAATTAATCCTTTGGGAAATATATTGTTGCTACATCTGTGGACATGTGAGATCTTCTCTAGGACTTAGAAGCTTGTAATTCCCTGCAAAGGAGCAAAACAAATTGAACTACTGCCAGGGAATTTAAAAAGGAGAAATTGCAAAAACATGTCTTATTTGTATCTGTCCAAGTCAACTGCCAAAAGGAGTCTTAGGCCAGGCACAAAGATAACCACCATCTGACATCAGGTCTTTTTCAACAGGCCTGAGTGCTCGTGAACCTTGAGAGTTTTGTTTTGTTTTTAATCACATTTGAAAGAATAGGCTCCTCTCTCTCACTGTCAAGGAAAAAAAAAAAAAAGTAATGAGCAAAGGGATGAAAAAGTTTCACACGCTAAGAATAGTGGCTCTAAAATTTTCTAAGGAAGAAGGTTTCAAATAAAAGTAATGGTAACTGTGACCCAGAATCTAGAAATGTAGATTATATAAATTTGAGGGCACCAAATTTATGAAGGCAGTGAGTTATAGAAAAACCTCTTTCAAATTTTTGTTTGAAAGCTATTATTTTAAATATGCCACAGAGCTTGATACCGTGTGTATTTAAGAACTACATTTAAGAACTTGTAAATGAGACTCCCACTCATTTTCTTGAATTTAGGGTGGTATCTGTTTTCCTAATGATGAATCATACAAAATCAAAGTAATTCCAATTAGAAGCTGGTGCTTATTTTGGGATGAGCACTGGATGTTGTACGGAAACCAATGTGACAATAAATTTCATATTAAAAAAAAAAAAAGCTGGTGCCTCTAAGTTTTTTTTGTTTGTTTAATTTTGAGAAAGAGTGTGTGCACACAAGCAGGGCAGAAGCAGAGACAGACAGAGGATCCAAAGCGGACTCTGTGCTGACACCCAACGTGGAGCTCAAACTCAAGAACCATGAGATCATGACCTGAGATGAAGTCAGATGTCCAAATGACTGAGCCACCCGGGTGCCTGTGGTACTTGTAAGTTTTTGAAAATTCAGTGTTATTTAACAAATTCATCTGGAAACTGGAGAGACCAGGACTATTTATTAGCAAACTTTCAAAAGACTGAAAATCTAAATATAGGAAATACAATGAATCAGTCTAATAGGGCCAACATTTCTCTTTTATACTGAAAAAGTTAAAAAAAAAAAAAAAAGAACTGCTTGCTTTAGGGAGAGAGAATAGGGCTCCCTATTAGCTGCTGTGGCTAAAAGGCAAAAAGTAAAGGAAGGAAAATCATTTTCTTTAAAAAGAAAACGCTCTCTATATAAACAAAAACTGTGGAGGACTAAGAGTGGTAAATGCTCAAGAATCTATCTATAGAAAAGGATACTATTAAGTATTTTTTATAAAGAGCCAAGAGTGTCAAGATTTTTGTCAGCTTTTTTCAATAAGAGACATTTTAGGCAAGTATCCTGTGGTTCTACATACAGTACCCTTATTCAGTGGAAACAAACAAATGGAATGTGCACCACTCACACACAATGACATTAAGATTTTATTTTAATTAAAGGGGGTCAATTTTTAATTTTTAATTTTAAAGGGGGTCAAAGGGTAAAAAGAAAAAGTTTATTGGCTTTGGAGTTACCCTACGTATCCCAGGACAGGAAACAAAAAAGAAAGAAAAGGTTTAACTGAAGTCCCCCAAATAATAGAACCACCAGGCTTATCAAGGAAGACCCTTTGTGTGTATTATCAGAATTTACAACTGAATTACCAAGAGCTTCATACCCATCACCTTCGCAAAGGTAGGGAGAAAAAGACACACCCTGCCTTTCATTCTTTTGCCTCAACAGGTTTTGAGACCTAAATGCAAACAAAGTTCAGTCTATATGTTAGTATATTGAAGCACCAGTTATTTGTTTGGAGCCCAGGAAGAATCACCACCTGGGAAGTCATCAAGCAGCTTTCCTTGAGCTCTGGGATTGCCAAAAAACACTACTAAAGGAAACCATTCAAGTAACTTTTCTTTTTCTCTTTTCAGAAGTACTGCTAATCTGTAAGGACAAAAAGTAGTAAACTATAATTCTAACACATGTCCTTTTTTCCCCCCAACATTAAGAAACAATGTTTGTTTTAAAAAAATAAAAAACGCTCATAAAAATAAAGTGTTTCACAAACTAAATCTGCCTCATTATGTGCCATTTTCTGCTACAAAGTCACACATATAGAAGTCACTGAAGGCAAAAATTTATCAAGTTCAGTTTCTCTCGCTTATGCTAGCTCCATCATGAATAACATACCTGCTTAGAAAAAAAAAAAACAAAAAAAAAAAAACAAAAAAAAACAAAAAACCAACGACCTGAGGTAATTTTCAAAGGAAATTAAAAATTGAGCTTTAACAGCAAAATGAAATAATTCATCTTCTAGAAGTAACTTATTCATAAAATTTCCTCATCCTATTTTCACGTATCTGTAATTTAAAAGGTGTTTAGAGTATTTCATCAAGCCTCCTCTAACGTTTTCATGCTCCTCTAGCCTTTGCCAAGTATTTCCACACATAACTGTCTACGCCTAGAAATGTATATAGATGACAATAAAATCTGAAAGAACAGAATTTTCTTTTGACTAAAGACATGTGGAAACTTTCAATTAAAATTTGTAAAAACTGGAACATAACACATCATTCCCAGATCAATTTGTTTTATTTTTAAACAGATTTCTTTAAGAACATCTTTTAGACATACAGAGCGCTGCCTTCATGGCTAAACTGTGTAAACATGAAGGATGACTTTTGGTTTCTATCTGTTGCAATTTTTATTAAGTCTATAAAAACAATGACTCTCCTCTATCAAGCTTCATAATGCTTTTGTTTGAAGTCACCCCCCACCACCAATTTTTGACTGCTAACTTCAAAGATGGTCCTTTGCTGTTTGAAACTTTTATCACTATGTATATAGTGTGTTTTCTCAACCAGTTCCCACCCACAACCACTTCCTCTTAAACCACACTAGTACCTTTCTCCTCAATGGTTCACACGTTCTACCCCAGCTATAAGCTATAATATAGCATATATCACTTCAATGAATAGGAACTGGCTTTTTGTGGCACTCATACGTACAAGGTTCTATTCCACTTACTCCAAAGGATTTTGTTATTTTTTCCCTTTGAAAGTAATTAATCAAACATCCCAAATAACACAGCCATCATAGTTTCATTTACAGACTGACATCAGATAATATCAAAGCACTACTACAGAATGTCACTAAAAGCAAGCACTCTATAGATACAAAAGAAATATTAATAAAAGGAAACTAAATGATTTTCCATTAATGCCGTTAGTAAGTAACTGAGATTCCCAGTCCGAAGCTGAAAGGACACAGCTGAAAATAATGTCCATCTACTGGCTTATTAAAACTAAGATGTTTGTCAAAAGCACTGAGCATTTAAACCTATTGTAACCTGTTCAGAAATTGCTTCACTGAGTCAAAAGGCCCAATCACGGTATTGCTATGATATCCTTGGTCTGCATGATAAATTGCTATCTCGTACATATCTCTCACCAAAGAAAAATTATAAATACCACCGTAGTACATTTCTACCCAGGCTTAGACTGGAAATGAGTCTATCTTAAGCATGATCATAGACAGTAACACACAAAACACAAATGGTAAGTTCTATGTAAAGAACTCAAGTCTCAGTGCTTAGAACTCATGTTACAAGGTGATTTAGTGCTTGCTTTGAGTCAGTGAACTCCAGGAAAGTTTATTTGCAAGGTGAGACTCTAACAGTCACTCTAGCAAAATCCAAAAACTGAAGAAAGGCTTCCAGTAATTACTAACTGAAGATTAGTTGAGGTGTTCCAAGTATCAGAACTTTTCCAGAATAAACATTTCGGGAAAGAGTCCAAGATATAAAATAGCTTATGTGTGTATATAAATCACACATAAGCTAAGAAATTAAGTGCTAGACTCTAAAAGAAAGGCAAAGAGATTAAATCACATTCTGGTATCAAATCTAATCTTCATTCCTACAGTGAAAATTCCCTTTAATGTTCTCACTTTTTTTGTTGTTGCATTTTTTAAATTTAATTTTTTATTTTAATTCCAGTACAGTTAACATACACTGTTATATTAGTTTCAGGTGGACAGTACAGTGTTTCAACAACTGTATACATTACTCAGTGCTCATCATAAATGTATAATTTTCCCACTTCTCATCTTTATCATCTCCAAAAGTATGACTTTGTAACTTATTTTCCTTCAAAAAAGAATAGTACTTTCTTCCATCTCAAATAGTTGATTGGATTCTAATTTTTGACACTTAAGTTGACAGTACATCTTTGTCATTTGATTTCACTACATACTTGTCGTTTACTTTTAATATGGAAAAGTAGAATTTTACACTCCAGTCTTTTGATATTGAATTCTATGTCAAAAATGAAGAGCAAATAAACTTACCTTCAGAGAATCAACTAAATCATCAACTAAAAAGAGGCGTCTCAGTTCTTTTATCGTGCAGTTCACATGACCAAGAGCAGAATTACTGTATTTCTGAACCAACTCCTCAGATATAGCGACTTCAGATTCCAAATATGCCCTGGAAAACAAAACACATCCTGTCACTGATCAGAGTGATTTTTCCTGGATGTCTGTCAATCAGCAATTACATATCTGTAAAAAAAGACATTAACAAAATACTTTACCATAAAAAACCTACTCTTTCTAAATGAAGCACAATGTAAAAATTCACCAAGCAATGGGTAGATTTCACTGATATGCACGCTGTCAGCTGATGAGCACAGAAAAAAGCATTTGCTTTCAAGTCAGACTGATCTGGGCTTGAATCTTAAACTCTGCCACTTACTTGTCTTGTGTCACTTTGGAAAGTTACTATCATGAGGAGTCACTGAATAAAGTGCTTCTTAACACAAGCAGGCACAAAGAAGCACTCAATAAATGGTAGTTATTATTAGGAACTTGGTTTTTTTCTTCAAGCTGACATTAGGCTGTCATTGGGTTTTCCTAACAAAGATTCTATCTGTTCCCAAATGCTACACTCTCGAAGCCTAACTTTCAGGGGAAACTACCCAATATCTCAAGGCCCAGGCTGTGAAATGGCTGCCAGAAGTATAGTGCTAATGCTAGTAAAACATAATAGTTACTGCCCTTTTAGATGCCCTAATCTATACTAAGATAGCTGGAATTGTTTTATTTAAGAAGAGAACTGTAATGAAGAAGAAAAGTCGTCTGCAGGAATGCAAGGAACTGTTTTATCAGTTATTGTTTCAAAGCAGCCATTTTATCTTGGCAGAGTACAACCAACTCAGAAATGCTAAGAACTTTTCTATCTGTCAGAAATAGCTACTTATAACCCCAGTCTCTCCTCATCACTCCCCCATGTCTATGGATACTAGCTACTCATACTGGAAACAACAGTCCTCTGATAACTCCTTATCCTATAGTTTCCTTCTGTAGTATGTCCCAACTATGTCCCTTCATTTTTACTCACGATGCTAGCACTCTAGTTCAAGTGTTCATTTATTTACAACTGGGGTATTCTTATCTGTCTCCAAACCAATGTCTAATCTGTCTGCATCCTAATCCATTCCTTCAGCCATTGCCAGATCAGTTTTATTTGAGCTATCCTAAACAGTGCTATTTAGATTGACCTCAGGTAGGAGTTAGGACACTTGCTACTATCTAGATAAGGTAACTTTGTGAAGTCATTTGACTTCTCAGGGTCATGATTCCTACTTGAAAATTAAAGAAACAGACCTTCTTAAATCTCTTCAGGCTCCAACATTTTGTGATTCTACGGTTCCAAATTTTCAACCAGAGCTCTCCTCAGCCTTTCCAACCTGATTTCTCACTACTCACTATGATGCAGCCAAATATGAGCCATTCATCAAACATTTTTTAATCTTACTGCCTTTGTTCACCACACTGTTTTCCCAATCCACACTGCTCTCCTCTCACTTCTAGTAATAGCATATCTAGTCAGTTAGCCTGTCTCAAATCTCACCCATACATGAAGCCTCTGTGGCTCTTTCTTCTCTAAGACACTATTACGCAATTCTAATGCACTCTTTTGTAGCTTTCTTTTGTAGCAGTATTATAGTATTGGCCATATCCAGCCCTGGAAATGTGTATACTTGTACATTTTCCCTACTAAAGTATAAACTATTAACAACCAGGAATATATCTTTATTACAATGGCATAGCACTCAGCCAACTTTTATTGATTAACCGGCAAATATCAAATTGTTATTATCAAGTTAAAAATTATCAAAGACTCACATCTACCCTTAAATCAGCAATAATTTATTTGTATAGCTTTAAGAAACACAGAACAGAAGCAGATAGAGCTTGAAGTTGGTATTCCGTTCCTTTGTACCACTGCTCTTATCCTTGCTGAAGACAAGATGCCTGGCAAGCAGGCACACATGTGGCCCTCTCAACCAATGAAGTCCCGTGGATACTTACATTCATTCAACCGGCACGGACGTGATAGTATAACCCCACGCCAGCACTGCCAGCATCTTGTCCAGTGACCATAGGTATCAAATACAAATTGAAGAGGGCCACTGCAAGCAGTGTGACTGGGAGGACTTAGAAAAACTGTACAACAGGATTAAACTGCCATGTTGGCTGAATTTATAATGACTATAAAAAAGGCCTCTGAATGAAAAATAAAGTGTTTCTGAGGAAATAAAGAAGGAAATCACTAGGTTTTTTCCCCAAAAGTCTTCTTTAAAATCAAACAACGTCTGAAATTTATATCGTAGATAATTTAGAAGTTTTGGCTTGATAATGTTTTTATATATTTCAGTATAACTAACTAAAAACCATATTCCTCTATGATTTATGGCATGATATGGCTCTGCCATTTATTTTGAAGCTGCAATTTCAAGTTACTGAACTTCAAGTATGTTTCCCTCTCTGTGAAGTGAATAATACCATCGGTCTCATTGAGTTTTGGGGAAAATTCAGTCTGTACATAAATGGCTAGGGACATAAGAACCATTCATCAATGTTGGTCTCTCCCTAAAACTTATGTAGCATCATTACTTAATACGAAGAGAGCTAGAGAAAAACAAAAAACCAGTCTTTACAATAAGCAAAATGATGGAGCTCTCTTCTGTAAAGTGTGAAAATCAGTTTACATTTACATATTAATACCAACTAGATAACGTTCTAGGTAGTTACATACTCATTCATGCCCACATAGATACTTGCCTTACCAAATAGTTTTTTAAATATTCAGGATCCATTTGAGAAAAAAAAAATTCCATATACAAAACAATCAGAGACCATTTCAAAGCCATATTTAGTGAGATAGGAAATCAATCCTCAGATCATTTGGACCTAGTGTTAGAGAAGCCTTCTTCAAAAGGTTCCATCTTGAAATCAAACACAGAACCAAATAAAAAAATGTAATATATAGGGTCATCTCAGAAGCTAAAAAGGCAGCATCAATGGGCACAAAACCCTAGAAAGGGCACATGAGAGAGAAGATAAAGATATGTGGACTTCATCCTGTAGTGAACAGGGAGCCCATATGCCTAAAACTACAATAAAAGTGGTATTTGAGAAAAATTAATCTGACAACATCCATAAAAGTCAAAGTAAACCAAAGTAACCAGAACCCAATTTGGTAACAAGTAAAGTCCAGCCAGAGTAGGCAAACTTTTTTGTAAATATTTCAGGCTTTGAAGTCTATATGGTCTCTGTCACAAGTATTTAACCCTGCTATTAGAGCATGATGAAAACAGCTAAGTGATGGAATATGGCTATGTTCTAATAAAACTTTATTTACAAAAGCAGGCAGCAGACTGGATTTGGCTACAGCTTATGGACTTGTGGTCTACACCGAGGAAGCAGGGGGGAAACAACACAACATAGTTATCTTCTTTATGTGAGATGCTAACAAAGATAACATCAAAATTGGGAGCCTGACATGAGGATAATAGTGGTGTACTGATAGAAATTGACAAGTCTGAGAAAAAAAGGTTCATTTAAAGACATAAGGAGTTAGTGGTTGTCAGGAGCTGGGTAGGAAGTGACTACCAATGGGTACAAAATATCTTTTTGGTGTGATGAGAATATCTGGAATTGGATGGTGATAGTTGTACAATTCTGAGAACATACTAAAAACCACTGAATTTTATAGTATGTGAATTAAATCTCATTTTTTTTTTAAGTGAGGGAAAAACATGGTAAATCTGAAGTGAGGGCAGAAGACCCAAACTGAGGTTTGTCCCATTACCAGTTAGATATGATGCTAGAGTGTACTTGTAAAAAATAAGGGCAAAAGATGATAGTTTAGAGACAAGAAGCTAATACAGATGCTCACCAAAGAGTAATACAAAAGTATGCCTTAGGGAACAAGAAGAGGAAACTAGATAGAGAAGGGATGGTAAGACAGCATTATATAAAAACATACACTGTTGGAAAGAAAGGTATTTCTAATATCAACATGAAAAGTATGCAATAAAGAAAATATAACTTTCATCAATCCTTACCATGTTAAAAAGATAGCTTCCAAAGTAAAATTAGGGAACCAATACCTAGTTCTAACAAATATATATTACTAACACACAGCAGAGTTAAGCAAGTAATACACAATCCCAGTTTTCTCCATCATGAGCCCGTGAAATGACCTTTAATCTCAAAAATCTCAAAAGCAGATGCTTTTGGAATAGGTTTTGAGCAAAAATCTACAATTATCTTTAAACAGTAAAAAATGCATGCCTGTAATTCTACAAATAGAATGAAGTCTCAAAATTAATCCTGTTTACAGCGTTGCCAACGTGTGCCTTGTTTTCCAGACATCTCACCTGAATGGGTGGCCTTCATCTGATTTCTGGATAGCTTGGATCACACCCTTATATATCCTAAAGCTGATAGTCACAGAGAGCAGGGCCAAGACAATGTAGGCCGTTACACTCACAATGCTGAATACTGTCAATGAAAGCAGCAGGAACAAGCTGGCACCAAACACTACTCCAGTCTTCTTAATGTCTCTCCAGTAGAGGAGGTCAACAACTAAAAATTAAAAAAGAAGAAATCTGAAATTAGAACATTATTTTATCCATTTGGATTTGGCACACTTATATTTGCTCCACCTATAAAAATAAAAAGGTCTCTAAAGTACAATCAAAACCTAAATTGTTAAAGAAAAATGAACTTTGTAAGCTGCATTTTAAACCCATCTAAGTTGTAAATTAGAATCATACCTACATCGATTTCTATTTACCATCAATTTTTCTCATGCAAATCTATTTCCCTCGTGTCCAAATCAGTCTGGCTAGACAAGATTGTTCCATTCTCAAGCCCAGTACAGCAGACTTCTAATCCAAAACAAGGGTTCTTAAAAACCATCTTGAAGGCTTTCAAACTTTGTTCAATGCAGGATATAAATACAACTAATTGAAAAAAACCTTAACACACACTCACTAAAATAATAGATACTTCAGTGATGTAAAAATGTATTTATCTGCAGAAAAACCACTAACTCAAAAAATATTAAGAAATTATAACTACGAAAAACTACGCATAGGTGTTCTACAGTTCTTCTTTTAAGAAATCTCTCTTTGAGGGGCACCTGGGTGGCTCCGTTGGTTAAGTGTCCGACTTCAGTTCAGGTCATGTTCCTGTGGTTTGTGAGTTCGAGCCCTATGTCACAGCTCTGAGGTGTCAGCACAGCTACTTGGGAGCCTACTTGGGATTCTCTGTGTCTCCCTCTATCTCTCTGGCCCTCCCCTGCTCATTCTATGTCTGTCTGTCTGTCTGTCTCTCTCTCTCTCTCTCTCAAAAATAAACATTAAAAAAATCTGTCTTTGGGAAACATAATAAAATTGTAACCTAACCTGGCTATCATTAAAGCAAAAATTTCCTATAAAACACTAAAGACAAAGGGAAACAGCTTTTGGATTACCTGAAAAGCTACTTCTCTGTGAGTGTAGATAAATATAATGCCATAAAAATTTAGGTGTAAAGAAAAAGAGAAAAACTAAATGTGCTACACTGTTATATAATGTTTATTAATAGTAAGGAGTCAGACAAAGCCAAACTTAGCAAGTTTGCTCTTGGCCTATGGTCAGAGAGCCACTGGGGATCAAATAAGCATAGGCCCACGTTCTTAAGGTCAGGTTATGTACAACCCACAGAGAATTCTGCAGTGTGCCCAAGAGCTCTTGAATTCACAGGCAAAACATAATTTGTCTATGGATTGTGAACAGGGGGAGGGGTGATATTCTTACAGTAAAATAAATATGGATATATTCTTGAGTAGAATTTTTTTTTAATTTTTTAACATTTATTTATTTTTGAGAGACAGAAAGAGGCAAAGCATGAATAGGCGAGGGGCAGAGAGAAAGGGAGACATAGAATCTGAAGCAGGCTCCAGGCTCTGAGCTGCCAGCACAGAGCCCAACGTGGAGCTCGAACTCACAGACCGTGAGATCATGACCTGAGCCGAAGTCGGAGGCTTAACCGACTGAGCCACCCAGGTGCCCCTTCTTGAGTATAATGTTAAATATCCATTAGTTAGTTAGTTAGTTGTTAGTTTTTAAGTGTATTCATTTAAGGGGAGGGGCAGAGAGAGAACCACAGGCAGGCCCCCTGCTATCAGCATAGAGCCCTAGGCAGGGCTCAAACTCACAAACTGTGAGATCATAACCTGAGCTGAAATCAAGAGTTGGACACTTAACCGACTGAACCTCCCAGGAGCCCCTTAAATATCCGTTAATGTTTAATGTAAAGAAGGTAACAAAGAAAAACCACATTTCCAGGAGCTGCTTTGGTCTTGAGGCTCTCTAAAGTATGTAACTGTCCTTTACTGTTAGCAGTACTTCTGTGGGGAAAATTATGCATGTGAAATGTGAAATGTAAAATGTAAAATGTTAAGATCATCTTGAAGCCCTGAATTCCTGTTAGTATATATATACCATGAGTACTGATGAACAGATTTTAAATGCCCATCACAGTCTCTGACACACAGTGGGAGCTCAACATTCATTATGGTTGGGAAGCATTTATTCTACTCTCCTAACCATGATTTGATTCAAATGCTATTAATTTAATATTCTATATATGATTTACAGCTTTGTTTTCAGACTTTGATTTCATTTATTCATTTTCCCCATCTCAAGTTCATTCCAACCCTGCCTAAAACATCTGCATCAGTTTTGTTCTATTCAACTTGTTTCTACTATTGTACCAATACATTAGCACAACTGAGAAATAACCAGAACTTGAAGCAGTGTACCTATGCTATCAAAATGATGTCATGAATAATATCATACTGAATAAAGAGATAGCAAGTGATGCTAGGAGTTTTATGACATTCAGCAAACATTTATTGAGCTGATACTGTTCAAGAAATTCAACCTAGTAGAATGAAATAAAAACCTAAAAATGGGGATGTGGACTTTTCTTTAACGCCCTAACTCTACAACACTACAATTCTAGGAAGATCAGACATATAAAACAATGACAAAAATAATAAAATAACTATTGCACCACCATGAGAATTCATCAGTAAAATTTAAAAAAAAAAAAAAAAAACTGGAGGAAACTTTAAAAGACTGTGAAAAAGAAACTGAGATGAGTCCTAAAGAATGGGGAGATATAGAACATATAAACATGCAGGCCTCACTGTAAGTCTCTGCTAGGAATGGTTCTCATAATTAATGCAGTTTTTTAAAACAGGGTACAGTGAAAGAGTAGAGGAAGCAAATGATAAAGACTGCCCTTGGTAATGTAATTCTTTCCTGTGAGGCTCCCCTGTGCCCCAAGCCAAGCAATTAGACTCTAGTGTTGTTATCACCTACACTCCATACATTAGCTATATGACCTCAGACAAGTCACTAAAATCCCTCTGTACCTCGTTTCTCCATCTATAGAATGTATATACAAATAGGAATGATCTTATTGAGATATTGTGAGGATTAGGTGAGAAAATGAACTAACAAAATTTTTCATTAATAAGATAACAAATATAATAGACATAATATAGTGCACAGCATATAATAAATTCTTAGTAAATGTAGGGCTGTTATCTGCTGTTATTATTATGAACACCATCACAGTCACTATCACCAATCTTATCCAGGTGTTAAATATGAACAAAAAGAAAAGAAAATTTCAACCTTATGGTTAACTTGTAAGTTAATGAATTGTATTGCTGTTATAAACATGTTACTTTATAACCCACATGGAAAAGGATTTTCAAACTTATCTAAGATTTCACTATTACTGAACAAATAAAAAGCATCCTAGAAGAATCAACAAGTAAAGTACTTTATTTTTCTACTAAAGCACTCAAATTTTTAGATGAACAAATGCTGCTTTATAAAAATGTAGGATTCTCAATGTGCTCCAACATTTATTAACCTTCAAAATCACCATTGGTGATAAGCTAAAATAAATGCAGATATCTTCACTATTCCTTACCATCATTAGAAACTATTCAGTAAGACCTGATTTTATTAAAAGGAATGATTTCAGATTTGAGATGTACAATATCAATGACTAACCAAATTACCTAATATAAGAGTTACTGTCTGAACAGTTTCAATGACTAGATAAGAATGATTTCTAATTGGTCTATAATTTCTATATAGATATGGCGGAAGAAACTGTCCGTGGCTGGGATTCAAGAGAACCACAATCTAGTACTGACTCTGCAACCGTACAACTTTGGATGAGACTTCAAGTTCTCTGGAGCTCAGTTTTATCATTAGTAAACAGGGCATTAGATAAAAGATTTTTCTTTTCCCTTCAGAAACTAATACACAGTTAGTACAAAGATATACATCAGTACCAAATTCAAATTCCCAATCAGTGGGTCTGAATTAATGAGATTTTATTCATGTATTATCTGTGCCAAATATAAATTTTAAAATATCTTGTTTTTTAGATCTAGATTTTCAGGAGGGGCTTAAATATGTTTATTCATACCAGTCTTTTAAAATGAATCTTAACAAAAACACTTTGCTTTTATAAGTGTCAAACAACATTAAAACTTTAGGAAAACAATAAATTCATATTTCTACAATTTTTCAAGCAATTATAAACCGTATCATTAAGGTCACAGTATGAGAAAGGCTAAAAAAAGAAAAAAAAAAAAAAAAAGAATGGAAAGCTACAAACCTTTTAAGGCTGACAGACTGAAAGATGTTTCAGAAATCTCTTTCAAGTTGCTGGTCTACATTCTCCACACCTCCCTTTATTTCCAGAGTCAGTATGTACCAGGCACTTACATTGTGCTAAATACTATCTATAGACTATATAACATTATCTCTTTCAATTCTCGAAACCCTAAAAGGCAGGCTTTCAGACAAGAAAGTGAGAGCCAAGCTCTTATATATGACTGGACGGATATCGCTTAATTAGTAAATGGTAAGAACACCGATTTCAACACAAACTTCCTATTGATAAAATTCATATGCCCCATGTATAATGCCAAAATGAGGGTTCAGCACATTAATGTCCTTCAAAATGTCATGCATTTGCACACATAATGAATAAGCAGTGTTGGCAAATAATCACATGTGAGATGAATAACAAAGGCCAGGAAAGTCAAGGTAAGACTAACAAGAGATGTTGTTAATCAATGAGACAAAAATTTTAATGTGAATACTTAACCAACAGTTAAATCCAAAAGGGAGGAAAGAGCTCTATTCCAACATACCTGAAGGTACCTTCCCATAGTAGAAAACTATAATTAATCAAGTTGTGAAAAACAGCTTTTAAAAGCCATGTGAATCTAATTAAGTAAAATTAGAAAATGCATCAATGCAAAAGAACATTATGTAGTCCTTAAGTACAGTGATGCAGAACTATATCACCAAAGAAACATGTCCATATTGATAAGTAGAAACAAAATGCTAAAAAAGATTCATCAAGTAAAATTTTAAAAACTTAGGGTAACCATGAAGTCTGAATGGGTATCTAGCAAACACAGTTTTTACCCCCGGGTCTAGACTTGCTGCTTTATTCCTTTCTATACCATTTGAAATTGTCTCTCTTCAATGGGAAACATGAATTACTATTATACTTAAAACTTTAGCAGTATACAGCTAAGTTGTTAACATGGGGCTTTGGGTTGAACCAAGTCAATTTCCCCCAAAGTTCATCATCTTGAAATAGTCATGTATAAGGTGTAGTAGTATTCAGTGATTACAGCCTAAAATAAATTTAACTGCATGAAGGTACAGTAAACCCTAACCTATTAGTTTCCTTCTGCCTATCATGATTCCTAGAAATAAGGTCTTTTCAAAAACTGGAAGAGCTTTGAAAATCACACATGCAAGCCTCCACATATTACATGAACATATGCAAATAGCTATACAAGAATACTCAAAAGTAGATATTTTGAAAGCTTTGTTGAAATAAGCCCTAGGGATGTGGTGGTGGAGCTGCAGACCCTCAAGGCACTGAGGAGGAAAAAAGGGAAGAAGAGCCAAGAGAGTCAAAGACAACTAGGTACTGAAAGTCACACGGAAGACAAAAATTAATATAACCTACACTAGGAAGGGCTGAGAGGCAGTCTACACTGTTACCAAAGTCATTGGGCAAAATAAATTTTGTGCAAAGAAATAAATTTTGTGTAAAGAAATTTTAAAGATTGTTAATGAAATTGCAAGGATGAAAAAATATTAGATTATAAAAATATTAGCAAACAGGGCTGCCACCTTAAGTGACATTCTTTAGTATTTCTAGTCTCTTGGATTTCCTTAAATTGGTTTTAATGAAGAAACTTTGGAAGATTAAGTTTATCCAGGATTGTTTATTTTCAATTATAAGGGAGTAGTCACAAAGTTTTAACAAAATTCTGAGAAATATATTCAAATGCTATTGCGTCTAATATTCATCAAAAGACTTATATCCATTAATTAATTTAGACTATAGACCAATATCCCTTATGAATACAGACACAATAACCCTCAGCAAAATACAGCAAACTGGATCCAGCAACAAATAAAAAGCTTTATATACACCATGGCCAAGTGGTATTTATCTCAGAAATGTAAAGCTGGTTCAACATATGGAAACCAAGCACTTTAACACACCATATTAATAAATAGAATTAAGGTTAAAAAACTGCATGATCATCAAAACAGTCAAAGAAAAAGCATCTGACAAAATCCAACATCCTTTCATTATAAAAACACTCAACAAACTAGGAATCGAAGGAACGTCCTCAGGCTGATAAAGAATATCTACAAAAACCCTACAACTTACATCATACTTACTAATGAAAGACTGAAAGCTTTCCCCCTAAGACCAGGAACAAGACAAAGACACTCATTCTTTCCATTAGTCAACACTGTCCTGGAGGTATGAGGTAGAGCAATCAGCCCCCCACTCCCAAGAAAAAAATAAAAGACATCCTGATTATAAAGGAGAAATTAAACAGGAGAAATTAAACTTTCTATTTTTATGTATACAGATAACATGATCTTGTATACATAAAATCATAAGGAATCCACAGAACAGCTACTAGAATAAACAAGTCCAGAAAGGTTAAGATTAGTATCAAAAAAATCAAGCATACGTCTATAAAAGCAATGAACAACCTAAAAAAGAATTAAGAAAATAATTCCAGGGGCACTTGGATGGCTCAGTCAGTTAACCATCTGACTCTTGATTTTGGCTGAGGTCATGATCTCACAGTTTGTGAGACTGAGCCGTGAGTCAGGCTCTGCGCTGACAGCACGGAGGCTACTTTATTAACTCTCTACCTCTCTCTCTCTCTGCCCCCTGCCTCTTTCTCAAAATAAATAAATAAGCATTAAAAAAAAAAAAAAAGAATTCCATTTACACTAACATCAAAAAGAATAAAATACTTAGGAACAAAATGAAAAATGAAAAAAAAACCCAAGACTTAGAAACTTAAAACTACAAAATATTGTTGAAAGAAATTAAAGATTTAAGTAAATGGAAAAGACATGCTATGTTTATGGATTAGAAGGATTATTAAAATGGTAATACTCCTCAAACTGAACTACTACATACAGTGCAATCTCTATCAACACCCTAAATGCCTTTAGCAGAAATTGGTAGACATCGTATGGAAAAATGCAAGGTATCCAGAATCGCCAAAACAATCTTGAAAAAGGACCGCAAAGTTGAAGAACTCATACTTCCTTTTTCCAAAACTTCCTACAAAGCTAAAGTAATCAAGTCAGTGTGGTAGTGGCACAAGGGTGAAGGACAGATCAATAGAATAAAATTAAGAGTCTAGAAATAAACTCTTAGTATTCATGGTCAGTTGAATGACAAGGGTATCAAGACAATTCAGTGGAGAGGAGACTTTTCAAGAAATGGTGCCGGGACAACTGGATAACCAACTGCCAAAAAAAAAAAACCCCCAAAAACCACTATTTCAAAAGAGTAAGAAGACGGCCCACTCAATGGGAGAAAATATTCACAAACTGAACATCTGATAAGGGGCTTGTGTTCATAGTATATAAAAAACTCTTACAACAATAAAAGACAAATAAGGCAATTAAAAATGGGCAAAGGATTTGAATAGACATTTCTCCAAAGAATGTATACAAATGGCCAATAAAGCAATGAGAATATGCTCATTACAAAACAACATCATTAGTTATTAGAGAAATGTAAACCAAAACCATAATCAGATACCACTTCAGACCCACCAGGATGGCTAATATTAAAAAGATGGACAGTAACAAGTGTTGACAAGAAGGTCCCAAAGACTGGGACCCTCTTAAATTGCTGATGGAAATGTAAAATTCAGCCATTGTGAAAAAGGTTGGCAATTCCTCAAAAAGTCAGAGTTACCATACTACCCAGCAATTCTACTCCTAGAAATTTCCACCCAGACTAGAAAACATGTGTCCATACAAGAACTTATGTTCATAGTAGCATTATTCATAACCAAAAAGGAGGAAACAACCCAAATGCTGAAAAACTGATGAGTGGATAAACAAAATATGGTAGATCCATACAATGGAGTATTACTGGTCCATAAAAAGGAATGAAGCACTGATATATGCTACAACATGGATGAACCTTGAAAATATCATGCTAAATGAAAGAAGCCAAACACAAAAGGTCACACATTATATGTTTCTCTTTATATGTAATGTCTATATGTAATATAGACTAGGTGATGCTATAGAGAGAGAAAGTAGTGGTCGTCAGGGGCTGGGAGAAGTAGACGGGGGAGTGACTCTAATGGGTATGGGGTTTTGGGGGGTATGGATAAAAATATCGTGGAATTAAGATAATGATGATGATTACACAATTTTGTGAATATACTAAATATCAATGAATTTTATACCTAAAAGAATTTAGAAGTAAATTTAAAAAATTCTTGTTTTAACATCTGTTTCTCTATTAGGTTGTAAACCCCACAAGACAGCATGTTGCCTTTATTTACCATATCCCCAGAGCTCAGCACAAAGCCTCAATCAACTAAACTTTCAATAGATATTGCTGATTGATTAGAATGAATGCATACTTTATGCCAGTTTAAAACAAACTGGCATAAATTAACTTATTCAATTTTTTTGGGGGGGCTTTGGATTTCACATTTGTTTTATTTAAACTACTTTCAGATATCTATACTTATTCAGTAACAAATAGCATTGCTGTCTGGTAACTTATAAAACAGCAAATACTGTTTTACAGGCTTGTCTCTTCTTACTAGACCCTGAAGGATTGATGAATACCTTTCATCTTTAAATTTCCATTACCTGCTTCATTAATATTTGCTGCATTGTCTGAATACAGGCCAGATTATTCTTAGGAACAGAAACATTTAAAGACTATACTATTTTCAAATTAAAATAAAGGACATCTTTAAATAAGAACTCTAAGTTCACTATAATGCTGATTTGGGGCTCTTCTGTACTTATTAGTTCTGTTTATGAATAAAGAGTTTAATGGTCTCTTTATTCTTGAGATACCAAAATTAAGACAAAGGGCTTGTGCAAGAAAAACTTAATCTTTCATGGATTCTGAGGTCTCCTTCTACACTGCAAAATAAAATGTTAATCATGCAAGGTAACCTACTGTAGCCTTAACTTTACTCTTTTATAAAATATTCATGAGGGGCGCCTGGGTGGCTCAGTTGGTTGGGCGTCCGACTTTGGCTCAGGTCTCATGATCTCATGGTCCTGAGTTCAAGCCCCGTATCGGGCTCTGTGCTGACAGCTCAGAGCCTGGAGCTGCTTCGGATTCTGTGTCTCCCTCTCTCTCTGCCCCTCCCCTGCTCATGCTGTCTCAAAAATAAATAAAAATATTTTTAAAAAATTAAATATTCATGAAATATCCTTTTAAAGATCTGAGATTAATTTAACAGTGCCTTTCCTCTTATAACTGTGGGAAATGCTTACGGATTGCTGTACCAAAATAATGCTGATTAACTTCAATACATTCTGGTTGTTTAGGAAAAAAGTGATTTACTCCCTGCAGTGCCTACCCACTTTTATTTTCAAAATAAAAATGTGAAAACTTTTTAGTGTTTTGTGCAGTGGGCAGAGCAGCAGCATCGTTATCAAACTAATATTTTTATTTAAAAACAACTCTCTACACTACAATCTTTTCTTCAAAATAAAAACCTCTGGCCCAATCTAGAGTAAGAAGAGTTGCTTGCCTACACTGGGTAATCATAAAGTATCATCTGTCAGAGCTAAAAATAGTGCTACCGTCCATGCCTTACGTGCGAAAGTCATCCAATTACATTTTGCCTCAAATCAAATTCTTACTAGCTCTTCCTTGAATAGCCTGAAGCCAGGTTTCAATTTTAAAATCTTTTGTCTAGGGGGGAAAAGCTGAACTATTTGGTCCTAAAAATACTGTTAGGTACAGGGAATGGCTGGGCAGGACAATGCCTCTTCCTAAGCAAAAGCAAATATTAAGTTTTCTTTAATAATAAAGTCAGGCAGTTAAATAAGAAACTAATAAACATATATTAAAGTTATAATAAAAATTGTTATTTTTCACAACCATAAGCTTTATATAAATTATTATGTATTTATTAGGAACCACAACTTTAAATCAATTTCTTCCCAATTGCCAGGAAAAGCTGACTCAAACTCAGAGTTGATCATTTAGCCCTATGTAATAAGCTTTTACCACCACCAAGTGAGCACTCACCAAGCTAATAAATGACAGGTGGAGGTCCAGAAAAAGATCTGTGCAGAGCAGGAACTTAACTCTTTAAACAAAGACAGTTAAGATGGGCTTGCGTCCTATTTCTTCCTTCGATTTACCATCAGTATGACCTAGACTAGATCACTTAACCTAGTTTCCCCATGTATAAAATTAGAAAACAGACATCAAACTAAGTAGTTAGTTGAAGCCGAAAAGAGATTTCACAGATGAACTAACTAGTGCATTAGCCAACAGTGGGGCAAAATGATCCAACATAAAGCCTCTTTTACAATAAAGTGTTGAATATCTCATGTAATTTATTGAATACTGTACTGAAAGTGAAAAACAGATTGCTTGTGTAAGTTGCTTGATGAACTAACTAGTATCTTAGACAAAGTCAAGCTGGGCAATCAAATATTACATGCAATGCTTATTAACTAAGCCCAGATTTTTTTAAGGGTGATTCAACTTTCTCTGAAAGCACTGCTAATTTAGTTTCAGTGAGCAGTACAGATTGATGGATCCCTACTATTGCTACCAAGTATCTCAACCAAATAGTTGGCAAAAATACTAGCATCTCTCCTGGCCATCTCCTCTTCCTATAACTAGAGTTTCTGAGAAGATCTCACACAATTTCAGGTCCTTGTCTCTTTTATCATTAAATCTTTCCTGCTTTACTTCCAACAACATTACAGTATACTGACCAATTTCAACCACCACACACCTGCAGAAAAAGCATTTCAAGTAAAATCAGCATAAACTCTATACCTGCTTTTTCTATAATAATTTAGTAATCCCTTATTCTGAGCAAGGAACTGTTCTGAGTAATTTGCATACATTATCACTAATCTCATTCCTCTACTAAGTATTTACACATGAGGCAGGTGAGGCTTAGAGGTATTAATTATGTAAGGTCATAGATTGAAATTCAGCTCTGACCATGAAAGTCTCACTTTTTCCACCATACCACATTTTGTGTTTAAAGGAATATGTCAGTACTCGTACAGGCCTCATTTGTAAGTTAAATTCACCAATTAATTAAATTAGTTCATGTATCTTTCAATACTTCCTTTAACCCCACATTCTATTTCTAGCTTTATTAAAAGGCAAAAAATACAGCAGAAGATAGATTCTAATTTCCCACTTCCAATTTCTCTAAACCATGATAATTTTCCCTCCACAGGAAAATTTATATAGCTAATTCCATTTTCTCTAAGGTAAAGCTAAATAAATATCTTCTCTCTGAGCATGTTAAATTTACATAATCCTAACCAATGATTCTCCCTGCCTGCACAAACTTAAACAATTCCCAGTTGTAAAGTATGTAAAAATAAGGACTCTTCCTATAAAACACCTGAGTTCTGGTAACTTTGGTAAGTATGGAGTCATTATTTTAAATTACTAGAATTGATCCAGACGTACACAAATGTAAACCTAAAATTAGAACAGACATTGGTTCAATGCATAGTTTACTATAGTTTAAATTTTATTTCTTGTTGGCATCTGAGCATTACAACATTACAAGAAATAGGAACCAAACCTTAGGAGTAGAAAATCACTGCTCAAAATTCTATTTTCTACTAATAAACTAAATGGAAAACACACTATTCCCTAACTCTAGAAACTTCAAAATCTTAACAGACTGGAATGGCGGAGGGCACCCAAAGCAAATTATTAGTACAAGGAAAGAAAATGAACTTCAGTAGTAGGTAAGCCAATGATATTTAAATAGTCCCTGACTTAGATGGTTCTACGTTGGATGGTGCGAAAGCAACGCATATTCAGTAGACACCATACTTTGAATTTTGATCTTTTCTTGGGCTAACGATATGTGGTATGATAGATACTCTCACGTGATGCTGGGCAGCAGCAGTGAGCTGCAACTCCCAGTCAACCATGGGATCACGAGGGTAAGCAACTTACACAAGCAATCTGTTTTTCACTTTCAGTACAGTATTCAATAAATTACATGAGATATTCAACACTTTATTGTAAAAGAGGCTTTGTGTTGGATCATTTTGCCCTACTGTTGGCTAATGTATATATTCTGAGCATGTTTAAAGTAGGCTAGGCATTCTGGAAAACACTATGGAGGTTCCTCAAAAAACTAAATATAGAACTACTCTACGACCCAGCAATTGCACTACTAGTTATTTATCCAAGGGATACAGATGTGCTGTTTCGAAGGGACACATGCACCCCAGTGTTTATAGCAGCACTATCGACAACAGCCAAAGTACAGAAAGAGCCCAAATGTCCACCAATGGATGAATGGATAAAGAAGATGTGGTATACACATACAATGGAGTATTACTCGGCAATCAAAAAGAATGAAATCTTGCCATTTGCAACTACATGGATGGAACTGGAGGGTATTATGCTAAGCGAAATTAGTCAGAGAAAGACAAATAACATACGTTTTCACTCATATGAGGACTTTAAGATACAAAATAGATGAACATAAGGGAAGAGAAGCAAAAATAATATAAAAACAGGGAGGGGGACAAAACATAAAAGACTCTTAAATATAGAGAACAAACAGAGGGTTGCTGGAAGAGTTGTGGGACGAGGGATGGTCTAAATGGGTAAGGGGCATTAAGGAATCTACTCCTGAAATCATTGTTGCACCATATGCTAACTAACTTGAATGTAAATTAAACAATAACTTTAAAAATTTTAAATCAATTTTTAACCAGTAAAAAAAAATAATAAAGTAGGCTAAGCTATGATGGTTAGTAGGTTAAGTGTATTAAATGTATTTTCAACTTACAGTATTTTCAATCTATGATGTGTTTATCAGATGTAACCCTATCATAAGTCAAGTAAGATCTGCACTTCTATAACCATTTATACCTATCATTCACACTGAATATAAATGCTCAATGAATAAATAGCTGATAGTACAGACGATTAAAGGAGGTAGTAGTCATATCAGAATACTAAATAACATATCTTACATTATTTTAGTTTATATGAGAAAAATACACAATGGCAGCATACAACAAAGAACAGCTGTAATTCCTGTTATTCTTATCAAAGTCATAATTTTAACAAGTCTGTAGTTTGAGAGTAGAAATTACTGAATCTATGTCAATGCCTAGCTTTTAACAATGGACCTGCAGAGATACCATTATCGTTTGCTAATTTTTAATCTTTAAATTGCTTTGAGCTCCTTAAGTAAATGCTATATAGAATAAATATAAGATGGTGGTGATACAGTATTTTAGGAGAGACAACAGTATTTTAGTGTCTATCAATACCTAACATAAATGTCTGATGGTTGATTGGACTGAAACGTGAAAGCCAGTTTACATACACACACACACACACACACACACACACACACACACACACACACACACACCAGTAACAAAAGTCAGCATTATCTATGATGAAGTACAGAAACAAAAAAATTGGTCTCAGAATACTACTTCAAAGATGCAAAGAGAAACACTGGTTAAATTTAATAACATAATTTAGCCTAAATTCTAGCATGAGATGAGTTAAACTGAATAAATAACAAGGGAACCTAGAGATCAGAATAAGAATTTTATTCAATGCTTAAGTATTTTTCCTATATTCAAGCATGTAATCCAATCTCTAAGGACAAAGAGAAACTATACTCCTGGCTCACAGAATCCTCACTAGGCTTAACATTTTGACAATACTCAACAACTAACCACACCTACCCTCTTTCACTGCTAGTGTGAAAGATTACTGCCTATTTTATTGCAGAGTAAAGACCATACAAAAAAGAAATATACACCATGTTCAATAAGATGATACAGCCTATTAAATGAGCAAAAATCAAAACATGGGTCAATTTACATTTTTCAATCTTCAGTTGTTCAAGTACAAATAGAAATTGTAAAATAAAAACAAAAGCCCCATGCCATCAGCTATGTGGTCCTGAATAATTTAATCTCTTTACTCTTCTTGGTTTTCTTACCTATAAAATGAGGAAGTGAGAATAAAACACTAGTAAGATGCCTTGTCTGCATTTTTCAAGAATATATGTATAGGGTTCCAGGCCAGGAATAAACCCAGCTGAACATCACAGCTCTCAGCCAGCCTCTTACATCACTGAGGTGTACAGAATCAACGAAGAAACCCAACGATGAAGCCACCACTGTTTCTGCCTTCACGGAGTTCACAGGCTAGATATACATGTAAATCTAGAGACACATCTATATACATCTATACACCTATCTATAGATATAGATCTCTTGACCTTTTCTAGCTTCTAAATTCCACAAAGGCAGAAACAGAGGTGGCTTCACTGATCAGTCTCCTTGTTGACTCTGCACAGCTTGCAGGAACACTGGAGAACCTCCACATGGGAGGATAAGTAAAGACCACAAGGAAGACTGGGGCTTTGGTAAGTAATACTTGGGCAAAATGAAATGGGAGAAGGGGCATTCTAGACAGAAAAAAAGCAAGTTCAAAGAACTAGCATATTTAGGGAACACGTCCTTCAATGTGTCTATAGACAGAGCAATGAGAGACAGGATTATAATAGGACTAAACCACAGAATGCCTTTTGAAAGTCCAGGATAGACAGTATGAACTTAATTTGAAAAGTAAAGAAAAACTCCTTAAGTGCTATGATTATAGCGACACTTTAGGAAGATTAACTTGGCTGCAATACATAGGATTTACTGGGAAAACCAGTTAAGAGTCTTAGTAAGGAATTAGGAATACCCAAACTTGGATAAATAAATAAAAGAGAGAGGGTATTTCCACCAATGCTCCCACATATCCATAGAAGACTTTAAACCACAGATAGAGGAAAGCATTCGCAAATTTATTTTTTAATATAAACCTGGTTCTCATCAAGTGATTTAACTACTTAAAACTGACTATCTCAGAGTTAAAACCATCAGAAATGCATATGACCAAAGCTTCAGGACAGACACTTTCATACATTTGTATAATACTTTGTACCATCTTAAAATAATAATAATTATTATTTGTATCCTCTTTCTGGAGGGCAATTTTGCACCATGAACCAAAAGCCAAAATACTATAAACCAGCAATTTGGAAATAATCATGGATAAAAACAAAGATTTATGTTCACTTTAGCATTGTTTATACTTGCAAAATCATGAGGAACTTGAATACTTAACTAGGGGAGATTAATTGTACATACTTAGAATACTATAGCCATTAAAACAATATAGAACATTTTTTAAATGAAAGATATTTCCCCATTTAGTGAAAGATTACAGAACAAAATGTACCATATGTTCCCCAACACACACACACACACACACACCACTAAAATAAAACACCAAAACAAAACCACTCCATGTGAAACAACAGTTTTACTCTTTAAGACACCTAATACAACAAATATGTATATACCTATATATTTCCCTATATATATCTATATCTGTGTATATACAAATATAGTGTTGTGCTAAACCAAGATGTGAAAGAAATATCCAATGACTGCCTAAACGTTGGGTTTCAACTAAATTTAGAATGCAAAGCAAGGACCTTCCTCCCAAAAACAGGTCTCAAAATTGATTAACTCCACAGTTCCCTTCTGAGGTACTTTTTGGCTTTCACGGGAGTTAAGGGAGGCATTTATTTCACACAGCAAGATTCTTGCTCCTCTCTACCTGAATGTCAGTATGCACATATAACTGTACCCACATATCGGGTTACGTGGGTGGCTCAGTTGGTCAAGCGTCCGACTCCTAAGCTTGGCTCAGGTCATGATCTCACAGTTTGTTGAGTTTGAGCCCCACGTTAGGCTCTGTGCTGACAGTGCAGAGCCTGCTTGGGATTCTCCCTCTCAAGAATAAATAAACATAAAAAAAACCTTAAAAACAAACAAATAAACATACCCACATACTTAGTTAACATTAAGCCTCCAAAGAAACTGAAAGTGGTTTATCAGAAGTAAAGACCAGGGGGCCAACAAGAACCTCTGCAAAGAAGTTATGTTCCACAAGTGGGCCAAAAGCAGTTCGTCTTAAGATCTAATCAAATTGGATTTTAATGCTAGGAACACTTCCGTCCCCACACTACTGAAACTTCTCTCAAAGATCGCCTACAGCGTGTTAACTGCCAAATTCAAAAAGCATTAGTAACCAAGAACAGTGTTGCACATGTTCCTAAAATTCATTCAACAGGGTCTGCAACCATTTCTCAATCTTCATAGTAAACAGCTTTTCTGTAGTATTTAGCCATTCCAATTTCCGATTCTTTATCATTAAACCGGACGTTTCTCTGAGCTTCAGAGAAATTCTATAGTCGTTTCAAATTTCAAGCTTCTAAAACTGAACTTGGCATCATTTGTGCCTATTTCCATGGACACTAAAAAGCACTGGCACTGCCAGTCTCAACGCGACTGAATCTCATGTTGTCCTTTGAAAACCTCCCTCATTCTAGTCCTACAAATCTATGTCAGATGTCAAGTATTACTCGCTTGAGTTTCTCAAATCCATCACTTCCTTTTCATTCCTATTTCAGGCCAAGTTCGGGCACTATTTGCTTTAAATCTGGGCACAAATACAGTCATCCTAACTTCTGCCTCTAAGTACTTGAATTTATCTTTTACAGCACCCCAAACCAGTCTTTCAAACCGGATAATCATTTTATCATTCTTAACTTTAAAACTTCCAAAAGCTCTTTATTTCCTTTATGATAAAATCCAAAAGCCAATGTCCTCTGCAATCTGGTCCAGGGTATCTTTTCATAAAGACAGAGAACTTCAAAACTGGAAGCCTAGAAATCATGCAAATGAGGAAGTCAAGACCAAAAAGGCTAAGTGCCTTACTCTGGCCAAAATTAAATTACCAGACCAGAAACTTAAAAACCAAGATCAGTATTTCCTAAATTTGCCTGATTATAACATTACTTACACCAAGATGTTTAATATACAGATTGCCAGACCCTTCCCCTGTCAATTCTGATTCAGTAGGTCTGAGTACAATTACAGGACTCTGAATATTTAAGAAGCACTAGGTGATTCTCTCTCATCTTCAGGGAAGTTTGAGGAAACCTGACCTAAATCTTGCAAATCTTCTACATTCTTTGACTGTATCAATCTTACCTTTCAACTACTGTCTTATAAATACTGTTCTATCCAAAAAGCTCTACTCACTTTCACTTATACCTTGTTTAGAGGTTAAATCACATTTTTCCACCCTACCCAACCCTCAAAACCTACTCATTCCTTCCTATTCTAACCTCTTCAAAATCTTAATCAATGCTTTCCATATAACCCCAATAATCAAGTACCCATATGGATCTCAGGTATTATGTAAGTATGGTGCTAAGAATAGAAAACTGAAGATTAAAAAACATATAGAAGAATATAAATTATTACCATTGGTCTTGGCCTGAAAGATAAAATGCCTTACTTTGCCTAATCAGCAAAAACAACCAAACAACTTTTTAAAACACTGAAATCAAAGTATCTCTCATTTTTGTCACACTATTCTACTTCATCATCGTTATGAGGCCTGACTTGTATTTCAACCTTAGCACGTGAGGTAGGGAGGGGAACAGCAGAAAAAAATATGGACCCAAGTATTTTTTTAAAATGTACCTAGAGTCTAGATTTGAGCCCAGATCATAAAATGAAAAACACTCATTTCTTCACATATGAGGAAAACTCATTCTATGGCAGATTCACCTCCTCAGTGATTTCCACTTAAGTTGTAACCTATAATCTACAACATTAAAATTAGCTGCTGATAAATAATAAAATAGAACTTCACCAGTAAATCAGAAAGAAGGTACCAAGCAAAAAAACAAAACAAAAAAAAAAACAACAAAAAACAAAAAACAAAAAAAACAAAGACAAGCACTAAAATATTAAGCCATTCCATTTAACATACAACATGAGGCTCCCGGAGAGCTCTAAGAGTAAATATAATTTTATACTGAGTATCTAAAAATAATCAAAATAAATCTCTGGCATAATATGGGCTATACTGGATCTTAATTTCTCCTGTGTCAAAATGTCCCTAAATTCAGCAAGTAAATAACTTAAGATGTTATTAAATGGTCTAAGATGTTAATTATTAATACAGAACCTTCATATCTGCAGAGTAGGCCCTGATACAACTTTTTCCCTATTTTTAAGGCTTGTTTTATTGTACTGTTATCACTACTAACAATTTAATTATCAAAAACTAGTGTATCAATTCACCTTTCTTTCGTAATGCTAATGGTCAGAAAGATGAAATAAAAATCGTTCTTTTCCTTAAATTCCCATATAAAGAAACCATAAAGGTAAAATTACAAAACTGTATAGTTTTCTATTCTTTAAATTATAACTAATAAAAATATTTCTAATGTCTGAGTGTGAACTCAATCTCAAACTCACCTTTTCCCCACCTTTCTTTATTGAACCAATTTTTAAAAGGATGTTAGGAACATTACTGTAATTAGCCCCACATATTGCTTTTAGAAACATTATTACCAATCCTGCTAATAATTCTGCCATAAAAGGAAATAATATTTTTTAGAAACTATAAAACTTGAATATGGCCAGAAAAAAAATTGTGTTTAGTAAGGTCTATGTGGACTACTTAAAAATAGTTCTAATAATTGTTAACAATTTATTATGAGTGGTCAGATATATAGCCTACCACCTTCTCTTTTTTAAAAAAAATGGGACATTTAACCCATTTTTAAATATTTTTAATATATTAAATATTTTTATTTTTAAAAATATTTTTTAATAAAGTATTTTTAAAATATTCATTACAGTCAACATTTTATCACTTATGGGCTTAAATTCTTACACAATGACCCACTGAGACTTGAAAGGATCTGCTGGGCTTTCAAGGGGGAGGAAAGGGGATCAAGATCACTGATTGGTTACTACAAGGACAAAGGTTAACAACTTAAATATAGACATGCATTTAAAACTACTGTGCATACATTTCAATGATTTCAAGATACATAAAAATATAATCTACTTAAAAAGTGAATGGTAATGACTTTAAAGGTTTAAACAGATTTCCAAAGAAGAAACAAGCTTATTGCAAACGCAGTATTCTGCTACCTACAAATCTTGGATAGAATTTCAGCTACACCAAATCAGCTTAAAAAAAAAAAAAAAAAAAAAAACGTAGTCACAGAAAATGTCATTATGTAATGCAAAGATAGCTATGCACATTTATCACACCAAAGTGACCAACAAATGAAATATGTTAAAATTATATTGTTTACAATGTGCAAGATTAAAGAATAGAACCTAATCAACTACAGGACTGTGAAGCTTAAATCAAATGCCAGTGAAACAGAACAGCATGACATTTCCTCATACACAACCAAATATAAAAACACATACCAAATAGCTGTTTTAATCCTTTACTCCTAAACCTTTCATAGGCTTCATTTTCAATCCAAAATGTGTCTAAAATTGCAAAGTTTATTCATAGAAACATATTACCGGTCACATGAAAAAAACTGAAAAGAAGATTAAAAAGCAGATATACCCTTATCCTTCCAATTTTTCTTCTGACAGTCCATCTCTTGTCACGATCTGCCCCCTCCAGATGCAATTATCAATTATGCATACCAACAGAAAAGCTGCAACTGCACAAATCTACCCTGTGAGACATGAAATATCCGTTTCCTCAACCGAAGTCTGCAGTCTCTGCTGCACAACTGCAGCAGGACTGAAGTCACCTGACGTCTTCTGGGTGTGGAACAGTCTGACGCAGTGCAATCTGTAACTAGGCTACTAATACTCAGGCACTACCGCCTTCTTCCTATGTGTTTATTGTTCTAGTCTTTTGCTCGTTGCTCATACCAAAGGGAGCTACTTTTGCAGGGGGAGGGGAGTGCTACCAAAGAAAGGAAAGGAAGGTTGTTCTTGTGACACAGTTAACCATTGATTATATGCAAAATGTACTTACAGCCATATGCAAGTTTTTTCTTTTCGTACATGGGTGAATTATGCTGCTGGTTTTGTCTCATTTAAAACTCTAAAATCAATAGTTACCTAATAAGATAAAAATGGACTGATCCAAAGAAAAGTAATAGCTTAAATTTCAACCCTGGGAAATGCTGAATCTCTTCTTACTTTCTCCCGTTTATTAAGGCTTAGAGCATTCAGCATTTTGTATCCTTATGAGGGTATAAGTAGAGAATCACAAAGTCAAATTATTGATGTTTACTCAGTGTATGCTACTTCAAAAGAAAAAAGGTTTTATTTTATCTCAGGAGTCTCATCTTTCTAATGTAATGTTCTCTAGTTTTTCTTCTTTTACAACTAGGGAAATCCAGACTTAAGAATATACATTTATTCCTAATCATCACCTGCTACAACTCAATCTTTCAATAAATATCTATCAAACATGCAGGTACTATTAATAGACCCAGCTTGAAGAGAAATATTCATGTGCTAATTATATCATTTGCCTTGGGAAAATGACCTAAGACCAAACCAGAATTGAACTGAAAAATACAAAAACAAATCTATACATAGAATTTCTGAAATTTTTCCTCAACTATATAAAACTGACATTCATTCCAGTGCAGAATATTATGTCTTTACAAATGTTCCACAACTGGCTGAACTGATTCAGTGTGTAACCAAGCAAAGGGCAATATATAATGAGAAATCAGCTAAAACATTTTAAAATGTGTAATATAATGAAGTATTATAAGATATATAGTCTATGTACTATACTTCTTAAGACTACATAGCTACACTGAAATTGGTATAATATTTTCTGGAACTTCCTGTAAAAAACTCTGCAAAATCCTTAGTATCAGAAGTGGCCTGGTCAATGACTCAGTTCTTTCACTATCTGCATTTCTAACTCCATACATAAAAAAAGCGAAGTAATTTTTAAAGAGAGTCTACTATTCTAAGCTTAAAAGTTAATACCTAACTTTAAATTTTATTCAATGGACCTATGCATAATGGAGTATTTGACAACTCTGTTGCTAAGTTACACTATGGATAAAAAAGTCTGGCTTCTCCAAACAATAGTTTGAAATCTCAAACTATTCAGTAAATATAAAATATTTCCATAATACTTATTTTCTAACAATGAATCCTTTGAAACTGAAGACATGTAAATACTTTTGCATTAGAATAAAGCACTCAAAAATAGTACCCAAACTGTTTTCAAGTAAAAGATTACTACACAAATAGGAGAGAGGGGGGAAAAAAGATTTCTTGAGACAAAGGTATTTACCATTTATACTTTTCACCTGCGCTGGTACTTGATTTGACTCAAGATATTTAATAACAGTCTCAGAGAGCAAGAATGTGTAATAATAACCATTTACCTACACATTAAATACACGTGGGGCACCTGGGTGGCTTAGTCAGTTAAGCATCTGACTTAGGCTCAGGCTGTGATCTCACGATTCCTGAGTGAATTCAAGCCCCACATCGGACTCTGCTGACAGCTAGCTCAGAGCCTGGAGCCTGTCTTCGGATTCTGTCTCCTCTCTCTGTCCCTCCCCTGCCCGCACTCTGTCTCTCACAAAAATAAATAAAACATTAAAAACAAACAAACAAACAAACAAACAAACATTAAATACACTTAAAAGCTCCCCTGGTAGATTAAAAGTCAAAACAGGAGCCTTAAAGTTTGATCTTATATAATGATATCTAATTCTTTAATTATTAAGATCTTTGCAATTGAAACTACTAAGTTTACAGGAAAAACTAACTCATGTAAATCAAGTGACATTTGCCGATTTCTTTCTTAAAAAGTTTTAAAAGGGTTCAGTTTGGTTAGCTAAGCAAAAAAGTAATTAAATATAAATACACAATAAATAATACAAATCTGTTAAAAATATAAAACCATATGTGCTATGCTTATAGTGAGGATCAAATGAGTTAGTGTAAGCAAAAGGCCTTAGGACAGTGGCCTGACAAAAAGTAGGCCCTATATAAGCCTTAGACATTATTGTTATGCTACAAATAATAGTCAAACTAGTAGGGACAAGGTACATAAACCACATCTAAAAAAGCACATATATTAAGCCATTCAATTCTAGGGACTAACCCAAAACCTTTCTAAACAAGCGCAAGCACATGCGCACACACATGCACACACATACTTTGCTACACAGTTCTATTATACTCCAGCTCAGAAAAATTTTTATAGGGATAGTTTATAGGTCCAACATTAAATCCCAACATAACAGACAAATAAAGGACATAAATCTGTTAGAAACTTACCTTCATTTATTTTGTTTTCCTTCAAATATTTAATATTTCGTTTTTAAAAAATGAATACTTTCTAAGGACAATTTTCAAACATAAGAGATACATCCCAACTTGTAAAACAGCACTTTGATTATTTGGGACAGAAACCTATTTTTCTTAAAAGTAAAGGCTTTCAAAGGAGGGGGCCACAGAAGATTCCTTTATTTACAATGCAAGTAAAATAAAAGTGCAGTCTAATTTTAAGTCTTATAGCATATGCAGAGGAGTGGAAGGCATTTTCCTCTTTAAACTCAAAATCAAGGGGCGCCTGGGTGGCGCAGTCGGTTAAGCGTCCGACTTCAGCCAGGTCACGATCTCGCGGTCCGTGAGTTCGAGCCCCGCGTCGGGCTCTGGGCTGATGGCTCAGAGCCTGGAGCCTGTTTCCGATTCTGTGTCTCCCTCTCTCTCTGCCCCTCCCCCGTTCATGCTCTGTTTCTCTCTGTCCCAAAAATAAAAATAAACGTTGAAAAAAAAAAAAAATTTTTAAACTCAAAATCAGCCTTACACAGAACTTTTGAAATAAATTGTTCAAAGTTCATATTTGGCAACTTCCCACTCCTCAATATCCACATCCCCAGTACTTCTTCCAAGCATGAGAAAAATAAATGAAAACCTGCCCAAGCATAATCCTAACTCCTTCCCAAAGGATATCATGCTCTAAAATTACCTAGATTTCTCTTCTCCTCATACCTCGAATAAAAACTCTCATTTTCTTAGTGTACTTAACCTCACCAGTAGGAGAATCATATGATTAAATCATTTCCTGCTAAAGAATAAAAATTCCTTTTTCTGTAACCTTTTAATGAAGTGTGTGTGTGTGTGTGTGTGTGTGTGTGTGTGTGTGTGTGTGGCTTGCATCTGTAAGTGGCAAGATTTCAGACTCAAGACTGTATTTTGGAATAGGCAGCAATACCTAAGCAGTAAGTCCACTCCAGCCAGCTTTCCCAAGATATTCCTCCTTTTCCATTTCTTTCCTTCCTCTACTTCTCAATCCCAGAAAAAATCAAGTTTTTATTTGTTTTTTTTTTCCCCAGAATATTTAGAAATCAAGGGAAATAAATGAAAAAGAGGTAGTCATTTAGATTTAAAGTGTTACTAAGTTGGGGATTGCTAGTATACCATTCTTAATAGCTAAAATAAGTATTTCTACTTTCTGTAAACAGAGAACAAGATTCTTTTTTTTTTTTAATAAAGAAACAATTACGGTTACACAGGAGTTTCAAACTTATTTAAAAATTTAATTATTCTGAGCTATACAAAAATATGAAACTAAACATATGTCCCATTACTGAAAGGTATTAACCAATGTTGCTTAATACCATACGCAGTAACATAATGCCCTCTATGGACTAAATTATAGCACTTCAACATTAACTACTAAATTGAATCTTAAGACATGGCAAAATACTTTAGTCTAGAAAAATGAATGACAATACAACTTCAAATGGGAAAAAAAAGAGCATTTGAAAGTCTACAATTTTATGTAATTTGCTAAAAATGAATATGAAAGTCCACAGAGAAAGAAATTTAAAGTGATACTACTCAGAACAAAATAAATGCTGGCTTCATGTATTATAATCTAAAATAAATATACAAATTCCAAAAGATCCAAAGCATTTCTAAATTTGGAATTAAAAAATTAATAGTCACTAGGCTCTGGACAGATGTTTTAAAACTTTTCAGTTTTCACTAAAGTAAGCAGGTTTAGGGGAATCTTAAAGGTCATTCCATAATGTTTAAAATAACATGATTCAAGCATCGTCTGATTCAACACAATGTGTCAAAATCCTTTTATAAAGTCATTTGTTAATGTAAACCAAATATCCACAACTCACTAAATTTCTCTGATCATCTGAATTTATTCCATATGGTCAATTACAGAACATTCCATAGACCTCACTTTCTATATACAACACTAGATGGCACCAACACCCATAGTACAGTAGACTGTCTAATTTTCTAGGCATGCAATCCAACAAAAACTATGTTCTTAATTTTCTGGCTCTTTCTGCCTGACAATAGGGAACTAGAGATCAGAATATAACAGCAATAGAAAACAACTCCACCACCAAGAACACATGTGGGATAAAGGGATCTCTGAGCAGTATTCAAAATAAATTTTAAATAGGTAAGAATCAAGTATAAAAATAAAACCATACATACATACATACATACATACATACATAATTTTCCTATGTGAAAACTGAAAATGTCCACTAAAATATAAAATAAAATAAAAATTGTTTGGAAAACTGTAACATAACAGGAGTTTGCATCCATTGTACAAAGAGCTCTCATAAAATCAGAAAAAAGATGAACATCTAAATTTAAAAATGGGCAAAGGGTATGAACAGGCAATTCACAAAAGACATAAAAATAGCCAATAAACACATGAAACATGTTTACTTTTACTAACAACCAAAGATCAAAACTTCAAGATACCACTTCAACCTATTAAACTGGTAAAGGTTTTTCTTTTTTTAAGTGCCAAATTCAGAATGTCTGGAAGGATATCTAAGAAGTAAGTCCTAGCACAGGACTCTGAAGGAGTACAAGGTAGCTTGTTGAGACAGGAAGAAGACTTAGTGTCATAGGGCTCTTTGAATTTTGTATAATATGGAAGTATTACCTATCCAAAAATAAATAAATAGTGTCAACTGTAGGTGTTAATGGAGAAATGGATGTTTTCTTACTCTTTTGGGGGGGAAAAATTAGTACCATTTTTCTGACAGCCAAGTTTTGTCAAAACTCTTAAAAATGGTCATACCCATTTACCTAGGGTTTATTTCTAGTAATTTATGAAAAATAGTAATTCAGATATGTAAAATATTTAAATATAGGTTAACAGCAGCCTTATTTATAAGTTAAAAAGTTGGAAACCACCTAAGAATCCAACAATAGCAAACTAGTTAAATTATATACAATACTAATGAAATGTAAGCATTAAAAAATCATGCAGCAGCAGAATAAGGACATGGAAATGTCAGCATTATATAAGATACTGCTGATTTTTTAAAGCTATAAACAATGTGTAGACTATGATCCCTATTTGTTAAAACACATTTTTTTTTTACTCCATTCATAAAGTATCTATATGCATTGAAAATAGACAAGAAGAATATATTCTAAAATACTAACAATTACTATATCTGGGCAATGTGATTACAAATTTTTTTCATCTCAATAGTTTTCTCTACTTCTCAAATTTGTACAATGAGCATGCATTACTACAGAATGTTTCATGTATCATTGATCTGACTTTACTGATAGCAGGTCCTTCAGACAAATTCTAACTACTAAGCTCAAACAGATTAAAACATTTGCTTAAGGTCATACAGCTATAATCCATAATAAAGCCAGGATTAGAACTCAGGTCTGTTAAGATGCCCAAAATGAAGTCTTTCAACCACACTACTGTCACCTAACTTTTATAGTACATATTTCATAATTATTTTCAATCTGTACTGGGCTCATAGTGAGCACTAAATAAATCCTCATTAATTTGATATTTGTTTAAGTCACATTTGTTGAAGTAAATATAATTGATTCTTTTATTAACAACAGCGCATTTCTAATTTAGCTATATTTACTAACAGATTCCCACCTAAAGGTATTCTACTCAATTTGTTAGATTAAGCGTGTTAATTTTTCAGGGTACTTAAATTTCTTCTTAAAAAAAATTTTTTTAATGTTTATTTATTTTTGAGAGAGAGGCAGACTGCAAGCAGGGGAGGGGCAGAGAGAGAGGGAGACACAGAATCCAAAGCAGGCTCCAGGCCCTGAGCTGTCAGCACAGAGCCTGATGCGGGGCTCAAGCCCACAAACTGTGAGATCACGACCTGAGTCGTTGGAAGTCGGACACTTAACAAACTGAGCCACCCTGGTGCCCCTAAATTTCTTACTTTTATCAGATTAACTGCTCAGTGTCAGAATCAAAGTCCAACTAATAATTATCAAAGTATCTTAAATATGTTTACTAAAAATATATTTAAACCAAAATACCAAACCTTAATATCTGTAAAACTTTACTGAGAAATTGCAAAGGCTATAAATTCCTAAATTAATAATAAAAATGTTAAGTTATAAACACTATCTAAAGAAAGCTCTTATTCACAAACACATTTAAGAAGCATATATAAATCTGCAAACGATAATTTTTAATTCTTTACCTAGATAAAAGGGCCCCTTTTAAATGAGTCCTTAATTATGGCAATACTTTATTATGGCAATACTACGTAGATATCACATACTTTAAATAAAATGAAAAAACAATCACGTTGTTGGTGGTTTACACTTCACTCACCGAAAGTTCTAGCAGGTCAGCAAAACAATCTATACTCTAATTATGAACTAAAAATACTCTGTGCATCATTGGCAAACCAACAAACCAACAAACATAGTAAACAATCAATGTCTTCGAAGCGAAGATGTCAGTGGTTTGGATGAGAGTCGTTAGCACCTTTCCTTACCAACAGCCTACCAACAATAAAGATAGCAGCTGTTCACAAGAGGGTTATTCAGTCTCTACATGGAAGCAAAACTGTTACCTTCATTTTGATATCCCTACATATGGAAAATCATGTGAGAAAAATGTACATGGTAACCCAACTTTCTTGACTTTTAAAACCTGTCTTAACATTGGTTACAACACAACATGTATGTAATAAAAGCACAGCACCTCAATTGCTGCAAAATTTAGTATAATAAATGCTCATTCCAAAATGGAAAACGACTGAGAAGGGGAGAAATCCCTTCTAGGTTGGAATCCGTTATTCACCTGTTGGGAAAAAGATTTTCCTTGTGGAATGATCTTCCTTTTGGAATTAAGTTAAGTTTACTTAAGAAAGTTATAGCCCAATGTCTGGAATACAGAGGTTCAAAAGTATTGTGCTTACTATATAATTTGCTATGTAACTTCGAGAAATAAGACTAAGTCCCACACAGTGGTGCTGTCATTCATAAAATGGTTCCTTCTTTCTCATCATAGAGACTATGTCAAAGTGCTTGATGTTTAGAAGATTTCCCATAAATGGCAGCTCCCTTTTCCAGATAAAATGAGAAAAATTCAGCTTTTCTCAGTCTTTGAAAATTCTCAAGTTAAAAACCTCCTAAATAGAAAGAAAACTTAAAACTGAAAGAAAACTGAAACAAATTGATCTAACTATATTTCAAATAGAATTATAACCACACTGAAGGCTGGGGAAGAGAGAAGGAAGGGGGAGAAAGGAGGGGTAACTAATCCAAGTAACTTGTACTTGACTATATACATTCAATCTTGGGCAGGATTGGGGTGTAGATTTGCAAAATAACTTTGAATTATTTTATTGTGTTTACTATAACGATATTAGAAAACATTCTAAAACCATCTTAGAAATATTAAACGATCAAGTAAATGAGTAAATGTGTTAGCTGCCAGGGTTCTCACTACAGAAGGAACATACAAATATGAAAGGAGAGAAGAAACAATCTTCTGTAAATAGACTCTCAACTAAAAAGAATCAGGGATCCTTCAAGAAATGATTGATTTCAGGGCTGCGGTAGAACAGACATAGATGAGCCTATATTTTGTTAGGCTAGAAAGTCAGAAGAGCTTCTCTCTCCATCCCAAAAAGAAGGATAGCTGCACATCCTTGGGCCAACCTGAACAGGGCCCTTCTAATCTGGGACAATTTATAAACAAAACAATTAATGAATTATAATTCAGTAATGAATTATAAACCATTAGGGGGAAAAGAGAAACTTATAAATCCATATTGGTAATTAACTAATCAAATCACAGAAAAGCAGAATGCTAACAGTAGCAGAATGCCATGGAATGACTGATAAATGTGAAGGGAGTGTTGGAATTGAAAAATTATCATTTTGCAACCTTAATGGTAAACACTGACAGTAAATCTAGGAGGGAATTTTGATGGGGAGCAGGGTATCTGTAGTCTTGAAATGTCACCCCTCAGACTGCTTATTAGTTCCAAGGGAAGAAGAAAGCAATTATACGGTAAGGAAATGAGGGCCACCTTAACCAGATAATAGAAATTAACCTCATCAATGAGGGACTTAATGAATAGTGGGTACCTTTAGATATGATACCATGAGAAGGGTAAGGGGTACTACACATCTTCATTTTGGCCATGAATCCAAAACCCCAATCGAATCTCTGACAAACAGCAGACAAATGTAAAATAAGAACATTCTATTAAAAAGGGAGATGGGGGGGGCACCTGGGTGGCTCAGTCAGTTGAGCGTCGACTTCGGCTCAGGTCATGATCTCACTGTGAGTTCAAGCCCCGCGTCAAGTTCTGTGCTGCCAGAGAGCTCTATGCAGCCTGGAGCCTGCTTCAGAGTCTGTGTCTCCCTCTCCCTCTGCCCCTCCTCTGCTCATGCCCTGTCTCTCTCTGTCTCTCAATAATAAATAAACGTTAAAAAAAAAAATGGAGATGGGGAAGAGCCTACACTTAAAAAATGTTAATGTAAGGGATAAACACTGGAAATGTAACAGACAAAAGCAGCCAAAAGCAACATGACAACTAAAAGCAAAATTTGGCCCTAGACTGGATCTTGTAGTAGATGACACTTATACAGGACACATTAGGTCACAACAGACACACTGGAATACAGATACGTTAGAAAAAGTACTTTATCGATGTAAATTTATGAAGTTAATAGCTGTACTGAGGTTATATAAGAACATGCCCTTTTTGAAGAACTTAAGGATAAAACAATGTATGTAACTTACTGTCAAATGGTTCAGGAAAAACACCTATCAACTCCCTCTGCTCTCTTCTTTACATTCTTCAACTCAGATGCCACAGTCCATCACATCAAACTACTCTCTTACTATTTATTAATCCTCAATTCCTTTGATTCACTCTCCTTCCACTGGGCCGTCCAGCAAAACAGAAGCTTGAATCAATATAAGCATTTGCCTTCCCTGAACCTATACCCAGGATGTTGGGCAAAGTTAGAGAAAAGTCACTCTACCATACAGACTTGTATGGACTCAACCTCCAACCCTGACTGGACTCTTAATATAATGCCTCTCTCTCCCTAGTCAGACCTCCTCCACCCAAGCATGTTCTAGTTCATTCTCAGCAAATGACCTAACATACTGCTTTAAATAAACGTAAACCACCATACACTCCCTCAACTTCCAGCCACAAAACGAGCAGTATCAACACCCACAGTTTCCCTTCCATTCACTACAATATCTTCCAAAATTGTTCCTCTTCTATATGCCAATTCCTCCACCTGAATTCTGGATCTCATCCTACCCCATCCCCTCCTGACTTTCTACTACCACCTTTAGACTTTCATTCCCATCTTTAAAAAAACAAAAAGGTTCTTCCTCAAGTCTATCCTCTACCTCATTCATGCTATCACTTTCTCCATGATCTCAAATTTCTCAAAAATTAGCATTCAGCATCCATTTGCTCAAGTGTCATTCCCTCAGCACCCCTAGCCCTGCCCATTTACTCTACCTGCCACTGTCATGCCAACACCTTCCCTACTTTTTAACAAGTTCTCAATCCTTATCTTAACCAAGCTCTATTGCATTTGATAATGCTGTCCAATCCTTACACCTTTAAAGCTTCTCTTTTTCTTGGCTCTCCCTAGTCAGTATCTGTGGTTTTAATTACTATCTCTGAGCCCATGATAAACAAACACATATAGCCAAGGTCTCTCAAAAGCTTTATATGTACAACATCCATCACTTCTTGGATACCTCATAGGCACTTTAATAGCAAAATATTCAAAGCTGAATTTTTCATCTTCTCTCCTTAAACCCACTTTATTCTCTCATGTTCTCTAACTCAGTTTCTCATACCGCCATATGTGTACTTGAAAACACATGGAACCCAGGGTTCCTGGAGTCATCTCTAACTTCTCCCCTTATCCTTCATGTCCATATCCAATCAAACATCAGGTCCTATGTCTCCATGCTCATCCCACTGCCTTAATATTTATCATCTCCTCTTTCTTAAATTATAGCAACAATCTCTAACCTCCTCTCTCTGCCACTAGTACTGCCCATCTCCAACATATAAATATACTCAAGAAATAGGGAGTAATCACTACACATTTTCATAGAAAACACAACTAAATTAGAATGCTAAATAAAAAACACAGGTGCAAATCACTTTACACAAAACAAGTGTGTAAGAATATAGCATCAAAAGAAAAAAAATGACAATCCCTACTTTTCAGAAGAATTCATAACAGCATACCTCAATTTACACTTTTCAACAAAATACTCAATATGCGTGACTTTATACCTATTTCTGGAAAATACACCCGTATATTGAAATATTGGAGACTTGTTACAGAAATGTTCCTTCATAAAAATTTAAAATCAAGTAATTTCTAGGAAAACAACAGTAAATGCATCTGGAAATATTTTGTTTTAGTATCTCCTAATCTCCATGCTATGAGGAAATACTGAAGGAAAAGAAAAGAAAGACATGAAGCCAATTCTAATAAAATTTTCTAGTTCCATGGTGCAATATAAAAAGGAGCAATAAATAATTGTGTGGAAAAAGTTATGAGCAAGGACGAACAGTGAGTGCAAAAAAAAACACAAAAAAACACTGAACTTCTGAAACAGTAGTGAAGAATTCTTATCAATGTGATATATTAGATACTATGAATATAATATACCACACAAAATGTAGTGGAATATTCCATAAGTCAAAAGCTAGCAAGAAAGTACAAAACAATGTATGGACTGATTACCTGAAGTTTTACTCAGCTCTGCTGAAAATAAAGCAGATGGTGATCTGTTCTCTTGTTCTGTATCAGAAGGGGTTTTTTTCTCAGCTTCTTTCACAAGAACTTTGGGTTTCACTATACTGCCTATTTCGGTTTGAGTGGCCAATGCAGAAACATCTGGAGGCAGTAAGGGCACCTTCAAAATATCAGACCTATCTTTGGAGAGTTCATCTGGGACATGGACTTTATCTTCATCTTTAGGTTGTACATTCTTGAAAGAAAGGTCATGGGGTAACTCTGAGCAAGGTAATGACCCAGCTTCATCCTGGACATTAGCGATCTCACTTTTGAGGGATACTTCTAGGTCAGTGGTTAATTTAGGAGGAGAATCAGTTTTAGAACTGACAAATGTAGGGAACTCATCTATAATCTCAATTGGAGATGAATCTGAGAATGTTTCACTCTCTCTTATTTTTGCTTCCTTAGCAATAAATAAGCCATCATCTGAATAAACTGCAGCACTGAGCTCCTTCATCTGCAAAGGAATTTTCTCCTTTTGGGTCAGTGTTGAAACTTCATTGGGTAAGAAGGTATCTTCTGTAGTGTCTAAACTGGGCTGAAAAGATTCCAAATAGGGCTTTCCCCCCTCAGGTGGTAGTGAAGCACTGAGTTTTTCCTTATGTTCAGGTTCTATCACTGACTGGGATGAAGTCTCAATCAGATTTTCTCTCACAAGTATCACAGCTTCATCCTGTTTTTGTGGAACTTCAGGTATTGAATCATCACTAAATAAGTCAACTGGTTCAGAATCAGGTGAGGAATCTTCAACTAACTCAGAATGATCAGGCACTGGCTGTGCAACTTTTGCTATTTCTGAGTAATCAGAGAAATCTGAAGTTGGTTCAGTAGGGAGCTTCGTTTCTTTAATTAAATCACATGCAATAGATATATAAGGAGCTTCTGTTTCTTGAACAGCTACCTTAATACTTTCAGGCTCTTTAATTTCTTCCTTTATTCCTGATACATTTTTTAGTGATACATTCATGGCCTCTTCATACGGTGGGGGATTTTCAAGCTCAGGTTTTATGCTTTCATAATTAACTAAAGAAGGAGCTTCTAATTGTGAAGAAGTGGGCTGCACTGCAGAAGCACCAGCACTAGGAACTACAGAATTTAATGGTGCTTCCATAACAATATCAGGCAAAACTGGTGACGGAGTAGCTTCAGATTCTTCAAAGGATGGGCAAAGCTGTGCCACCGGGTAGAGGGACTCCTGCATAGCTTCTGATGTTTGAACCAAGTCCATTTTTGTTTCAAAAGCGATCTTCGTGCCTGTAGCTTCATTCAATTCACTTTCACATGCTTCCTGTACTAAATCTGGGGTTAGACCTTCAGCCATGTTTGCCACTGCTTCCTCAGTCACCTTTGACAAATTATCTGTTGTGACATAATCGGTCTCAGAATCCTGTGTTGCTACAAGGAAAGGATTTGATGCTTTGGTACTAACATTCTTCTCTGTTACAATTTGGGCCTTTTTTTCTTCTATCTTTTTTTCATCTGTCTTATTTTCTGAAGTATGATCTGCCAACAAAGGAAAAATGTTTGTTGAAAGGTTTTCAGCTGCTGTCGGGTTAAAGGGAGCACATGTGATATATGCTCCTGAACCATCTTTTACAGCTTCTGGTGTACTGGGAAAAGAAATATCATCATTACTGCTTTCACTATCTTTTTCATGATTTGTTGGTTCAGGGCTATCAGCAAAACATTTCTTATCCACTTTACTCTCCAACTTGCTCTCTATATTAACTTCAGCAGCCAACACATCACTATCTTGCTTGCTTGTATCTCTCACGTCCCATACTCGTTCAAATGGCTTGAAGTCTGCATATTCTTCCCTCATAGGAGCTTCTGCTGCAATTCCCTTTTCATTAAAACTATCCTTTGTTTTTTCTGGAAGCATAACTTTGTCCTCTTCTTTAACTGATTCAGTAAGGGCTACAGGTAACTCTTGTTGATTTCGAAGGATATTATCACTAACTAAATCCTCTTTTTCATCCTTATTCTCTTCCCTAGGATTTGCTATTATGGCAGACTCTGCTTTTGGAGAGCCACCGAATGATACTCTCATTTCTGAGTATTCCAATTGTGAAAACTCTGTTAAATCTCTGTCTATAAATGGATTTTTTGCCTTCTCTGTGAACTCTTTAGAAGCTTCTGCTGATGTTTCTTGAAGCGTTCCTTCAGTGGGTAATACTGCTGATAAATTACCAAGATATTCATGTTCTTTAAAAGAAGCAGCTGAGAGGGGAGACAGAGAAGGAAGAGAAGCAGCAGTTTCAAGCAGGACAGATGGAAAATCCTCTTGACCAGTGGAAACAGTGTTACCTGGCTGCTCCTTCAAGTCCATAATTTTTTCTGTGACCATGGACAGAAAGGAAAGTTAGAGAATGCCAGCGTTCTCAGAGTTAATGCAAGTTTTATGACAGATTCAAAATACTATTAGTAAAGAGTTACTGTTAACTAAACTTAAATGTAAATAACAATAAATAATAATCAAGTAGTCTTGAATCATTACGGAAAGAATTAAAGCTATTGTCAAAACGTGCATGGCTACAGAGGCAATTGCATGCTATGAAAAGACATAAATCAAGTCTAAGAAAAAAACCTCAAGTATAATCAATTGAGAAAAGCTACTTCTAACTAGAAGAGGACAAGAGAATTGAGAAGAGGGTGTGGCAGTATAGAAAAGGCACTGAATAATTAAATGCGATAGAGTGGCATTCATTTCTATGAAAGCCTTTCAGCCATAAGCAAGTAAACTGTATTTGGAGAAAAGGACTAATCAATATACAAATGTAAATCAAGGGTCCAAGAATTCCTTACATATAACCAATTATTAATCATGTTCTGCCCATTTGTCTCTTGGACATAGCATATAAAATGCAAATTTCAACTTTTTCAATAGACAAACATTCTTGGAACCATGCTAAATTTTAGTAACTGAATCCACTCTGTACAGTTAATAAAACTAAAGAGTCAAAGTTAGAATACACAGAAGATAAAAGGCTAGCAGAAAGAACTTGCCTGCAGAGGAGTGTATCACAGGCTCAGATGCAGCAGGAAGAGCAAAAAGTGTCTCATCTGAAAAACAAATAGAATATAACCTCAGCAGAAATAAAGACAGAGTTTGAAGGAGACTAAAGATAAGAGGAGCAAGCAAGGGTTCAGTTTGTAATAAGTTAACACAAAACTTTTATAAAGAAAAAGCCAAGATGGAAAGGAAAAAGTAGTACCATTAATTTGGATTAAATTATCATTATATATTTTATATTATAAAGATGATTAAATCATATCCACAGAACCTATCGTTTTTCAAGAGGCAATAACATGTTTATGTTAAAGAATTTCATAAACCAAGGTAACCTTAAGATACTATTATTATTCTCAGTTAACATGACACCCAAAGCTTTTATTCACATTTTCAGATAGGTAACTTATTTGCCCTAGTCAAGCCTAAAATTAAAAAGATGCATGAGGGGCGCCTGGGTGGCGCAGTCGGTTAAGCATCCGACTTCAGCCAGGTCACGATCTCGCGGTCCATGAGTTCGAGCCTCAGAGCCTGGAGCCTGTTTCCGATTCTGTGTCTCCCTCTCTCTCTGCCCCTCCCCCGTTCATGCTCTGTCTCTCTCTGTCCCAAAAAAAATAAATAAACGTTGAAAAAAAAAATTTTTTTAAAAAAAGATGCATGAGTAAAATTAATAATTACTTTTGCTTAATCCTTTTTTATTGGCATATGTTCAGTTCAGAAGAACACTTTCAGAGAATCATGCATATTTTCTTATATTCCAGGTTGTCTACCTTTAAAGAAAAACATTCTAATAGGCACTGTGCACTATTCCTTGAGGATATTAGTCCTATGCGCCACTGTCCAAATTGCAAAGAAAATACTAATTATCATTAGGAAGATAATTATTATCATCAGTCTTGTTTTGTTTAAAATTACACTGAGGGATACTTGTTATACCAAGTTCTTTGCATGCAGGAATTCATTTTACTCCTTATAACTCTTTGTTATAAGTAGGGTTAAGATCCCCCATTTAACAGATAAAAAAAACAAAATGAAACAAAAAACACAACTGACTGAGAGGAGTGACTCACTCCATCTATAACTAAGTAAGACTCAGGGCAATGCAACTCCAGAGCTCATTTTCTTAGCCACTATATGCTATATGTTACGGACTTAATTTTTTTTGTGTCCTCTTCCCCAAAGTTCGTATGTTGAAGCCTTAACCTCCAATGTGATAGCATTTGGAAATGCGGCCATGCAGAGAGGTCATTAGGATTACATGAGGTCATGAGGGTGGGGCCATGGCTGATACGGTTAGTGCCCTTATAAGAGACACCAGAGCTTGTTCATGCCTGTGTGACAACAGCTCCTCCACTTCCCCCTTCCTCCTCTTCTTCTCTGAGCAACATAAAGAAGCCATGTGAGCACACAGTGAGATGACAGCCACCTATAAGCCAAGAAAAGAGGCCTCAGAATGAAACCTACATTGCCCATATCTTGATCTTAGACTTTCCAACCTCCAGAGCTATGAGGAATTAATTTCTGTTGTTTAAGCCACACAGTCTGTGGTACTCTGATGTGGCAGCCTGAGACGACTAATGCAGTACCTATTGGTATATTAAGCTTGCACAGCATCACTTTATACCTGCAGCTGGGAGATCTTGAGCTAAAGGTCTTCTGTGGTTTATACTAGAGAAAGGCCTCTAGCAAAAAACAATTTGAGATAGCCTGAAGAATGGCAGGAAGGTATTCCTTTAGTGGAGAGAACCTAAAAAATTTGGATATTTGTATCTGGAAGGACAAACTAGGCAAGGTTGATCAACAACGAAACAGAGATGTGACTATCATTAACGTGGACATACCTTCTAAGGATATTCCCCTTGAAGAATAAGAGAGTTAAATTCACAATGCTGTATAAATTTTAGATAAATCCATACTGGACATGACGTCATATCTAAAGGATTCTTAGATGGGGTGACGAAGGGAAAATTCATTATACATGTTTTTTAAAAAGTCTCCTATAACCTAGAACAATAGGTTAGATGGGCAACTCATCCAAACCAGTAAGACATACCACCTTATGAGATTTTATAAAACATACACATATAGACACTTTTTTTTCCTTTATGTTTATTTATTTTTGAGTGAGAGCACGAATGGGGGAGGGGCAAAGAGCGAGGGAAACACAGAATCCAAAGCAGGCTCCAGTTTCTGAGCTGTCAGCACAGAGCCCAAAGTGGGGCTCAACCCCACAAGCAGTGAGATCGTGACCTGAGCCAAAGTCGGACGCTCAACCAACTGAGCCACCCAGGCGCCCCTGTGTGCACCCTTCTTAAAGATGACTTGCTATGTGATCTTATTTGTTACATAGTTTCTCATTTGTAAAAAAAAAATAAAGGAATTTGAAAATTCCTTTCAGCTAAAATAATGAATTATAATCTTGTATAAAACTGAGACTTGGGGATCAAAGAGCAAAACCAAATAATTACATAGCTACTACATCTAAATAAAAGGTAGCAAATCCTTAACAAAATGGCAGTATTCTTCACTGAGTTAATATAACTGAAAGCCACAAATTCAGGTCAGTCTTCTTGGAAAGTGAATTCAAAACATGTTACTGATTACTGTTAAAATTAGAGGGAAAACAAACTACAACTAAAATTTTGTGCCAAAAACTAAAGTATTTTTTAAATGTATCCTTATTCCTATCTAATACCAGAACCTCTCTTATAGTAAAAACTATATTCCTGGCTCTTGACCAATTGAGAAAGTTTATAAACTGGTATTTCAAATATTCACTAAATTTTGAAAAAAAGAAAAACTGTACATTGAGATTCAATCCAAAATTAATCATGAAACAAGTACTGCATTTCTAAAAGCAGTTAGCAAAAAAAAAAAATTTCAGAAAAGATCACTATCATTTGGCCCTCAAGAAGAAGGACAGTTGTTCTGACTTCTCCTGAAGCAATCATGGATCATGGGATCAAACTGCCTGGGTTCAAATCCCAGATTCATCACTTACAACTGTGCGACCCTGAGAAAAGTTGTTACTTATCCCCTCTGTGCCTCCTTTACTCATTGGTAAAATAAGAATAATAGTACCTCCCTCAAAATGTTGTGCAGGAGGAAGAGGAGAAGAATAAGAAACAGCTTGTCCTAAGTCTCAGGGCTAGGAGGCCAGAAAGCCAGTATGTAAACATGTCTAACTCTTAAGTTATGTGCTTTATCTTTGGAGGGATGAGTTTATAATATAAGTGCAACTGGTGTGAAGTCTTCTTTCTTAATCAGCCCCTCAAGTTTGATCTCCTGAAATATGATAAACTGCCATCCAGGAAATACCCTATAGTTATCTGAAATATTTGGTTATTTTCTTCTACTTCACAATACAGTAACATTTAGAGAGATAGTAATGCCGGCCAGGCATTTTTTTCAGATGCTCTTTCAATACTCAAAACCACCCTATGAAGTAGGTACTACTGTTATCCTCATTTCAGAGATGAGGAAACAGGCCTAAGAGTTTAGATAACTTCCCCAGAGTTACAAAACTGAAAAATGATGGATCTGAGACCTGAATCCAGAGTATACAGGTCCATGCTCTTTTCTTTAACTACCCTGCAGTACTTTCTTCCTGGACTTAAGTTTAAAAATTTTTATAAACTAAATTAAGGATGTTAAAGAAAAATTTTGATTGACAACACTTACATATCATAAGCTACCAAATTTTTAAGACTAAAATGCCTACTAATTACTTTCTTCTTTTGAAAAAAATTACTAATTTTAGGTTAGTCTTCCTTTTTCTATAAAAGACCCTAACTTTCACAAGTGAATAAACTACTTTATAATATGGGACACTGTATTAAAAGTATAATATTCTGAATTACTGAGACATGTTATGTACATACTTATATTACTGGTCTTACAAAAATGGTAAACAAGTCACCCTCTTTCTATGATCTTTGTCTATGACTATGTCAAATTCTTAACTGTTGGATGAAATTGAAACTTTATTCATCAACCTCATTTGTGCTATTTTGAAGAAACAGAAAAAGTAACACTAAGGACTTAATTATACATACACTAAGTAAAAACACAGTGGCATATTTAAATGAACAAAAACAAGTGTTCACTAAATAATACACAAAATGGAAGCCAGAACTTTTCTATTAAGTCTCTCTACTCTACTGCCATCAAATTAATATTTCTAACAGGACAGTTCTATTTATTCTCTTGCTCAAAACATTTAAAAGCTCCCAGTTATCTGCTGAATTATACCTGAAACTCTCAGATAAGGTCCTGTATCTTACGGTCCTCACTTAACTGTCTAAACTTATTTCAACAATTTCTCACATGCCATCTATGTTAATCAAACATAAATAATTCTTCCCAACCAAACCCACGCCTCCACCTCCTGCATATTTGAATGCTGACATCCACTAAAACACAAATTTACCATATTCAGCTTTACTTTCTTTTTAAAACTTATCCTTATTTCTGCTCATTTTCTATAACATTTCCAGTTATCTAAGCTCAGAGAATTAAGTAACTTATTCAGTCACATAGCTAGTTAATGACAAAGCTAGAAAATTTAATTAAACTGTGACTACAGATATACATTTATTTCCTTATTACCCTCAGTAAAAAGAACAGAATCACTATACTTACGACAGTATGAAAGATGAATACCATTCATAAAACTTTTTCCAAATGAGCTATTCCTCTTTGTTAGCCCTGATGCTAGATTCATTTCCTTACCCAAGCTTAAATCTAGAGTGTAAATTTAGACTAAAGCTTCAGGGCTATATGCTTTGAATACTAATTATTTCCATCACACAAGGATCAGTTTCAAAATTAAAGTTCACGAAAAAGATTTATTTTTTAAGTCACTTTTTTAAAAAGTAAAAGGTGGGTGCCTGGGTGGTTCAGTTGGTTGAGCGTCCAACTCTTGATTTTCAGCTCAAGTCATGATCCCAGGGTCATGGGATAGAGCCCAATGGCTCTGTGCTGAGTATGGGGCCTACTTAAGATTCTCTCTCCCTCTGCCCCTCTCTGCCACTCACACTCTCTCTCTAAAATAAAAAATTTTTAATTTAAAAACTTTTTTTTGAATATTAAAAAGTAAAAGTGGTATGTCAGTTTTGAATTTATTACTGGTCAATTCAAAATACGCTATCACGATCTCACCAATGTTCACATACTCTTATACTAAATATTTTCTTTGACATGTTCATTTCAAAACCAGTTTTTCAGCCAAAAGTATAACTGGTCAGTCAATAAAAATCATAAGTAATTTATAAAGCACAGGAAATAAACTTCATTTTAAAGTCACAGAAAAAAACTTTTGCTAGGAGAATAAATATATCAGACTAACTTGTCTCATATAAACAACTATAAAACTGGGCAAAATATATGAAGCAACTGTCATGAGACACTGGATAACATGAAGTACATGAACATGAAGGGTATAATTCCTAAGAGGAAAGCATGCCAGATGATGCCCTGGCTTTCTACTTGAAGGCACTCTGTCTACAGCACATGGAAAAGGAGCCCAAGAATACTAACACTCTGGCCAAGTTGAGTTAACAGCTAAGCTGTCTGGAATTTGTGGGGCAAGGTAACATACAAAGGAAAACTTCACAGAAAAGGAGCTCCAGAAATCTGGATAGAGATTCCTTTTAAATCTCTGGTTGAACTATGCAACACATATACAGCACAAGACCTACCAAGGCCAAGCAGAGAATCTATGAAAGAGTTGTGAACTAAACGTATATTCTGGAGGTCAGACTCTGTACTGGAAGACATGATCGAAAGTTTTTGATAAGCCAGAGTGGAGAGATCTTGCTGAACACCCCAAGTATAAAAATGTGACCCAAGGAAAGGCACATCTTAAGAGGAGGATTACTTTAACCCTAAACTAAAGGTTACTTGGTCTAGACTTAGACCATGAGTTAGCAAAATATGGCTCGTGGGCCAAAGTTATATTGGAAGACAGCCATGTCCATTTGTGTGATGTATCCTCTATGGCTACTTTGGCATTACAAGGGCAAACTTAAGTATTTAGGAAAGAACCTACATGATGCACAAGCTTAAAATATTTACTGCTTTACCCTTAAAAAAAAAAAAAAAAAAAAAAAAAAAAAAAAAAAAAAGCCAAGCCCTGCTCTAAACCCTAACTTTAAAATCAAAGTTTGAAAAGGTCAAGATGATTTGCCAGCAAACTGACTTCCAGAACAACACTAACACCAAATCCATGGCAACCAGTGTAGAATAAAATATTATTGGACATGAAAAGAAAATATGAGCATAAGTAAGAGAAACAGCCAATATAAACAAAGAAATAATGTAAACATTGTATTCATAAGCACTAAAATGAAAATTACAATAACTATTAAAATATTCCTACGTAGATACAGTAAAAGATGGACATAACAAGTGAATGGAGAGAGACTCCTGGAAGAGAAATATAGAAGAGAGAACCAAATGAAAATCCTAGGATTGAAAATTATATTAAGTGAAAGAAAAACCCACTAGATGGACTTAAAGCAGACTGGGCAGTGGAGAAGAAAAGATCAATAAGCTTAAAGAAAGATCAACAGAACTATCCCAACTGAAGCACAGCATGGAAAAAAAAGAAAGGAAGAGTCTCAGTGACCTTCAAGACAATCAAGCAGTTAAAGTATATGTAATTGGAGTCCCTAAAGAAGGCAAAAGTGACTGAAGCAGAGGAAGGGAGGGAGGGAGGAACAAAGGGAAAGATATAAATGGCCTAAAATTTGACAACTGTGATGGAAAATACCAAATCCACAGATCCAAAAGGCTCAGTGAACCCTGGGTAGAATAAACCAGAAAGAAATACATTGTAGAGATCAAACTGTTGAAAACTAAAGATATAGAAAATCTTAAAAACAAAGGAAATAGGCAGAGAAACAGCAATAAGAATGACCTCAGCTGCCACTGGAAACAATGGAATACGGAAGATAATATCTTTATATGATGACACATCTACCAACCTTGAATTACATACAATCATTATTCACTGACTGCTATTTGTCAGATTGTGTACTAAATTGATATTCCCCATATCAATACTTAGCAGTGGTCATGTGCAGAGCAGCACAACATTCCAGTCATCTAAAACACGTTCCCAGGTAACGTCAAACAAGGCAACCGTATGCCTTCCTGTTTCAGCTCTCATACTACAAATACGTGTGCTTTCTGCAGTTTATTTAGTGTCATACACTAAATTTTTGTGATTTGTTTAAAATGGCCACTAAGAATAGTGCTTAAGTGCTAGCTAGTATTCTTAACCACAAGTAGGCCATGATGTACCTTACAGAGAAAACACGTGTGTTAGATGAGCTTCATTCAGGCATAAGTTATAGTTCTGTTGGCCTTGAGTTTAATGTTGATAAATCAACACTATATATTAAGTAACATGTCTTTAAATAGAAACACACATGAAACAAAGATATATTCATCAGGTAACAATACTATGACTAGAGGTTCACAGGAATCTAACCCTGTATTTTCCCTTGAGGCAATGATTCAGTATTTGCTAATTAAGTGTTTTCTTTGACTTTAGAGAACAGAACTACCATGAACAATAAGACTGACTGTATTCATCAAAAATATCCTTCAAAATTACAGATGAATAAAAGTATTATCAGATAAACAAAAGATGAAAACAAAAACTGAAAGAAATTATCACCAAGAGACCTGTACTACAATCAATGCAGTTCTTCACACTGAAGAAAAATGATACTAGATAGTAACCTGGATCTTCAGGAACAAATGAAGAAAAACAAAATTGGTAAATACCTGAGTAAACACAAAATATTCTCGTTCCATAATTTCTTCAAAGAAATGATGAATATCATAAAATGATAAATATATTGTTATTCTCATTTCTTAATTTCTTTAAAGAATAATTGATTTCTGAAGCTCTAATTACTGTATGCAATATATGTGGAAGCAAAATATAGGACAATAAAAGGACAAAGAATGGAAGGAATATAGAAAAGTATAAAAGAACAAAAGTAGAAGAGACAAAGAGAAAATGAACATTTTTTTAAATTTTTAAATGTTTATTTATTTTTTGATAGAGACAGAGCGCAAGCAGGGGAGGGGCAGAGAGAGAGGGAGACACAGAATGCCAAGCAGGCTCCAGGCTCTAAGCTGTTAGCATAGAGCTTGATGCAGGGCTGGAACTCACAAACTCCTAGATCATGGCCTGGGCTCAACCAGGTGGCTCAACCAACTGAGTCACTGAAGCACCCCAAGAAAATGAAGATTTAAATGAGCCATATGAATAATCACACTGAATGTAAATGGATCCAATTAGGAGGCAGAGGTTTTTAGACTAGATAAAAACCATACTTTGGCCCTTTACAGGACACACTTTAAATATAAAAACATAGGTAATTAAAAGTAAAAGAATGTAAAAGGATATATATATCATCCAAACATATACCCTACAAAATCTGAAGTGCCTAATGTTAATGTTGAGCAAAGCAGATTCTAAGACAGAGTATTACCTTGAGATTACCAGAGATAAAGAGGGGCATCAGTTAATGATAAACAAGTAAACAGACACTAAATAGATACACCAACACTAAAGTGTATGGGAAATATATGAAGCAAAAACTAAAGAAAGACAGAGACAAATCTACAAATTTTATTTTAAAATTTTAACATTCAAGTCTCACCTGACAGACTAGTCACACATGCACATACACACACCAATCCAAGAATACAGATGATTTAGACAATACTATCAACGAACTAAACCTAACTGACTTTTATAGAGCACTATAACCAACAACAGAATTCACACCCTTCTCAAGTACACATGGTACATTCACCAATTTAACCATTTCTGGGTCTATAAAACAAGTCTCAGTAAATTTCAAAGGACTGAAATCATGAAGTATATGTTCTCTGACCACATGAATTAAACTGAAATTACAATAAGACAAAAATATCTGGAAAATCCCCAAATGTATGAAAAGTAAACAACACAATTCTAAATAACACAGAAGAAATTAAAGATTTAATTTTAAATTGAATGATAATGGAAATTTGTGGGATATAGCTAAAGTAATGCTCAGAAATTCACAGCTCTAAACACTTTGAGAAAAAAGAGTTATATTCAAACTTTAAAGTTTCCACCTTAAGAAACTAGAGAAAGAAAACCAAGTTAAACCCAAATAAGTAGAAGAAAATAAATAATAAAAATAAGAGCAGAATCCTGTGATACAGAAAACAACCAAATAGAGAAAAATCGGTGAAACTAAAAGCTGGTTCCTTGAAAAGATGAAGATAATTGACAACCCCTAAAATGATCAAGAAAAAGAAAAGAAAAGCAAGTACTAAAAATAAAAGAATTATCACTAACGATCATAAAACCATAAACGATTATGAACAAGTTTATGCCAACAAATAAGACAACTTAAATGGGTGGACAAATTCCTTGATGTCCACTCATCAAGAGGAAAGAACAAATTCCTTGAAGGGCGTACACTTCCAAAAGTGACACAAGCAGAAATAGAAAATCTGAATATCCCTATATCACTTAAATAGAGTATATTTACAATTTAAAACCTTCTCCATAAAGAAAACTCTAAGCCCAAATGGCTTCACTGCTAAACTCTGTAAATATCTAAAGATGTTTATACAAATTCTTTCAATGTATAAAGAGCAAACACTTCCCAAAACATCTTCTATAATTATGCATTAATACCAAAACTAAACAAGGATATTACAAGAAAATTAATTTACAAAAATTATTCGTATAAAACCTCTAAACAAAATTACAAAACACTGCTGAGAAATTATAAAGATCTTAACGGAGAGAAAGAGACATCATGTCCATGGATTGAAAGATTTAATGTTAAGTGTTAGGAAAGAGTACTCTATGCTTCCTGTGTTTTTGCACATTTTATAAGCAGAAGGATTGGGTACTGAACACCTTTGCTCCTATCTTTTCAAAGATGTTGAAATACAGAACAATCCTGGAGACAGAGATATATGTCTTCCTTTTGAGCACCAGGCATACTTATTACACCGTACAATTCAGTTTCCCTAAGTTCCTTTCCTTATTCAGCCCATGGCAAGAACAAGTGTCACTTGGCACTCTCCAGTGTTGCTCTATAGGAAATGGGGAGTAGGGAACGTGCACAAGAAAATGCTGATATTCCAGCTATTTACATTGCTGAGTAATAAAGTCTTCTATCTCTGACCCAGGTATCTGTGTCTTCTGCCAGCATTCAAGAAACTACGGCAGACTATCCTGTTAGCTTGTTATAATGCTTCAAACCCTCAAATGTCAACTTTCCCCATATTGCTCTTTAGACTCAACGCAATACCAATCAAATTCCAAGCAGACATTTTGTAGACATGATCAAGCTGATTCTAAAATGTATATGCACATACAATAGACACAGAAAGGGCAAAACTATTTTGAAAATAAAAAGTAACACTTGGAGTAGGCACACTACTTGATTCTAAGACTACTTAAAGCTTGTAAAACTATACCAATCAAAACAGTCTAATACTGGCAAAAGGACAGGAAAAAATAAATCAACAGAACAAAACAGATGTATGTCTGGTCACTGATTTTCAACAAAGGTGCCAAAGCAATGAGAAAAGATAAATTCTTTCCAAAAGATAATCTGCCGGGGTAACTGGGTATCTTTATGGAAAAATGAATGTGGATCTGTAACACTTCCACGGACAAACATTAATTCAAAATGTGTATTAGATTTAAACATAAAAGCTATTTGGGGCACTTGGGTAGCTCAGCTGGTTAAGCGTCTGACTTCCCCTCAGGTCATGATCTTACAGTTCATCGGTTCTACACTGATGGCTCGAAGCCTGCTTGGGATTTTGTCTCTCCTTCTCTCTGCCCCTCCCCTGCTTGTGCTTGTGCGCGCGCGCTCTCTCTCTCCCCAAATAAACTTAAAAAAATAAAAAAAAAATTTTTAATAAACATAAAAGCGAAAAGAAAGCTTCTAGAAAAAAAACAGAATATTCACAACCTTGAAGTAGGCAAAGATGTTTTGGACAGCACACAGAAAGCACTAACCAGATAAAAACAGAGAGGGAGGCAGGCAAAACATAAGAGACTCTTAAATATAGAGAACAAACTGAGGGTTGTTGGAGGAGTGTTGCGTGGGAGGGATGGGCTAAATGGGTGATGGGCATTAAGGAAGGCACTTGTTGGTATGAGCATTGGGTGTTATACGTAAGTGATGAATCACTAAATTTTACTCCTGAAACTAATAGTATTCTATATGTTAACTAACTTGAATTTAAGTAAAATCTTGGAAGGGGAAAAAAAAATGTATCTGTAATCTGCCAAAAAAAAAAAAAAAAGCACTAACCATAAAAGAAAAAAACTGATAAATTAAAAGACTTCTTCAAAATTAGAAAATTACACTCATCAAAAGAAACTATCAATAAAAATAACAGGAAACCATAAATAAAATTAACAAGCAAGCTACAGATTAGGAGAATATATTCACAATGCATACATCTGACAAAAGACTTATCCAGAGTATATAAAGAACTCCCTACAATAAATCAGAAAAAGACATTACAACGCTATGTAACAGCAAGCAAAAGACACATCACAAAAGAAAATATACAGGTAGCCAACAGACATGTAAAAGTCCTCTCATTCATTAGTGATTTGGGAGATCTAAATTACCACCACAATGAGAAATCATTACATACCCATTAAAATGGCTAAAGTTAAAAAGACTGATATCAAATGTTGTTGAGAATGTGAAGCCACCAGAACTCTCATATATTGCTGATGGAAGTGGAACCACTTTGGAGAACTGTTTGGCAATTTCTTATAAATATATACTTAGCCCATAACTTAGCTGGTTACTCAGTTGGTTACTCAATTCTACTCTATTTACCCAAGAGAAATGAAAACATATGTTCACAGAAAGGCCTGTATAAGAATGTTCATGGCATTCTTTTGTTCATAATAGCCAGAAGCTATAAATAATCCATATGTCCATCAACAAGTGAATGAAAAATTAAACTGTGGTATACTCTTATCATGGAATACTACTTAGTGGTAAAAAGGAAATTACTGAGACCTGCAACATCAATGGTAAATCTTAAACACATACTTAATGCAAGTAATCATAGGAGAGTACATGCTGTATGATTCCATTCACATGATGCATTTTGCCTGTTACATAGCATCATGTGAATAGGAACAAACAGGCAAAATTAATCTGTGGTGAAAGAAATCAGAACAGTGTTGTTGGGATTGGGGAGTTGGAAGAAGGACAGAACAAGAATTCAACTGAACTGACTACTAAGGGCCCAAGGGATCTTTTGGGGATGATATAAATGTTCTACATCTTGACAGCAGTGAGTCAATGAGTGGACGCACTTGTCAGAACACAAAACTGTTAAAACTTAAGATCTATGCATTTTATTGCATGTAAATTATATCTTAATAAAAAACACAAAGGGGTGCCTGGGTGGCTCAGTTAGCTAGGCCCCTGACTCTTGATTTCTGCTCAGGTCATGATCTTCTGGTTTGTGGGACCAAACCATGTGTCAGGCTCTGTGCTGACACTGTGGAGCCTACTTCAGATTCTCTCTCCTTCCTCTGCCCCTCTCCCGCTTACACATGCATGTTCTCTCTCAAAATAAATAAATAAGCATTTAAAAATAAAAAAATAAAATAACATTAAAATGAAAAAAAGTAATGTGCATTCTTCAACAAATAAATTTTGGAGAGACAGTGCACACAAACAAGGGACAGTCAATAAGACTTATAAAATAAATCAATCCATTTTATTATTTTTTTAATGTTTATTTTTGAGAGAGAGAGAGAGAGAAAGCGCGCATGCATGCATAAGCAGGGGAGGGGCAGAGAGAGAGACACACAGAATCTGAAGGAGACTCCAGGCTCTGAGCTGTCAGCACATGGGGCTTGAACTCATGAGCCATGAAATCATGACCTGAGCCAAAGTCAGAAGCTTAATCGACTGAGCCACCTGGGCGCCTGAAATCAAACCATTTTAATATGTAGACCTTCTTCAGATTCTGATTTTTTTTAAGTTTATTTATTTATTTTGAGGGACAGAGAGAGCAAGCAAGCACAAGCAAGGCAGAGAAAGAGTATCCCAAGCAGGCTCCCTGCTGCCAGTGAAGAGCCCAATGTTAAGTTTGAACCCATGAAACCATGAACCCATGAGAGATTATGCATGACCTGAGCTGAAATCAAGAGTCAGAGGCTTAAGCAGCTGAGCCACCCAGGTGCCCTTGGATTCTGATTTCTTAAAACACCGTGATAAAAACAAACAAACAAACAAACAAACAAAAAGACCATTTATGACATATAAACACTAGCTGGATATTTGAGGACATTAATTTTTGTTAAATATGTTCAGGAAACATTTGATTATTTAGTGTTGTGGTTATGTTTCGCAAAGTAGTTACAGTTTGCAAAATACATAATGAAATATTTATGAGGGTGTGGGATTGGTAGGATTGACCATGGGTCGATGGCTACTGGGGCTCAGTGACAGCTAATCAAGTTTCTTTCATTATTCTGTCTCTATGTTTGGAATTTTCCATACGAGAAGTATAATTTTTAAAATCCCTTCAAAAAAGAGATATGGCAATGTAAGCACACTAAAATTCTACATACTGAAGCAATTTTAACCAGTTTTATCCACAACTCTTATAGCAATTAAAATATGTATATTTGATTCTATCAATGCTAACTATAGCTCATGCTGAGCATGTTTCACTAACAAAATTTTAGTAAGGTCAAAAGAAAGCTTGGTGGGATAAGAATGAGTAAATGAGAAAGTATGTTGGTAAAAGGTAGTTTTTCAGTCCTTGTTCAAAGTGATATCTTAAAGCCCAAATCCTTATAGCATATCTGTATTATGTAGTGTAGAACGGCCTATAAAACATTACATAATGAAATATATGATGTCCTAAGTTCTGATTTTCATAATTCACCTTATATAAGCAAAAGTACCTAAGTTTTCATCAAATTGTTTTGTATAAAAATTAAAATACCAGAATATCAGAACTTGATAGAATAGTAAACCTTTCTATAATTTAAAAATGATGATTAGTTGAGACTGAGAAGTTTAATTTTTTTTATTTTAATGTTTACTTATTCCTTAGAGAGAAAGAGGCAGAGCATGAGTTGGGGAGGGGCAGAGAGTGAGGGAGACAGACTCCGAAGCAGGCTCCAGGCTCCGCGTTGTCAGCACAGAGCCCAACGCGGGGCTCAAACTCACAAACTGTGAGATCATGACCTGAGCCGAAGCCAGAGGCTCAACCGACTGAGCCACCCAGGTGCCGCGGGACCGAGAAGTTTTAAAGGCATGGTTTAAGCATGTTTAACAACTTTCTTAGAACAAAGAAAAAGAAAATTTTTCAAAAGGAAATTCCCTTCTTTTCTGAGATCAAAGACACCAGTAACTTAAAAAAATGTTTTTAATGCTTTAGGTTGCTTTACCTAGCACTGTCAAAACACTAATATAAGTAAATTTAATAATGGCACCTTCCAACTACTCAAGTTTACAAGTCAATCTGTAAAACTGAAGAAAAAATATGCAGACTGACCTAGAACTCAATTAAGGTTTTTTCTCTTTTCACAAAAGCTGTTGACAAGTAGGTAAGTTTATGACTATCCCTACAGTACAATCACAAGGCTCCTCCAGTTTTAAGACAGAAAATTCTTTACAACTAGGAACTTGTGTTTTTCCCTTAATCTGCTACCTATGCCTCTCTTAAGTACAACCTCTACTCATCTTTTTGTCCCCATATTTAGCCCTAAGCATTGCTAAAAAAAAAAAAAAAAAAAAAAGAAAAGGAAAAGGAGTAGGCTAATTTTTTAACTAACGTTGAACTTCAAGGGAATACTAACATAACCAAACAACCGCTAAATTTGTTTGAATAACAAAACTTTATAAGCCTTCTTCACCTATGGTAACAATTCCATCAATGGGAAGAACAAACTATTAAAGAAATCATGTTTTTCCTTAAAACTAGAGGACCACTTAAGGCCCTCTCTAAATTTAAGAATTTAGAGACTGCTAAAACAATAGTCCAATATTTAGTAGCCATAGCTCTATACTACGAGAGTATAGAAAATGTTTCTCCCCTTCTCAAAACAAGGGTTTTTTTGTTTTTGTTGTTTTTTTTAGAAATAAAAAAGCAAGATTTCTTTCTTTACCTGTCTATCTATAATTAACTAAAAAGAGGGGTCCAAATATCTATATAACCCAGTATATCAAGTGTCTTATACTAAGCAGGCTAGAGTATTTAATAATTACTTTTTAAAGCCTGTATTTCACATAATTACAAACTAATTTTTAAAAATACAGGTTAAAAAAAATACAGGTTAATAAAAACTGTGTTTGTAGAAAAATACATAATACTGGTCCAAAAAAATATCAATTTTCCCCTAAATTAATGATTAAATGTAATGTAGCCCCACTGTAATTTCAACAGAGAGAGAGGGAATTAAATAAACAAATTTTAAAGATCAGGTAAAAAGCAGATAGCCAGAAAAAATAATTCTGGAAAAGCCCTATCAGCTATCATTTCATTGGAAAGTTATAGCAATTAAAACAGTCTGATACCTATACACGAAAAGACAAAGAAATGGAAAAGAGGAAATATTTCACCGATAATACAAGTATATGACAAAAGTGGCATATCTAAATAGTAAAGATGGATGATTCAACAAATGGTGTTGGGACAAATGAGATATCATATTGAAAAATAAAATTATATCACTACTTCACTTTCTACAACAAAATAAGCTACAGATAATGAAAGGATCAAATATTAAAATGAAATCATAAAAATCATGGAAGTACTAAGAAAAAACATGGGAGAAATTTTTACAATCTTAGAGAAGGCCTTTCTAAGAATTACATTAAACTCAATGACTCGTATGATTCAAAGGCATAAAAGAAAATGATACTTAAATGTGATTACTTAAAATTTCTGCAAAAAATATACTGAAGGTCAAAATACAAACAACAAATCATGAAAAAAAGTTTTCAGGACACAACAAAATGCTAATTTCCTTACAATATATCAAGTGTTCCTACATCTGTAAGAACAAAAACCCCAAAGAATAAGCAAAAGCTGTGATCAGAAAAAAGTTACTGGCACCTATGCCAAAAAATACTCTGAAATGTAAATTAAAAAAAAGAAAATTTGCTAAACCATTCACTAGATTACCAATACACTGTGTTTATAAAGGCATAAGGAAAAAGGTACTTTAAACACATTATTGGTGGGAATAGAGGTTGCAGTAACTTTGCAATACAATTCAGCATTACTTATCAACATTTTAAATGCACATACCCTTTGAACCAGTAATTCTACTTGCATGAATTTATCCCACAACATATATATAACAGCATGTATTCCCAAAGAAATATATATAAGTGCATAGCAACATTATCTGTAACAAAGTTGAGAAACAACCTAATTAACTATCCATAAGAGACTGACTGAATAAAATATGGAACATCCATATACCTTGTATATGTAAATAAATGCTTTCATTCATATGATTTTTATTGAGAATATATTGTACTTCTAGGACTATACATCCATAATATCAGTTTACATCCATAATATCAGATCCATTCAACAAATCTCTGAGTGCCAATACCACATCTAATGCACTGTGATCAACAGTAAAGATATGTCACATAGTCTTTTTCCTCAAGAGAAAAATGTTCAGGGGCACCTGGGTGGCTCAGTCAGTTAAGCGTCCGACTTTGGCTGAAGTCATGATCTCACAGTTCCTGAGTTCAAGCCCCATATCTGGCTCTCTGCAGTCAGCACAGAGCCTGCTTGGAATCCTCTGTCTCCTTTTCCCTATGCTCCTCCCGTGCTCACTCTCTCTCAATCTCTCTCTCAAAACTAAACAAACATTAAAAAAAAATATTTTAAAAAAGTTATATAGCCCCTTTCCTCAAGGAGCATATAGTCTGGCAAAGAATAGAAATAAGTAAACATACTATTACCATATACAGTATGATACATATATAGAATGTTATTAGAATACTTAAAAATAATCACCATTTAGAGGTGTCTGGGTGACTCAGTTAAGCCTTGGACTCTTGATTCAGCTCAGGTCATCATCTCACAGTTAGTAAGACTGAGCCCCACACAGGACTCTGCACTAACAGCACAGAGCCTTCTTGGGATTCTCTGTCCCTCTCTCTTCATTCAGCTCAGGTCATGATCTCACAGTTGGTAAGACTGAGCCCCACACAGGACTCTGCACTGACAGCACAGAGCCTTCTTAGGATTCTCTCTCCCTCTCGCTCTGCCTCTCCTCGGCTCACATGCACCAGGGTGCACTCTTCTCTCTCTCAAAATAAATAAATAAACTTTAGATCTACTTCTAAAAAAATAATAGTAATCACCATTCCAAAAAACAAAAAACCAACCACTTAAATGTAAAATTATTAACTCCTCCTTTAGAATTTAAAAGAATGATGAAGCCATCAGTGTGAGAAGACCTCAGCATCAGTAAAGCTGCGTCCCACCATTTTGCATGCCTATGTCCTATACTAGCTAACCACAAAAGTCACATTTACCCATATAAACACTGATGAATTACGGTCTGCCCTTACAGTTCTCATTACTGGTGCTGCCACACCCAGAGGGACCTTCTAGGGTCTATATTTAGAAAAGGAACAAAAAGTATCAAAGAATATAGTATAAGAGTGATGTGTCTACAACACTGACTTCTACTTAATTAGAAGTTTCAGTAAAGGATCAAGAAATATCATCCACTTGGTACCTTTTCCTGGGCTAGCAGAGTACCTTTAAAATGTGCCATTTAATTTGGGGCCTTGTATCAGCAGTGTTTCAAATAAACTGCTTTTAGGGAGATTATGAAATAACTACATATAAAACAGAGCCAATTATTAGACAATAGATAATATACTTGCTCCTTTTTAGAAATATTTCATATAAGATAGCAAATCTTCTAAGTTTAGAGGGATATAGTGCTAAAATAGCATGTTTTTAAATACTACTACTCATACTGAGGTTATTTATCAAAAGTACAAAATATATTCATCATTTCATTTTAAAATGGTTTGAGGGAGTCTGCCAGTTACTAAAAACGATTTGACATGTGACGTGGAGCTTCCTATGAGCCAACCTAAAATGTAACTTAACTTATCCATAAGGAGCATACCACCGTAACCAACTTTTATTCCTAGTCCAAAATTAGAAATGGCTTAACAAGAGTAACTACTCCGAATCTGTAAATTCATCAGTTCTTTACCTTGATTCCAATTTCAAAGTAGGATGGGGAATGGATAGGGCATGAGAGTTCCTTCTTTAGAGGCACCTGCTTCCTAGAAATGCGTATCACTGTTCAATTAGCCTTTGTATTAAGAACTAGTACTTAAGATTTAAACTATACATCACTCAAAATCTTTTAGCATTTCTACTATGTGCTCCTATGCCAATACACATGATCATATAATAAATGACTTCATAAAAGACTAGTAATTTTTAGTCCCAAGCCATAAACTATACTTACGAGCAATATTCAATTCTATATAAATGTCCACTGCAATTAACAAATTTGGACAGTCTCTGAAATTGATTTAGTAAGCCCCAACACTTTCTTTGTATTTACATCCCCTGCCTCCAAGCTCTATCAATTCTTCTTTCATAAAACCTTTTTTTAACCTAACTATAAAAATTGAGATTTGCAGCCAAAAAAATCCTACTTCTTAGAGTTTCTTATATTCTTCCCTTCTATCCCATTTTCACTGACTGAAGGTAGTAGTAAACTAGTTCAGGCTCTACTCACCTCTTTCAAAACACCTGCAAAAGCATTCTAAATAGTTCTGTTTTTCTTTCCAACCTAACTTGAGTACTGTCGTTAATTCACTTTTCTAACACTGCTTTAACAATGGCATGCCTCAGTTCAATAATCTCCAATGGCCTCACAATGCGTAAAGCAGTAATTCAGGACAAAAGAGAAAAATAATGAAAGAACTTTTACATTTTGGAAACAATAACAAAAACATTTTTTGTTTCATAATATAAATTACCAAAACCAAGAGCAACTGTGGATGGCAGAGCATGGATAAAAACAGGATAATAAAACCCCAATACCTTAATTTAGTATTCAATACCCCTCAGAATCCAGATCTACCGCGAGTTTTCAATCTTAATTAACACTGGTTTAGAACATGCCCAAAGGCCAGTGCAATGTCATTGTTAATGATGTTTACATTTCTCTCAATGCAATTTTTATGCAGCATTTCCCTGGAGTACCTTCAAAGCCCATTAACCAAGCACCTTTTCAACTTGAAGCCATATGTTTCTCCATGGAAAATGGTCAAGTGAGAGGCTTCCATCTCATTTCATTACTGTACAATGGGGATGTTCCAAGAACAGTAAACAACAAAATTCAAAATTATTCAAAAATAATGTAAACAATGTTAAATGCACAAGTGTCAGGAGTCTGCCTAACTCAGTAAATATAACCCTCTTCCCATAGGGCTGGTCTGTTTTGAACCATGCTCTGCACATCTCTCACCTTGTCAGTCCTCTTGGTTCCTCTAAATCTTCAAACTGTATTTTTGTTTCAAATCACAATATAATTATTAAAGAGTATATTTCTAAAATAATTAAAAAAAAAAAAAAACTTTTTACAATGGCCTATTAGAGACCCCAAATGAGCTAAGTGTAGCCCACCTCCCCACCCTCACGTTACACCACTCTCTCCAGCTGTTTTCATTAGTCTTGCTAGACTTTCAAACACCCAAAGCTAATTCCTGCCTCAAGGCTTTTGCCTCCTTGAGGGTTGCTTGGAAATGTTTATCTGCAGCTTAAAATCTCACCTCCTCAGAAAGGCCTTTCTCAGTGCCACACTACTTAAAAGGCACTCCCCCCCCCCCACCACACCTCAGTAATTTTCCATGCCATCATCCAATTTATTTTCCTCATAACACTTACCACTATTCTGAGTTTCTTATTTATGTGCTTATTATCTATACTCCCTGCATAGGGAGCATATGTGTCTTGTTCATTGCTATACCCTCATAGCCCAGAACAGAACCTGTCTCAGTTGAATGAATGAATAAACTGTTAAGAACCTGAGACTCACTAAAATGGTTTAACTATCCATGACTATAATCGTGATGTTCAGCGGTTCACTAAAGCAACTGAAGTTTCTAAATAGGTATCATAAATACAGAATTAGGGAACCATATAAAGGTAAGAGTCCCTGAGTAGGCAATATCCTTTCTCCTTTGCCTTCCAAACTTAGTATTCCAAAAGTCAAAATTCCGAGAATGCTGTCACCTCCTGAATCCCGAATGTTCAAAGATCAGAACCCTTCTCCTGTTTCCATATTGGAATACAAGATGACAAATTAGTATGCTTCTGTTAATCCTTAAACTGCCCATTTGCAAATTTACTACTTTATATTATTCTACCTCACTTTAGTTCTCTTAAATGTGTTTTTGACTCAGGAAAAGAAAAAAATCGTGTTACTCCTCATCTTCTAATATCTTTAGTGTAATGATTATTGTTTTGATTAATGCTTTGGGGTGTGTCATCAAAATGTTATTCAGAAACATCACAAATGGCTTATTTTACTGCTGTGGAGAAACGAACTGAAAAATATATGTATTTTCTGTGATCTCAGATTGATTTTCTTCTTCTAGAAAACGAACTATTTCTAAAATCCGATAAAGCTATGAAGATTTCTCAGCAGGCAGTTAAACTACCTGATTCTTGCCCTTTTATGCATTAAGAAAGATCCTACTGCTGGTGGGACACTTTGTCCCCAAAGTAACAAGCTACATGTTAATAAACTAGTAACTTGTCTAATAAGATTTAACATCTCTAACAAACTTGATTTTTTTCTCTTCCAAAATAAACAATTTCCCAAAATGAAAAGGGTAATAAAACAATGTTCCTTTAAAAAAAAAAAATACAATCAGGTACTAAAGTGAATGAAAAGATTTGGAAACTATTTATAAACTATGCAGATTTGTCTCTGTCGACCTAAAACATAGAACTTCTAAGAAATAGTATTTCTAACCACTACAAGAAAACATCTGTCTCAAAACATTGTATTAAAGGCTCCTGACAAATCTGCCACAAATTCAATTGGCCTATTCGCGGCAAAAAATCCACAGGTTTCCTCTTCTTTAAGAACGTCAACCATTTTGCCTTTTTCCTCTACGGATTCATTATAATGCATCAAGAGCCTAAACCACAGCAACAGCAATCCGTCTCATTCTGCAGCTAAGACCCTGGCAGAACTGCTCCCAAAGGGCCACAAATGCCCAGATCCCACTTCCCAGGCTCGGTTTAGCTAGGGAGTCGCCACATCACAACCCGGATAAACTGGGCGGTGCCAGGACTTTGCCAGAACTCTGGCCTTCCCAATTCTCCACGCGCCACACCACTGGAGGCGCTCTCCCGTCACTGCAGTTGGGTCAGTGTGGATGTTTTCCACTGGGCCAGCTCCCCACCAGCGCCAAGAATCGAGAGGGAGGGGGATGAGGTGCTAGGGGGCCACCCAAGCCAGGGAGGTGAGGAGGGGGTCCAGGGCTCAACGCTGGCAAACAGACTAGCAGCGAAACTGCGCCTTTTCCCTAGGAATGACCCAGCCTGGGAGACAAAAGATTAAGGGCGCCAAGGCCTTTCCATCCTCACCCGGGAACCTAGCCAGCCCAACGCACAACCCTAGTTCCTCGATACAAACCCAGCTCCTATTAGGGGTGGATGACTAACTTCCGGGACGCAGAGGGATAGGGACTATAGGGAAGAAGCCGGGAGCCGACGGGGTGCACGTGTTCCCCGATACCGAGACAGACAATAAAGAACAAGCCTGGGTTTCCTCGGCCGCCCCACCCTGCTCCTGGCGGCTCCCACCAGCGGGGGCGCCTTCGCCCCAAGGACCACGGACAAAGCCCCTCGGGGCCGTAGAGGAGGGCTCCGCCCGAGGCATCTGGGGGTGCACACAAAAGACAGAGGGCGCGAGGGACTGCGCGAGGAGTAATGGCACGGCACTCACCCACTGAGCCTGAGGAGCCCCTGCGCTTGGGCGCGGCCGGGGTGGAGGGGGGCGCGGCGGGGGCCGGGGCGGGTGGGGTCCACACGGGCTCGGCCTGGGGGCTCACGCTGGCCGGGGGAGGAGGAGGAGGCCGGGCCGGAGGCTCATCGTCCTCGGGGAGCTTGGAGGGCGAGGCTGCGGCAGCGGAGGGCAGGGATGGCGCGGGCACCGAGGGCGACACAGGGCTCGGGTCCCAAGACGGCGGCCGCTCCGGGGCTGCGGGGGGCGCGGCCGGCAGTGGCCCCCGGGGCGCCGGAGGCACGAAGTCACTGCCGAAGTCCAGCAGGGGCGCGCCAGCGGCGGGGGCGGTGGGCACTGGGGCTGCCGACAGCCCAGCGGCGGGCTTCCTCTCCAGCACCTCCAGCTCCTCTAAGTCCTCGTCCTCGTCCTCCTCGTCTTCCTCCTCGTCTTCCTCCTCGTCCTCGGGCTCCCTCACGAACTGGTACTTGAACGGGGGCTGAGGCCGGGGTGGGCTGTCCGACGACGAGGAGACCAGAGGCGACTGGTCCATGTCTTCCATGGCTTGCGGGTCGGAGATGATGCTGCAGCTGCTGGCTCCACGGGACGCTTCTCTTCAGAGCCGCGGGCGGTTGTGGGGGTTGGGGAGGACTGAGAGGGGCAGGGCCGAACAAGCCCAGGGACCTGCAGTGGCGACAGCTCCCGGAACAATGAGACTGCTCCTCCTGCCTCCGCGCCCGTGATGCGCCACCCGCCCAGTCCCCAGTTGCCGCCACCGCCCAGACGAGCGAAGGAGACAGGCCAGCAGAGTCTCCGCCCAGTTTGGCGTGACTTACCCTCCCCGGCGGGGAGAGGCAGGGTCTGGCGCGGGAGGGAGAGAGCCAATCGGCTACGGGATAGAGACGATGGGCAACCAGCTGGCCCAATGGAAAGAGAAAGAGAGAAAAGTGGGTGGGGCTTTTTGCACTTCCTCTCTCCTACCGGCTGGGGTGGTTTCGATGGGTGGGGCTTGGAGCTGGGAGACCCACCCTTCACCTTGGGTACTTGCGGGTTGGGCTGGGGTCTCTACTTGTCTTGGAGCTGGAGGTCTGCCTGCGGCCCTAGGGCTCCATAAGCGTGCGGTAGGGCTGCCGGTCTGTCCTGAAGGGTCCGAGAGGTTCTTGGCTCCGCACCCCCGGAAGGGCGTTATCCTGGGGGACTGGGGGTGGTAACTTTCCTCCCAGGAAAGGAAAAACCCAGGGTTGAGAAATGTACTATGAAGTAGGCCCTAAAGATTTATGTATACACTAAGAATTAAAAATTTTTGAAATAAAAAGATTACATTTTTTCAAACTTAAATTACCAGACCATCACTACTACCAACTCATCACTACTACCTGCAACCTCCTTAAAAGAAAAGAAATTTTTTTGACAGCTTTAAGGTTGTTCTCTATTCAAACTGCAGGCCCTGGATGAAGTAGGCAAAACAGAGCTGGGCTTGGACAGTCTGGAGGACTAAAATCATTTCAAACTCGTCTCATCTCCTTCCAGGACGGTTTTGGGATCTGCCTGCTGCTGGACTCACATGGTAGAAAGATGAGTCACCCAAAGAGAGAGAGAGAAGAAAGTGGAAACAAAACGATGCCTTGGAAGGCAAATTTGATTCACATTACATTTCAGTCACCTTAGGCTCATGAGTCAACATTTCAGATGATTCAGGCCTTCTGGGAGTCAGGAAGCCCAGTATTGGTTTGTTTGATATGCTGGAATGAACATGATCCCCATTCTACTTTTTCCAAAATGGGAGAGGGAGTTTAAAGGAAAGTGGTCACAGAACATACAAGTATCAGCATGCAAAGGGGTTAGAGTCCCTTTTATGGTTCTGGTATATCTTACAGAAATATTCACTGCATTCCTACTGTGGAGGCCCTGGAGACAGGATGACCTGCTTGCAGATTGCTCACAGTCTAGGCCTGCCCTGTCCAATATCTTAGTCACTGGCCACTTGTGGCTAATGAACACTTGAAGTATAACTACATGAAATGAGATGTGCCATAAGTTTAAAATGCACAGTAGATTTTGAGTATCAGTATAAAAAAAATTAAAACATCTCAATTTCTGTATGGTTACATTTTGTAATTGATGCTGTTGATGTTGATATGTTGGAAGAAGTATATTAAATTGTTTTCACTTTTTTTTCTTACTTTTTAAATGTAGCTTCTAAAATATCTTAAATATATGTATGATCACGTATTTCTTTTGGGCAGTGCTAGTCTAAATAATTAAGAAATTTTGATTGCCATGGGGAATCATTAGGGTTATTTAAGTAAATTCTTAGCTCAAACTAATTAATATTACTCCAGGCTTAATTTAGGTATTAAAAAGGAAAGGCAGTGGTTAGGGAAGAAGGAAGGAGAAATGAATAGGTGGAACACAGGAGATTTTTAGGGCAACAGAATTATTCTGTATGATACTGTAATGGTGGACACATGACATTATACTTTTGGCAAAACCCATTGACTGTCCATCACAAAGAGTGAACCCTAATGTAATGGAGGTTAGTTAATAATATATCAATACTGGTTCATCACTTGTACCATACCAAGATGTTAGTAATAGGGGATGGTTGGAGAGTGGGCATGGTACTCCCTGTACTTTCTGATCAATTTTTCTATAAATCTAAAATTGCTCTAAGAAACAAAATGTGTTAATTCTTTAAGAAGGGAAGGGTAGAACGAGATTTCCTGGGAACATTACCTTATCCGGTTAGCACCACGACATTCAGGACCTGGCATATCCATTCCACAAAGACCAACTGGTTTCATTTCTACAAAATGGCTGAGGTACTTTGAGTTTATTTGGTTTTTATTTTGTGTCATTTTTGAAGAGTAGGAAGAGAGAAACATTAGTGTAGAATTTGGGGGTGGAAAGTTTAATGCCAAACTAAAACTTTTAAACAAAACAGATTCCTACAATGATTACTAAAAGTCATGTTTCAAGTATTCATCAAAAATTATCAGAAATGTATATGATCTTCAACCGCATACACATACAAAAATATACTAGCAAAATTTTATGGTATGAACTTTTTCGGTTATGTAACAATTTAGCTATCAGTAGTTCAGTCTTCACTGTACTGTTTTCCCCACTATAATTGTTCTGAAACTCCTTAATAGAAAAATTTTACAGTTTTCATATATTATTTGTAAGTTGCTTGCTTATATGATATCTCCACATTCATATATATGTGTGCCTGCTATTACTAAAATAGTCTCAAGGAAATATCTTTAATTTATTAAAAGTGTCATAAAAGGATAATTATGGAAAAGTGGTAGATTTACAACTTTTATAATAAATGGTAAATATTGAGGCAATAATATAAGCACTCTCCTCTGAAGCAGAAGAAAAATAACAATCTTATTGAGCTCAGGGACTTCTAAAATGTAAGTATTTGATGGATGAATTAAGAGTAAAGAGGGGCGCCTGGGTGGCGCAGTCGGTTAGGCGTCCGACTTCAGCCAGGTCACGATCTCGCGGTCCGGGAGTTCGAGCCCCGCGTCAGGCTCTGGGCTGATGGCTCAGAGCCTAGAGCCTGTTTCCGATTCTGTGTCTCCCTCTCTCTCTGCCCCTCCCCCGTTCATGCTCTGTCTCTCTCTGTCCCAAAAATAAATAAACGCTGAAGAGTAAAGAGTTTACCCAGTGTTCGTAGAATGATCAACAAAGGATAAGGAAAGGAGACTGTTGCTGATATACCAGAATCAAAAGTAGAGTTAGTTACACATTAGGATAACTACATATAAATATCACTCTCACTAACAAGAAAATTCTGATGGGCATTTGAAATGCTTATAGGAAGAATGTAAATTCTTGATCATAATAATAGTTAGAAAAAGAATTATTCAATGGATTACTTTTGAAATTATCTTACCAGAAGTAGAAGATTAAAGTTTTCAGATATCACAAGTTAGTAACTGTTCTGTTAGAACACTACAAGAAATCCATTCATCCTGATGGAATTATAGAATCTCAGAGTTGGAAGGAATCTGGGAGATCAGTTTGACCAATTTCCTTACCATTACAAGAATTCCCTACAGAAGGTTTTTTAAAGTTGACCATCGGTGCTAGATTAAAAACAGCCACAAACTCTTTGCAACAACTCCCATTCAGAGGTAGGGTCAGTTTCCCCACCCCTTCTGAGCTGGCCTTGTGACTTTCTTGACCAATAGAATGCTCTGGAAGTGAGTTCCAAGCCTAACTAGCAAAGGCACTGCAGCTTCTATTCTCACTGTCTTGGAACACTGAGGCTAAAGATGAGATACACATGGGGAAAGAGACCTAGCTGACTCTCTGGGAGCTGAGGTCCCAGAAATGTGAGACCATTTCAGATTCTGCAGCCAACCCACAGAATCATAAAAAGTAATAAATCATTGTTTTAAACTACTACCTTTTGGGATGGTTCATTACAGAACAAAAGCTAGTTTAAACATCATCGGTTTTGTGCTTTACTCATTCATATATGAAATATTTATTGGGTATTTACTCTTCATCATGCACATGGAATACAGCACTGAACAACTCAGCACAAATGTGCCTGGACATTTTCAGGGAGACTTACGGCTTAAGGAAATATCCCGTCCTGTTTCTATTATATTATACCTTATTGCAGAAAGCTCAATTGATACCTAATCCATGTACACAGAACAGGTTATTTGTCCTTCTATCATGTATGCCCCATGAAAGAGTTAAAAGGCATAGGATAGCTATATTCTTGTCTACATATGTAGAGTGGGTTCAGCAACCACGGGAGAAAGATGAGAGGTTAATTCCTGACAAACTTATATCAAGAGCTGTGCACAACTTTTTTGTCTACTGGAAATGACTTGCCAATATTCAAGATCACCACTGAATTACATTCAACCTTTGTCTTTAAAAACAAAACAAAACAAAACAAAACAAAACAAAACAAAACAAAAAAAAACCTGAAACATCATGTTGGCAGTCCTAAGGGGAAAACTAAAAACTTGCTGTGTCATTGTCCCTACCATTTTTCATGAAATGCAGTTCATGGTTCTGGTTAACATCTTGACTTATACTAAGTTCATTCTAAAATGAGAATAGAAATAGAAGTATTATGAGATCAACATCTTCAGCCATGCTAGTTAAGCGTTGAAAATTATTGGGACACCTGGTTGGTTCAGTTGATTAAGCGTCCAACTTCAACTGAGGTCAGAATCTCGCAGTTCGTGGGTTAGAGGCCTGTGTGGAGCTCTGTGCTGACAGCTCAGAACCTGGAGCCTGCTTCGGATTCTGTGTCTCCCTCCCTCTCTGCCCCTCCCCCATTCATGCTCTGTCTCTCTTTCTCGCTCTTTCTCTCAAAAATAAATAAACATTAAAAAAGAAAAAAGAAAGAAAATTACTGTTGGACCTAAAATCAAGTTTTTAAGTTCCAAGAAGAAATCACATAAAAGCCAAGTGAAAGTCATAATTAAAATTGAACCTAGTCTTTCTCCTTTAACTTTCTTTGGTCCTCCACATTAATACTGCATTCCCTTAGGCTAAATTCAATATGCATCATTTCTCTGGTGAAATTTATTGTGATCTAATATAAAAACTATTTTTGATTCAGAAGAAAATTAATTTTGATCTAGCAGCACAAATCCAAGCAGAGAAATTCTTAAACCATCTTAGACAAATAAAAATCTATCCTCATGAGAAAAAAGAACTACAGAAAAGAGTTCACAAAATGATCTCAGTTATAAATAACTCATTCCAGCATCTCGCCTATTCTTCCTAATACCTAAAAACTGAAGTATAATTTCTGCTGTTTTATTTTCAGTGGAAATAGAAACCAGGTAGTCACTAGCTTTACAATAAACATGACTCATTTACTCAACTAAAATCTATTGAGCTTCTAGGTTCTGGTGATAAAGGGTAAATAAAACACACTTCTTACCATCAAGGAACATATAATCTAGTTTATAGAAAAATATATAGGTATGTATACACATATATGTGTAAACATATTCATATATATGTGTATATATGTATGTGAATATATAGAATATAATATATTAATATAATTCATACTATAAGTATATAATATGTATATTATATACTTACATAATTAATACAATATAATTCATACTATATGTATGTATATATTAGAGAAAGAGTGAGACATATTCCAGCAGAGTTTGGGAAGGCTTCATAAAAGGTGCTACTCTTTTAAGGTAAAGAAAGAAGCGAAGGCATCTAATGAAGGGAAAATAGCACCTATAGAGGAAGAGGAGTTAAACTCCAATATAGATTCAAGGCATAGAGAGACATCAGGTATGGTTAGAGAGGTAGAAAATGACTGAAGATAAAACCAAATAAAGAAATCAAATACAGACTATGAAGGGTCTCAAATGCCATACTAAAGAGTGAAGCTATTATTCTCTACGTAAAGAGTTATTAAAAGTCTTTAAGCAAAATGGGGACACCTGGGTGGCTGATTGGATTAAGCATCCAACTCTTCATCTAGGTTCAGGTTATGATCTCACAGTTCCTGGGATCAAGCCCCTCACTGGGCTCTGCTCTGACAGTGCGGAGCCTGCTTGGGATTTTCTCTCTCTTCCTCTCTCTCTCTGCCCCTTCCCCATGATCTCTGTCTCTCTCTGTCTCTCTTACTCTCAAAATAAATAAACTTAAAAAAAAAAAAAAAAAGGCTTTAAGTAAAATGGTGAGATGACCTGATTGCTAATTTACAAAAATAGTAGTGATAGTGTTATAAACATAGATGAGTATGGATGCTAGAATAAGGAAATAACATTTAGGATGCAATTATATAATATTACAGGTAATCTTTGCCCAGTAACTTGATTATAGCTACTATAGTTTAAGTGAAACATAATTACTGCTTAGAGTTTGGGCAAAAATTGATGAAAGCATGAACCAATAGTTTAGGAAATAGGAGAAGATAAAATTGAAAAACACTGAAGAAGCTGAATTCATAGAATTTGGTGACTAATAGGATGGAGGGGCTTATGGAAAAGAAGAAGAGCTGAAATAAGCTTTATGCTTAGGTGGCAAGGTATATTGCTGCTACCATGGTGAAAGCAAAGAAATCAGGAGAGGAAGCACAGAACTGGTGAGTAATGCTGGGGAGAATATAATGACCTTAATTTTTAGATACATTGACCTTGAGTTGCCTTTGGAATATTGAGTAGAAACAATCAGGAAGCAGCTGCAAAGCCAGGGCTGGGACTTAGGATGACGTTGTAGTTTGGACAGCAGGTACCTAAGTGTTAAAGTTAAGTTTCATGGGTAAAGTCTTGTGGGGAAAGTGTGGGGTGGGGGCAGTGGAGCAGGTTGATGCATATTGTTTGCTATTCTCAGAGAACAGGGCCTAGAAAGGAGCCATGGGAAACACCAACACGAAATATCTCTGGATGTACTAGAACAATGCTATTTCCACATAATCTTTACTTTTCCTGGGCAAAACAAAAAACCTCCCTTTTGCTTTTCTTCATAGGTCTAGTTGTTCAGTTTCATTTTATCTTCTCCATCCTCTTTAAATATTAAACTCAGAACTCCAAATAGTATTCCAGTAAGTACTCAATATAATTACATTTAGCACTAAGTAATCTATAGCAGTAGGGACAATACCAATAATTTAAACCACAGATAATCCTTAAACCCTCATTAAGCTGGTAGCACCAGCCTCTTAGCCAAAAACAAGTGGTAGAATTGCCTGGTGGTCTTTAACCTCTACGTGTAACCGACCACCCTCTAATGAAGGTGCTGAAGAGAAGGAAATGGTTGAAAGAAAAGCAATAAGAGATTAAGCAAGCTCCATTAAATTAAAAAATTAACTAGACAATAAATGGTTCTTTTGTATACTACTTGTATTTATGAGGTATGGGATTTTTTTTTTAATCAACAGATCTACATTGCTCATACTCAACTTGTTTTCTGCTTTCCAGAGAACTCAGAAATACATTCATCACTGGAAATGCCATAATATATTGCCTTGCCTGTGTCTTTTTTGAAACTCTCTTTCCTTTTATTGCTACAGACTCACTGTGATCTACATTTCCATCTTATCTTAGTATTATTTATTGTTCTAGGTGGAAATTTATCCTGTCAGGTGGTAAAAGAAAGGTAAGTCATTTGTGAATAAGGACCTAGCATAGTCAAATACATAGAGGCAGGGAGTAGAACAGTGGGTCTCAGGGGCTAGAGGGAGGGGCAGGCAATGGGGAGTTAGTGTTTAATGAGTAGACAGCTTCAGGATGGAATGATGCAAAATTTCTGGAGATAGATGGTCATGATGGTTGTACAACAATATGAATGTACTTAATGCCACTGAACTGTGTACTTAAAAGTGGTTAAAATGGTAAATTTTATGCCATGCATATTTGACCACACTAAAAAATTTGTATTGCAATTATTAAAAAATTAACATAAGTTAGAAGATAAACTTGAAAAATTTCCCAGAAAACAGAAAAAAGAACAAAAAGATATATCAACAACAAACAAGTAGAAATTAAAGGTTTCTTTTTTTAAATCAATATCATTTGCAATAGCATCAGAAAACATGAAATATTTAAGGATGGATTAAACAAAATATGCCCACTACCATTATACTACAAATATTGCTGAGAGCAATTTAAAAAACTAAAAGGACTTCAACTTTGATTTCAACATTTATGAGAAAGCTACAATGATGAAGACAGTGTGGTACTGGCATAAAGATAGACAAAGAGATGAGTGGGACAGAATAGAGAGTCCAAAAAATAGACTCAGAGACACACACATATATAGCCAATTAATTTTTGACAAGAGTACCAACGTATTTCAATGGGATAAAAATTGTCTTTTCAAACAAATGGTGCTAGAACAAATGGATATCCATATACAAAAAAAAAAAGATTTCAATAAATAAAAAAATTTGGATTCTAATCTCACATGCAAAAAAATTAACCCAAATGAATCATGGGCCTAAATAGAACGGCTATAAACTATAAAACAATAAAATCTCTTGAAGCAAACATAGAATAAAATCTTGGCAAGGATTTATAATAAACGCTTTTGCAAGTATAAAATGGCACAATAACTGTAGAAAATCATCTGGCAATTTCCTATGAAGTTAAACATACCTAATCACATGACCCAGAAATTCCATACTCGGGTATTTATCCAGAAGAAATGAAAACCAGAAATGACCTATATGTCCACCAACTAGTGAATAGACCAACAACACATGACTTTGGAAATCCACTCAGCAATAATAAGAAACAAACTATTGATGTATATAGCATAAAAGAAACTCCAAAGAATTATATTAAATGAAAGAAGCAAGACACAAAAGCCTACATTCTATATGATTCTGTTTATGTGACATTTTAAAACAGGCAAAACTCCCAGGGGGTAGGGAAGGGAAGGAGGGTGACTGCAGAGAGGATGAGGGAATTTTGGGGGTTTGTTTGGTTTTTTTAAATTTATTTATATTGAGAGAAGAGGAGGGGAGGGGCAGAGAGAGAGGAGAGAGCAAGAATCCCAAGCAGGCTCCACACCATCAGCACAGAGCCCAGTGCAGGGCTCAAATCCATGAACCATGAGATCATGACCTGAGTCAAAGTCAGAGATGAGGGAACTTTTTGGAGTAATAGTGGTGAAGGCTATACAACTATATACATTGTCAAAACTCATTGAACTGAACAATTAAAATGAGTGAAATTTATTGGGTAAAAATTTTATCTCAATACAGACGTTTTTTTAAAAAAAGACAAAGATATAATACAGAGGACAAAAGATAGGAAGTTAGAAGATCTCAAGGATGGAACTAGAGGGTATTATGCTAAGCAAAATTAGTCAGTCAGAAAAAGACAAATATCATATGACTTCACTCATATGAGGACTTGAAGACACAAAACAGATGAATATAAGAGAAGGTAATCAAAAATAATATAAAAACAGGGAGGGGGACAAAACATAAGAGACTCTTAAATATGGAGAACAAATGGAGGGTTACTGGAAGGGTGGTGGGAGGGGGGATGGGCTAAATGGGTAAGAGGCATTAAGGAATCTACTCCTGAAATCATTGTTGCATTATATGCTAACTAATTTGGATATAAATGAAAAAAATAAAATTAAAAAAAAAAAAAGAAAGAAAGTTAGAAGATCAGTTTGGAAGGCCTATGAATCACTAACAAGAGATCCACAAAGAAAGACCAGAAAAAAACACTAAGTTTTCTATTAATCTAACTTGCCCTCTAGAAAGGTGAACTTGCAGTACAGTACTACATGCTCCATGACAGAGCATTATTTAAGAGTTTACATTTTAACTCAACCTTATAATTGTGTGCAGATTGTTTGAATGTCAAGAAATGTTTTAAGACTATTTCTTAAACAGTTTTCCTTCTCTAAATCAATCACCGTTTATCTCTATGAAATTGATAGTGCTGTAAATACAATCTAAGTCTACCTTAAGTTCTTATTTAGATCTTAGAGTTGGGTTTGGTTGCTATTTTCATTAATTTATTTTTTTTTTTCAACGTTTATTTATTTTTGGGACAGAGAGAGACAGAGCATGAACGGGGGAGGGGCAGAGAGAGAGGGAGACACAGAATCGGAAACAGGCTCCAGGCTCTGAGCCATCAGCCCAGAGCCCGACGCGGGGCTCGAACTCACGGACCGCGAGATCGTGACCTGGCTGAAGTCGGACGCTTAACCGACTGCGCCACCTAGGCGCCCCTGGTTGCTATTTTCAGATGACTATGTAAGGTGCAATTTTTTTTTGAGTTCTATTTTTCTCCTGCCGCCCCCCACAAAGTTGAATTTATTTAAACTAAAAAACAAACAAACAAAAAAATACACAGTTCACCCGTTTCTCCCACCCCTCACCCCCACCTCTGGCAGCTGCTCATCTGTTCCCTGTATCTATGAACTTGGGTTTTGTTTTGTTTTTTAGATCCACATAGAAGTGAAATCATATGGGATCTATGTGTCTCCCTCTGACTCATTTCACTTAGTGTAATACCTTGTAGGTCCATCCATGTTCTTCAAATGGCAAGATCTCATTCTTTTTTGTGGCTGAGTAACATATATACACACACAGACCACATCTTCTTTATCTATTCATCTATTCTATCTAATCCTTGGTTTATTTCTATATCTTGGCTATTGTAAATAATGCTGCAGTAAACATAGGGGTGCATATATCTTTCTAATTAGTGTTTGTGTTTTCTTTGGGTAAATATCCTGTAGTGGAATTACTGGATCATATGGTATTTCTATTTTTAATTTTTTGAGAAACCTCCATACTGTTTTCCACAATGGTTGCACCAATTTGCATTCCCACCAATAGTGCATGAGGTTCCTTTTTCTCCACATCCCGCTAATATTTATTTCTTGTCTTTTTGATACTAGCCATTCTTATTGGTTTAAGGTGATATTTCATTGTGGTTTTGACTTACATCTCCCTGATGATTAATGATGTTGAACATCTTTTCATGTGCCTGTTGGTTTTTTGCATGTCTTCTTTAGAAAATTACCTATTCAGATCTTCTGCCCATTTTTAATTCAGATTGTTTTTTGCTATTGAGTTATAGCAGTTTGTTTCTATATTTTGGATATTAGCCCCTTATCAGATATGTGATTTGAAAATATTTTTTCCCATCTGGTAAATTGTCTTTTCATTTTCTTGATGGCATCCTTTGCTATAAAGAGCTTTATAGTTTAATGTAGTTTGCACTTGTTTACTTTGCTTCTGTTTCTTTTGCTTTTGGTGTCAGTTTCAAAAAAAAAATCATCACTAATACCTAAGTTGAGGAGTTCACCGCCTATGTTTCTGCTAGGAGTTTTATGGTAAGTCTTACATGCAAGTCTTTAATCCATTTTGAGTTAAGTTTTATGTATGGTATAAAATTGTAGTCCAATTTCATTCTTTTGCATGTGGCTGTCCAGTTTTCCTAACATCATTTACTAAAGAGACTGTCCTTTCTATGTATATTCTTGTCTCCTTTGTCATAAATTAATTGACCATATATAGTGTGGGTTCAATTCTGGGGTCTCTATTCTGTTCTCTTTATCTATGTGTCTGTTTTTATGCCAATACCATACTGTTTTAATTACTATTGTTTTGTAATATAATCTAAAAATCAGGGATTGTGATGCTCAAAGAGATCCACAACAAAACATATTATGATTAAAATGTCCAAAGTTAAGAGCAAGAAGAGAATATTAAAAGCAGCAAGAGAAGAACAACTTCTAACATACAAGGGAAACTTCATACAATGAATCAGATTTTTCAGCAGAAATTTTGTAGACCAGAAGAGAAGGGCAAAATATATTTAAAGTGCTAAAAGAAAAACTTCCAGTCAAGAATATAAACCATCACTGGAAAAGTAAATATATATTAAAGGTAGTGGATTGATCACTTGTAAAGCTAGTATGAAGACTAAAAGACAAAATTATAAAAATGACTATGATTACTATAATTCTTCAAGAGATATACAATAGAAAAAGATGTAGAATGTGACATCAAAGCAAAACCTGGGGGGAGGGGTGAGAGTAAAACTGTTGAGTTTTAGAATGGGATCAAACCTAAGTTGCTATCAACTTAAAATAGACTGTTATAGATACAAGTTTTATAGGTAAGCCTCATGATAAACACAAAGCAAAAATGTATAGTAAATACACAAACAATAAAGAGAAAGGAATATAAGCACACCAGTAAAGAAAGTCACCAAACCACACACACACACACACAGACACACACACACACACACACACACACAAAGGGGGAGAGAGAGAGAGAGAGAGAGAGATTGAGAGAGCAAGGGAAAAAGAAAGGAACAGAGAGGAACTACAAAACAGCCATAAAACAACAGAATGGCAATAAGCACATAGCTACTAGTAATTACTTTAAATGTAAATGGACTAAATTTTCCAAATAATAGACAGAGTAGTTGAATGGATAAAAAGACAAGTTCCATCTATATGCTCCCTACAAGAGACTTATTTTAGACATAAGAACACATACAAAGACTGAAAGTGACAGGATGGAAAAAAAAACATCCTATATAAATGGAAACCAAAAGAAAGCTGGGGTAACTATACTTACATCAGACAAAATAGACTTTATTTTTTTATACATCAGATAAAATAGACTTTAAAAGAAAGACTGTAATGAGACAATGAAGGGTACATAATGATTAAGGGGTCAATCCGACAAGAGGGTACAACAACTGTAAATTGCAAAAGAGGGTATTAACAGATAAAAACAAACAAACTATTAATAGACCTTGAGGGAGAAATAGCTACACAATAATAGTAGGGAACTTGAGTACACCACTTACATCAATGGATAAATCCTCCAGATGGAATCAATAAAGAATCATCAGCCTCAAATGACATATTAGATGAGATGGACGTCAATATTTACAGAACATTCCATCCCAAAGCAGCAGAATACACATTCTTCTCAAGTGCACAAAGAACATTTTCCAAGATAGATCATATGTTAGTCCACAAAACAAGTCTTAATAAATTTAAGATAATTGAAATTATATCAAGTATCTTTTCTGAACCAGTGGTATGAACTAGAAATTAATTATACAAAGAAAACCAGAAAATTCACAAATATGTGAAGATTAAACTTGCTATGGAACAACCAATGAATTAAAGAAGAAATTTTAAAAGTAAATAAAAAATACCTTGAGATAGATGAAAACAGAAATATGATGTCACAAAACTTACAGGATGCAGCAAAGCAGTTCTAAAAGGAAAGTTAATAGTGATGAATGTCTACCTCAAGAAAAAAGAAAAGTCTTAAACCACCCATCTTTGCACCTCAATGAACTAGAAAAAGAAAAACAAATGAAGCTGAAGTTAGTAGGAGAAAATAACAAAGATTATAGCAGACATTAGTGAAATAGAGACTAAAAAGACAGTAGAAAAGATCAATGAAATGAAGAGGTAGTTATTTTAAGAGATAAACAAAATTGACAGAGCTCTAGCTAGACTCACCCAAAAAAGGACTCAAATAAATAGAATCAGAGATGAAAGAGATGTTACAACTGACACCACAGAACTACAAAGGATCATAAGAGTCTACTCTGAACAATTACATATCAACAAATTGGACCACCTAGAAGAAATAGATAAATTTCTAAAAACATACAACTTATCAAGACTGAAGCATGACGAAATAGAAAATCTGAACAGGGGGCACCTGGTGGCTCAGTCGGTTAAGCAGCTGACTCTTGGTTTCAACTCAGGTCATGATCTCACAGTTTGTGTGCTTGAGCCTCACATGGGGTTCTGCCCTGATGTGCAGAGCCTGCTTGGGATTCTCTCTCTCTCTCTCTCTCTCTCTCTCTCTCTCTCTCTCTCTCTCCCCCTGCCCCTGCCCTACTTGCTCTCTCTCTCTCTCTCTCTCAAGATAAATAAACTTTAAAAAAAGAAAGAAAGAAAGAAAGAAAGAAAGAAAGAAAGAAAATCTAACAGAATAATTACTAGTAAGGAGATTGCATCAGTAATCAAAAAATATCCAACAAACAAAAATCCAGAACCAGATGGCTTCACTGGTAAATACTATCAAACATTTAAAGAAGTACTAATAGTGATCCTTCACAAACTCTACCAAAAATAGAAGAGGAGGGAACTCTTCCAAACTCATTTTATTAGACCAGCATTACTTGGATACCAAAAGCAAACAAAGATTCCATAAGAAAAGAAAATTATAGGCCAATATTCCTGATGAACATAGTCACAAAATCCTCAACAAAATATTAGCAAATTGAAGTCAACAAAACATTACAAGGATCATATACCATAATCAAGTGAGATTTATTCCAGGGATGCAAGGATGGTTTAACACAGCAAATCAGTCAATGTGATATGCCACATTAACAAAATACAGGATAAAAGTCATATTATCATCGCAATAGACATAGAAAAAGCATACGACAAAATTCAACATCCACTTATGATAAAAATTCAACAAAGTAGATATAAAGGGAACATACTTCAACACAATAAAGGACATATATAACAAGCCTACAGCTAATATAGTCAACAGTGAAAAGCTGAAAGCTTTTCCTCTAAGAGCAGAAGCACGACAAGGATGCCCGCTCTTGCCACTTTTATTCAACATAGTATTGAAAGTCCTAGCCATAGCAATTAGGCAAGAAAAAAATAAAATGCATCCAAATTGGAAAGAAGAAGTAAAAAACTGTCACTGTTATAGATGACCTAATATTTTATACACAAAACCTTAAAGATTCCATCAAAAAACTGTTAAAGCTAATAAATAAATTCAGTAAAGTTACAGGGTACAAAATCAATACACAAAAATCTGTTGTGTTTTTAGACACTAATGATGAACTATCAGAAAGAAATTAAGAAAGCAATCCTATTTACAATTACATCAAAAAAAAAAAAAAAAAAAAAAAAACAACAACCTAGGAATAAACTTACCCAAGGAGGTGAAAGATCTATATGTTAAAAACTTTAAGACATAAATGACAGAAATTGAAGATGACACAAAGATATTCCAGGCTCATGGACTAGAACAATTATTGTTGTTAAATGCCAAAACAATCCACAGATACAATGCAGTCCCTATTAAAATTTCAATGACCTTTTTCACAGAAACAGAACTAACAATCCTTAAATTTGTGTCAAAGCACTAAAGACCCTGAATAGCCAAAGCAATCTTGAGAAAGAGGAACAAACCTGTGCAATTTTTTTTAGAAGAAACCATTTATTATTTAAAATAAATGTTTCTCAAGCATACTGTACTTTCATTGCTGTTGCCCTGAAAGCCAGCCATTCATCTTTTTTTAAAAACAGTTTTATTGAGATATAATTCTCATACCATAAGATTTATGCAGTTAAAGTATGCAATTCAGGGGCACCTGGGTGGCTCAGTTAAGTGTCTGACTTCACTCAGGTCATGACCCCGCAGTCCATGAGTTAGAGCCTGTGTCAGGCTCTGTGCTGACAGCTCAGAGCCTGGAGCCTGCCTCAAATTCTGTGTCTCCCTCTTTCTCTTCCCCTCCTCTGCTCACACTCTGTCTCTCTCTCTCAAAAATAAACATAAAAAACATAAAGTATGCAATTAATAAGACATACAGATGGCCAATAGACACATGAAAAGATGCTCAACATCATCCATCATCAGGGAAATGCAAATCAAAACCACAATGAGATAGTATCTCACACTAGTCAGAATGGCTAGCATCAAAAAGAGAAGAAATAACAAGCATTGGCAAGGATGTAAAGAAAACAGAACCCTCGTGTACTGTTGGTGGGAATGCAAATTGGTGCAACCATTGTGGAAAACAATACAGAAGTTCCTCAAAAAGTTAAAAATAGAAATACCATATGATCCAATAATTTCACTACTGGGTAATTTCCCAAAGAAAACAAAAAATATTACCTGGAAAAGATATATGTTTACTGCAGCATTATTTACAATACCCAAGATATGGAAGCAGTCCAAGTGTCCATTAATAGGTGAATGGATAAAGACGATACACACACACATACACACAGGTACAATAGAGTATTACTCAGCCCTAAAAAAAAAATAATAAGATCTTACCATTTGCAACAACACAGTTGGACCTAGAGGTTATGCTAAGTGAAATAAGTCAGATGGAGAAAGACAAGTACCATATGATTTCACTTATAAGTGGAATCTAGAAAACAAAACAAATGAACAAACAAAAGCAGAAACAGACCCAGGGGCACCTGTGTAGCTCAGGTGGTTGGGCATCCAACTTTGGCTCAGGTCATGATTTCTTGGTTTGTGGGTTCAAGCCCCATGTCAGGCTCTGTGCTGACAGCTTAAAGCTTGGAGCCTGCTTTGGGTTCTGTGTCTCCCTCTCTCTCTGCCCCTCTCCCCACTCATTCTCTCTCTCTCTCTCTCCGTCTCTCTCAAAAATAAAGATTAAAAAAAAATTTTTTAAAGAAATAGACTGATAAATACAGAACACAAATTAATGGTTGCCACAGGGAAGAGGAAGGGGTAATGGGCAAAATGAATGAAAGAAAGTGGGAAGTACCATCTTCCAGTTATGGAATGAATAAGTCATGGGGATGAAAAGTCCAGCATAGGGAATGTAGACAATGGTACTGTAGCATTGCATAGTGACATATGGTAGCTACACTTGTGGTGAGCATAGCACACAGAGAAGTTGAATAACTATGTGGTACACCTGAAACTAATATAACATTGTGTGTCAACTATACTTCAACAAAAAAGTGTACAATTCAGTGCCAGCCATTGTTCACCTTTGTACAAGGTCTGAATATGATATGAAAGAAAGACAATGTGATTCTGTAGAGCAAGATTTTAGAGTCAGTTCTGCCATGCTTCAGCAAAGTGACCTTCAGGAACCTTTGGGCCTTGATATCTCCACTGTAAATCAGGGAGTTGAACTAGATGACTGCCCTAGCTCTGATCTACCTTCAAGATTTTTTTTTTACTGTTGTTTATTTTTAACCTTAATTTCTCTTTCGAGCCAACACCAAAATTTGGGATGACCAGCTCAGAAAGATCTATTTTACAAAAGGACATTTGCAACAATGCTCTAAACTAAAGATGGTGCTGGCAGACTTATTACAGCATTCAGAAGGCTTTATAAATGTAACAAGATCTTTTAGAGACTTTTTTGAAAGAAGGCAATTTCCTTTTACACATTTCAATGTCAAAAAATAAAGAGAAGATAGTCACACAGTGTGTTTAACTTAGATGAGCTTCTTTCCTCAAACTTTATCTTTCTCATTTCTAGAAGCAAATATGAAACTATGTAGAAAGCTGAATAGACTTGGAAATACACTCAAGTAAACCATAGTAGAGTCAGTGACTCAGCCAAATTTCTTAAGCAAATATACTGCCTGCAGAATTTTTATTGAAGTAAAAAATGGAGAGTCACCATAAAGACCTAGTTGATGTACAATATTTCATTCCTGAAGATTTTAACAGTATATTATTTCATTTATCTCTTTATTTCAAATAGAGTTCAGGTTACATTTTTATTTATTTTTATTTTTTATTTTTTCAAAGTTGCACTTTTATTTATTTTTTTTTGGAAACTACACTTTTAAATGAATTTGCACATATTCCTAAAAAAGTAACATGGGATCTCTTAGTAAGTAATTAGGTGTTGTTTTGAGTTGAATTGTATCTCCCTCCAAATAAGTATTTTGAAGTTCTAATCCTCAGTACTTCAGAATGACCTTATTTGGAAATAGGGTCGTCACAGATGTATTTGGTTAAGATGAGGTCCTACTGGAGCAGAGTGGGCTCTTAATCCAATCTAACTGGTGTCCTTCTAAGAAGAAGAGAAGACAAAAACACATAGAGAAGTTGGCCATGTGAAGACAGAGGCAGAAATTACAGTGTTGGAACCAGAGCCAAGGAATACATGTGGCTTCCAAAAGCTGGAAAGGGAAGAGTGGATCTTAGAAGATTCAGAGGGAGCACAGCTCTGTCAACACCTTGATTTCCTACATTTAGTCTCCAGAAGTGTGACAGAGCAAATTTCTATTGTTTTAAACCATCCAGTTTGTGGTACCTTGCTATGGTAACCATAGGAAACTAATCCAAATATACAGCCAAATGTTACACGTGTATGTGTGCACACACGCACACACACACACACACACACACACACAAAGAGAACCCTCATTTTAACCAAATTACTGGATTTCTAAAAATCTAAAATAATGATGATTTGGGGATGTGAACTTGAGTTATTAATTATAGTAATGTATGATGCCTTATAACATTTACACAATTTCTTTAAGGTACTGCATTTCCAAATATTTTGAACTGTAAGGGTACTAAGTAAAAAAAAAAAAAAAAGCAAATATTTACAATGGAGAAATAACACAGTACCTTTGAGAGAAGCAAGGCAGCCTACTCAAAAGATAAAAACTCAAAGAAAAACAGCTACTAGAGAATTATTTCTTTTTTCTTTCTCTCTTTTTTCAAGAGAACTATTACAAAATGGGCAGCTGAGTTATAACACTTGATATTACTAAACCATTCAAGTCTCAAAATAAGAATTTGACAGCAATAATAATTTCATAATTTTATGATGAAACTTAGATGGAAAATTTTCACAAGACAACTTTAGATATGAAAACAATGAGCAAGAATGTGATAAACAATTTCTTTCATGTCTACTGATACTAGATTTAGTATCTGAATGTGATTAAATTTTTTTGGAGAAAAATTGAAAACTTTACATTAAAAGAGATTATAGGGAGGGGTGCCTGGGTGGCTCAGTCAGTTGAGCGTCCAACTTTGTCTCAGGTCATGATCTCACAGTATGTGGGTTTGAGCCCCGTGTCGGGCTCTGTGCCGACAGCTCAGAGCCTGGAGCCTGCTTTGGATTCTGTGTCTCCCTCTCTCTCTCCCTCTCCTTCTCCATCTCTCTCTCAATCTCTCTCTCTCTCTCTCTGTCTGCCCCTCCCCACTAGTGCTCTGTCTCTCAAAAATAAATGTAAAAAAAAATTTTTTTAAAGATATTATAGGAACTTACAAAGAGAAGACTCAATATCATAAAGGAGGTGATTAGTCCCAAATTGATTAGTATGCTCAAGGGAGTTCAAATAAATTCCCAAGACTTTCACATGAAGGGTTAAATCCAACTCTTCCTTCTCTAATTTTGCACCATCAGAGCTGAACGTGGCTTGAGAAAAACACACCACGACGCTGACCAGTCTGAATTCACATTCATTATCACTAATCTCACTAGGCTGTCAATCACACTATGTGTCTGACTTCATTGGAAATGTTCTTGAGAGTCATGAGCAGTGCAGAGTCTTAATTTGCAGATTAAGATTCAAGCATGGCATTCCGGCCTGTTATCTTTACAGGGTCATACTGATTCTTCTAAGCCTTACAGACAGTTTATAATCACTCTCCATATTTAGATCAAAACCTCTCCAAAGCAATAACCCATTTGTCCTATTGCATTCTCAAGCTTCATCCAAGCTTAGTTATTAACTTTACTTTCATCTCTTTTGCCACTTCCAACAGAGCTCTGCCATAATAGCCCACGTGGATGACCACCACCTAGGAAGACAGCATTCAAAGGAGCAATACAATTACCAATAATAAAAAATTGGAAGAGAACATATTGGCTTAATTTGAAGCCACAATCCTTTTAAAGAATCTTGTATTCACAGGTAACTTCCAAACCTAAAACTTGTGAGAAAGGTGGCATTTACCAAAGGTAAGTCCTCAAAATAATGGCTGCAAAAATAAATGACAACCAGGCCCACCAGCCCAGTTCAGATCCACTTAGTTCTGCGGCCCCACAAATGAGATGCACCAGCACATTTGTCAATCCTGTTAAGTATGCCAGCAGCATATATTCGAAAACATGTTAAACAGGGGTGCTTGGGTGGTTCAGTCACTTAAGCATCTGACTCTTGATCTCAGCGTATGGTTTGTGGGATCAGGCCCCGCATTGGGCTCTGCCCTGCCAGCAAGGAGTCGGCTTGGGATTCTCTCTGCCCCTCCCCTGCTCACTCTCTGTCTCAAAACAAGTAAATAAACATTTTTTAAAAAATGAATAAAAAGAACATGTTAAACATTTTGGTAATCACTGTTTTGAATACAGCCTTCACTATGACATAGTGAAGGTAGGAGTAAAAAGCATAGATTCTAAAGTCAAACTTACTTAGGTTTACATCCCTACACTACCATTTACTGGGTTTGTGATTTTCAGCAATTATCTTCTCTGTGCTTCATTCCTCATCTGTAAATGGGGATAATAAGTGTGGTCAAACTCATAGGATGGTTTCAAGAATAAGTTGAACTTTAAGAGTATCTGGCACACAAAAGTACACTATACAGGTTATTTTTTTTCATAAACATTCTTGAGGATTTTCATGCAGAGAAATAAGAATTTAAGACAGTACAAGTTCTGGGGAGTTCTGAGAAGGTACTGCTAGACTTGGATGGATGGGAAGATGGATGGATGGATGGATGAATGGATGGATGGGAAGGAAGGGAGTTAGGATTGTTCTGTTTTTATCTTTTCTTCCCTTCCCCTATGTTCATCAGTTGTGTTTCTTAAATTCCACATATGAGTGAAATCATACGATAATTCTCTTTCTCTGACTGACTTATTTCACTTAGTGCGATACATTCAAGTTTCATCCACACTGTTGCAAATAGCAAGATTTCATTCTTCTTCATCACCAAGTTATAGTCCATTGTATATGTATGCCACATCTTCTTTATCCACTCATTAGGACATTTGGAATCTTTCCATAATTTGGCTATTGTTGACAGTGCTACTATAAACATTGGGGTGCATGTGCCCTTTTGAATCAGCATTTTAGTATCCTTTGGATAAATACCTAGTAGTGCAATTGCTGGGTCATAGGGTAGCTATATTTTTAATTTTTTGAGAAACCTCTGTACTGTTCTCCAGGGTGGCTACACCAGTTTGCATTCCCACCAATGGTGCAAAAGTATTCCTCCTTTCTCTGCATCCTCACCAACATCTGTTGTTTCCTGGGTTGTTAATTTTAGCCATTCTGACAAGTGTGAGGTGATATCTCTTTGTGGTTTTGATTTTCATTTCCCTGATGATGAGTAATATTGAACATGTTTTCATGTGTCTATTAGCCATCTGGATGTCTTCTTTGGAAAAGTGTCTGTTCATGTCCTCTGCCCATTTCTTCACTAGATTATCTGGGTTTGGGGTGTTGAGTTTGATAAGTTACTTATAGATTTTGGATACTAACCTTTATCAGATTTGTCATTTGCAAATATCTTCTCCCATCCTGTTGGTTGCCTTTTAGTTTGTTGATTATTTCCTTCATTAGGCAGAAGATTTTTATCTTGATCAGGTCCCAATAGTTCATTTTTGCTTTTATTTCCCTTGCCTCTGGAGACATGCTTAGTAAGAAATGGCTGCAGCCGAGGTCAAAGAGGTTGCAGCCTGCTTTCTCCTCTAGGATTTTGATGGTTTCCTACCTTACATTTAGGTCTTTCATCTGTTTTGAATTTATTTTTGTGTATGGTATAAGAAAGTGGTCTAGTTTCATTCTGCACATTGCTGTCCAGTTTTCCCAGCACCATTTGCTGAAAAGACTGTCTTTTTTTCTGTTGGATATTCTTTCCTGCTTTGTTGAAGATTAGTTGGCCATACATTTGTGGGTCCATTTCTTGGTTCTCTATTCTGTTCCATTAATCTATGTGTCTGTGTTTGTGCTAGTACCACACTGTCTTGATGATTACAGCTTTGTAATACAGGTTAAAGTCTGGGATTGTGATGCCTCCTACTTTGGTTTTCTTTTTCAACATTACTTTGGCTATTTGGGGTCTTTTCTGGTTCCATACAAATTTTAAAAGTGTTTGTTCTAATTTTGTGAAGAAGACTGGTGTTATTTTGATTGGGATTGCATTGAATGTGTAGATGAATATGGATGCAAAAATTCTCAAGATACTAGTATATCAAATCCAACAACACATTAAAAGAATTATTCATCATGATCAAGTGGGATTTACTCCTGGGCTGCAGTGTTGGGTCAATATCCACAAATCACTCAACGTGATATATCACATTAATAAAAGAAAGGTTAAGAACCAAACGATCCTCTCAGTACAGGCAGAGAAAGCATTTGACAAAAGATAGCATCCTTTCCTGATGAAAGCCTTCAAGAAAGTAGAGATAGAAGGAACATACCTCAACATCATAAAGGCCATATATGAAAGACCCACACCAATATTATCCTCAATGGGGGGAAAACTGAGAGCCTTCCTCCTAAGGTCAGGAACAAAGATGTCCACTTTCACTACTGTTGTTCAACATAGTACTAGAAGTCCTAGCCTCAGCAGTTAGACAACACAAAGAAATAAAAGACATACAGTTTGGCAAGGAAGAAGTCAAACTTTTGCTCTTCACAGATGACATGGTACTCTTTGTGGAAAACCCAAAAGACTCCACCAAAAAAAATACTAGAACTAATGCATGAATTCAGCAAAGTTGCAGGATATAAAATCAACATACAGAAATCAGTTGCATTTCTATATACAAATAATGAAGCAGCAGAAAGAGAAATAAAGGAATCGATTGCATTTACAATTGCACCAAAAACCATAAGATACCTAGGAATAAATCTAACCAAATAAATCTTCTTGAAGAAGACACAGAGAAATGGAAAAACATTCTACACTCATGGATTGGAAGAACAAATGTTGTTAAAATGTCTATACTACCCAAAGCAATATACACATTCAGTGTAATCCCTATCAAAATAATACTAGCATTCGTCACAGAGCTAGAACAATTTATTATTATTATTATTATTATTATTATTATTATTTAGAGAAAGAATCTTAAGCAGGCCCCATGCTCACTGTGGAGCCCAACGTGGGACTCAACCCCATGACCCTGGGATCATGACCTGAGCTGAAATCAAGAGTTGAACACTCAACCAACTGAGCCACCCATGCGCCCCTGGGATACTCTGTTCTTAAATAAATTTACTTTTTGTTTATACTGGTTTGAAATAAACTTCTGTTGCTTGCAACCAAAAAAGCCTTGGCTAATGAAGCTACAGATATTATTATATTATCTGACTATATTCCTTATTCAAAAAATATTTAATTTAAAAATTATTGTTGAAATAAGTTCTGCATATAATGATTTATGTTTTTCACATCAAAATTCAAGACACCTCATATTTAATGCAGAGTAAAACAACAGTTCAGAATTTTAACACTCAGTCCCAAGCCCCTTAGAATTTTTATAATGGAGGATTAGAGGACATGCAATAAGACATAGATTTCTTATGTTTACTTAAGAGGCTTGAACTAAAAGTATGACTTGGTATCCAGAGAGTAACTCAACCTTATCCACAGGCCTCTCCACAATGCCATAAAAACTCCTGACCTAGAAAAAAATGCACAAATGTAAAGCATGCGGTTCCAAACAGTTCATGCATGCTTTGAAGCCAATCCATGGATACCAGTATATGACAACTTAATGAGTGGTGAATTTGCATACCTGAAAGGACTAAACAATCATACAGTGGTTCTAAATATCATAGTGTGTGGCATAGAAAAAAGTGTTAAAAATTTAGATATCAGAGCACCTTGGAGGCTCAGTTGCTTAAGCATCCAACTTCAGTTCAGGTCATGGTCTCAACAGTTTGTGAGTTCTAGCCCCCTGTTGGGTTCTGTGCTGATAGCTCGGAGCCTGGAGCCTGCTTAAGATTCTGTGTGGTGTGTGTGTGTCTCTCTCTGCCCCTCCCCCACTTGCACGTGCTCTCTCTCAAAAATAAACAAACGTTAAAAAAAACTCAGATATAGAAGAGATAAATGGGTCTGAATAATTTGAGGAGAATTTTGGAGGAGCTGAGAAATTAATTCACTCTCAAAATACTACTAGGATTTGGAGGGCGCCTGGGTGGCTCAGTTGATTGAACATCTGACTTAGGCTCAGGTCATGATCTCACGGTTCGTGAGTTAGAGCCCCGCATAGGGCTCTGTGCTGACAGCTCAGAGCCTGGAGCCTGCTTCAGATTCTGTGTCTCCCTCTCTCTCTGCCCCTTCCCACTCGCACTGTCTCTCTCCCTCTAAAACATAAATAAACATTAAAAAATATATATTAGTAGGATTTGGGGACAAAAGGGACCTAAAAAATAGAGCGTGGACATAGTGTTGAGAAGAGCAAGGCATATTGGGGAACCAGGTCTAGTTGGAGCAGGAGTTTGTGTTCAATACGGACAGCACCTAGCACAGAGTTTGGGACTTAGGTACTCAACTAGTAATAATAATTATTGTTGTTATGACAATTAGAAGAGCAAGATAAGGCTATATGGTACATGAAGACCATATTCTCTTTTTTTCTTCCAAGATTTTATTTAAATTCAAGTTAGTTAACATATAGTGTAGTATTGGTTTCAGGAGTAGAATGTAGTGATTCGTCACTTATATATAACACCTGGTGCTCAGCACAAGTGCCCTCCTTAACGCCTACCATCATTTAGCCCATTCCCCCACCCAACACCCCTCCAGCAACCCTCAGTTTCTTCTCTATAGTTAAGAGTCTCTAGTGAAGATCATATTCTAAAGGATTTGGACTGTCAGAGAAGTTAAGACTTTTCAAGTCATTGTGTGTTTTTAAACAGAAAACAATTTAATTCAGTCAAACTGTTTGGAACACATAAAGAATGACTTGGAGAAAGTAAAGAGAGAATGGGTAGTAAGGGTATTCATTGGACTTTATAGTACTAAAGGCAACTAGTATTTTAACAAGAGTGGTGGAGTAGAAATAAAAGATATATCGAAGGGACTTTAAAAATATGGAAAGGCTGGGGTGCCTGGGTGTCTCATTTGGTTAAGTGTCTGACTTCAGCTCAGGTCATGATCTCACAGTCTGTGAGTTCGAGCCCCATGCCAGGCCCTGTGCTGACAGCTTGGAGCCTCGAGCCTGCTTCAGACTCTGTGTCTCCTTCTCTCTCTGCCCCTCCCCTTCTTGCACTCTGTCTCTCTCTCTCTCTCTCAAAAATAAACAAAACATTAAAAAAAATTTTTTTTAAATACGGGAAGACCTCAAAGACTGATTAGTGAAATATAGGGGATAAAAGAGAGGGAATAGCCAGAAAAATATTTTTAAATATACTGTATTATTATTTACTTATGAAATATTACTAAGTAAATCTATTTTATAGATCCTCCAAGTGTTGCCCTACTGGAATGTTTGTTCTGGGTAAAGGGTACAAACATTCTCAAGGAAGCCACCCATAGCTCACAGCAAAAAGAGGCAGAGAGGTGACGTAGGAGGGAATCAGGTTTCTCTTCAGCCATGAACAGCTTTTTAACTGAATGTGTAGGTGGTGATAATGCTAAATGTACCACACAAAATCACAGATTCTTTTCTCCTCATAAGGAATGCCTATGATATACGTGCCAGCTACCAGCCATTTTCAGCCTTGTCTATGCTTTTCACAGCTTCTGCTATGTAGATGAAATTTTAAATGAACTTGTAGTAGGATCCAAAACATTCTCGTACTGTGTTACGCACGATTCATGGTAGTTGGAGGTTTTCCTTCTCTCTTGCTGATCACAGTGGGTCTGTTGCTGCTGGAGCTCAGCAGAAAGAGAGAAGATAATACAGTACTTCTTGGTTGCTAAGAAAAATAGGGGGGAGGGGCGGGAAATTCCAGAAATGAAAGTCATAGAAATCATTCCCGCAGTCAAGGTGTACTTTAGTCAATCCCAGGGTAGCACAGTTAATTGTCCTTGGCATACTGTAGCATCAAAAAGGCAACACTGGCTTATGTTTTGGTTTTCAGAAGGTAGTGTAATCTGTAAAGAATGTGGCACAAGAAGTCAGACAACATGGGTTCTGATACCAGATTTATCTTTCACTATGGAGATGACCTTGAGCAAGACAATTAATCTTTTTTTTCAAACCCAGCCTACAGCAAGGTATCATTTGGGGAATAAATGAAATTTTGTTGTCAGACCTGTTTGTAAATGTAAACCAGCACAGAAAAATAAAGTATCGCTGGGATTTTTTAGTTTTGTTTTATCTGTGTTGATCCTGACTCCCAAGAACAAGATCTATGATTTAGACTGAATTGGTTTTCTTTTTTTTTTTTAATAATACATATGGTAAAAACTCAATTATTTATTTTTAAAAATTTTTTAAAAATGTTTATTTTTGAGAGAGAGAGAGAGACAGAACATGAGTGGGGGAGGGGCAGAGAGAGGGAGACACAGAATCTGACACACAGCCTGGAGCCTCTGAGCTGTCAGCACAGAGTCCAACTCGGGGCTGGAACTCAGGAACAGTGAGATAATGACCTGAACTGAAGTTGGATGCTTAACCGACTGAGCCACCAGGCACCCCCCCCCCTTTTTTTTCTCATAATTATTTCTTTTCAACTAAAGATGCAGGGAAGGGGGAAACTCTCTTGTAATGTAGTTGGCTAATAGGAAGGAGCTGTAGTCGGCAAATGAGTGTCTTGCTATCTCATCAGGGCAGTAGTAGGAGAAAGATAGAATGTAGGAATGAAGAAGAGAAAAAAACAGTTACTTGAATTTCTAACAATATCCTGAAAAACACATAGAATTTAGTTTCTTTTTCTTTTTTAATGTTTATTTATAAGAGAGAGAGAGAGAGAGAGAGAGACAGAGCACAAGTAGGAGAGGGGCAGAAAGAAAGGGAGACACAATCCAAAGGAGGCTCCAGGCTCTGAGCTGTCAGCACAGAGCCCGACACTGGGCTGGAACTCACCACCATGAGATCATGACCTGAGCCAAAATCAAGAGTCGGACACTTAACCAACTGAGCCACCCAGGCACCCCAAGTATACATCTTTTAAACATAAGAACATTTTCCTACATAACCAAAATAACAGACTCACAGCTGACATTAATAATTCCTTAATAATTCCTTTTTAAATTGAAGTATAATTAACATAGTGTTATATCAGTTTTAGGTGCACAATATAATGATTCAACAGTTCTATACATTGAATAGTTTATCATATCATATCATATTTGGACATTTTTCCAGTTGTCTGCACAATGTCCTTTATAGCTGGTTAGCCCAAACCAGGATCCAGTTGAGGACCTCACATCACATCTGGTTGTCATGTACCCTCAGTCTCCTTAAAATAAATCAGTCCTTATATTCATGAAACTGAAATGTTAAAGAAACAGAGACAACTGTCTTACAGAATGTCCCAATTTCTCAATCTGTGTGATTGCTTCCTCAGGGTATCATTTACTTTCTCTTTTCCTTGTAATTCCTGTAAACCTGGAAATTATGACAAAAGGCCCAATTAGACTCAAGCATTTTTGGCAAGATTACACCATACACTGTATCATGTACTTCATGTTGCATCACATCAGGAAACACAGCATAGCTGACTACTGGATTAAGATGATGACAGCTCGACTCCTCTCCTATGAAGCTACTTTTTTTTTTTCTCCAGTGGAAAAAAAGTAACCTGTGTGGAAACGGGGGGGGGGGGGGGGGGGGGGGTTGGCGGCACATAGGGGGGTACTTTAGGAAGGTTCTTTTCTTATTAGCCATTCTCCTAATAGTTTTAACACAAACTGGTAATCCTTGCTCAAGCAATAATTTCATTAAAGAACTAACCATTTTTAACTGTGTATATAACCTCCTTCACCTTGAATAAAGACCACATTTACCTTCCTGATTCCTGTTGGATGGAAGAAAAGCATGGTGGCTGGAGCTCAATCAACCATTTTGGACCATGAGGTGGAAGCCACATGCCGAATTTGGTGGAACACTTAGAGAGAATGAACCTAGGTCTCTTATGATTGTGGAGCTATCAAACTAATCTTGATCTACATACCTCTAAACTTTGTTTATATGGGCGAAAAATGTACTATCTTTTCCAGCCACTGTATTTTTGGTTTTCAGCAGTTGAACCAAATTCTAACTGATGCAACAAAGAAGAAAATAAACAAGAAAACAAATATATATTTACAATTTTGGTAAATGTTATTTAAAAAATAGAATGGGGGCTAGAAAATAGTGGGGTACTTAGATCGGGTGATGCAGAAAGGCCCCTTCAAAGAGGTTACATTTAAGTTGGGAGTCCAATGCTGAGAAAGAACAAACCGTGTGAAAGCAAGGGAAGTATCCTAAACAGAGGAAACCATGTGTGGAAAGTGATGAGGTGAGAAAGGGCTTGTTTGACGTGTTCAAGGAATTAAAAGGAGGCAATATGGCTAGAGCTTAATGGCACCAGACATAGTAGGACAGGTTAGCAGGTGCCTCATCATTCTGGATTAGTAAGTCGTGTTAAGAGTGGGTCACAGTTGGAATTTTTTTCAAGTGTAATGTTGAGGAGAACATTGATTTATGTTGTTAGAAATGATTGGGGCGCCTAGGTGGCTCAGTCCATTGAGCGACTAACTCTTGATTTCGGCTCAAGGTTACAATCTCACGGTTTGTGAGTTGGCGCTGCACATCCAGCTCTGCACTGACAGCAGGGGCCTGCTTGGGATTCTCTCTCTCCCCCTCTCTCTCTGCCCCTCCCCTGCGTTCTCTCTCTCTCTCTCTCTCTCTCTCTCTCAAAAATAAATAAATAAACTTTTTAAAAAAGTGAAAGCCTCATTCTTATTTTAAAAAAAATTATTCTGACTGCTGCGTGGAGAACAAATGGAGGGCATCAAAATTGGAAGCACTGCCATCAGAAAGGAGGCTGTGATGGAGGTCTGGGCAGGAGAAGATGGGCTACTGTGGCAACACTGGGGAGGGGGAGGAAGACAAATAAGAGACGGATGTGAGGGAGGAAGGGCAGAACTTGCTGCTGGGTAGGATGTAGGAAGAGGGAAGAGTCAGAGATAAAACTCCAAAATTCTGGCTTAAACAACTGGATAGGTGGGTGTGCCTTTCTCTGAAGTGAGGAAGACTGGGGAAGAAGGGGTGTGAAGCAGGGAGAGGAAAATAGCACAGCAGAGACGTGGGGAGTCAGGATTCCATTCCAGGCACATGCAGTTCACAATGTTGAGGCAGAGGTGTCCAGCCAGCAATTTGATATAAACATCCAGAGCAAGAGAGCGCTTCCAGTGTTTTCTAAAGCTCTACATTAACAAATTACCACCATCGATACTTTTTAAAATATATATATACCTTGGTCACTCAGTACTTAATCAAAAGAAAGAAACCACACTAATGAATCTCTTTCCGGTAACATTAACTTAATAATGGTTTCAGGCAATGAATAAACAGACCCATGTTTATTATCTGGAAACATTCTAAATGTTAACATGTCAATTAAACCAAAAACTACTTTGCTAATTACTATTGGGTGTCATTTTGGTAAAATGATATGATAGATTACCTTCAAGCTTTATCTGTTTTACTTATGACATACTACATGAAATATTAGTGCTTGATTTAAAAGATCTGAATTAGGTAAAATATTAATTAATGATAAACCATTAATTAGAACTTTGAAATAGTAAAGTGTTTTTTTTTTAAGTTCATTTATTTTGAGTTAGTACCTGCATGTGTGTGAGTGGGAAAGGGGCAGAGAGAGGGAGAGAGAGAATCCCAAGCAGGCTTTAAGCTGTCAGACCAGAGCCAGATGCCAGACTCAACCCCACGAACGGTGAGTTCATGACCTGAGCCAAAATCAAGAGTTGGACACTTAACCAACTGAGCCACCCAGGCACCCCACAAAATGTATTTTTAAAAGAAACTTGCAAAGTCATCTCAGGTATAGACCATCTATAGCACTTTTGCAACAATAATTAATATTTAACACAACAACACAGGAGTTTTTAAATCATCAAAGAATGACTTGGATATTTATACCAAAATACCAAGACTGGGAAAGTATGATTATTTACTTAAGAAATGCTCATCAGTGAGAAATAAAAAGAGTTTTCTAGTTGGTCCTTAGTTAACAAGAAACAAAATTAATTATAACATAAAGTTCCAATTAATTGAGGTTTTTCTCATTTTAAATTATATATTTACCCAAACATATAAATTACGTCCTAATAAAAATTTCCTCTTTAGGAAGAATCATTTATCTGAAAGTGATTTGATACCAAATTAGATTATTACAGATAAACAACTTTAGTTTTTCCATTTAGAGTGCATGTATTATATTCTATGGATTTTTAAATAGTGCACTCAAAATAAGCCAGTAAGCATCTGACGGAAAGAATGCAAATGAAATCATACAGATAAGTTTAGCTAGTATATTACTGATTGATATCTTTAGCCTGAAAAAGCCAGTGGTTCTGCTCTTACAGAATATCCTCTTTATCTAGCATTCTATTGGCAGAGTTTCTTCATACTAGAATCCACCATCATACATCCAATTCATATAGATTTTACTAAAACATCTATTTTTATTTATACCACATTTTCTGCATCTGAAAGGTTTTTTCAAATCTCACTCATAATTTCTGTATTTCATCCATTTGCCTTCTACCATTATTTGTTAGCATGATGGGTGTGTTGTACTTCCTCTATAAAGTACTGCCTTTACAGGCATAGTCAGACATTTAAACCAAAATGAAATCAGGTAAGACTCCCTCGAGGAAAATTAATGAAAATATCCACCAGAAGACATGTAAAGAATGTTCATTAAAGCTTTATTCATATCTAACACTTTAAATATAAAAAACCTAATGTTCATCAACAGTAGAAATGGACAAATTCATAGAATGGAATACTATACAGCAATTTAAAAGAACAAACTACAGGGGCGCCTGGGTGGCGCAGTCGGTTAAGCGTCCGACTTCAGCCAGGTCACGATCTCGCGGTCCGTGAGTTCGAGCCCCGCGTCGGGCTCTGGGCTGATGGCTCAGAGCCTGGAGCCTGTTTCGGATTCTGTGTCTCCCTCTCTCTCTGCCCCTCCCCCGTTCATGCTCTGTCTCTCTCTGTCCCAAAAATAAATAAACGTTGAAAAAAAAAATTAAAAAAAAAAAATAAAATAAAATAAAAGAACAAACTACAGCTACACACAATATAGGTCAATCCCAGAGAACTGCTATTGAGCAGAAGAAACCAGACACACACACACACATACACACACACACACACACACACACACACACCAAAATACAGTAACATAGTATAATTCCACTTAAAAGAAGTTTAAGAAAAGACAAAACTGATCTATGTATTAAAATTCAGAACAATGGTTGCAGGTTTGAGGTGTTATTGGCTAGGAAGCAACTCAATGTGGCCTTCTTGGATGCTGGAAACATTCCATACTTTGATACAGGTGGTGCTTATACAGTTAGACATACACATATACACACATGCATGTAGAAAACTTTAAGATTAGTGCATTTTAGGGGAGGCTGGGTGGCTCAGTTGGTTGAGTGTCTGACTCTTGGTTTCAGCGCAGGTCATAATCTCACAGTTTGTGAGTTCAAACCCTGTGTTGGGCTTTGTGCTGACAGCACAGAGACTGGTTGGGATTCTCCCTCCCTCTCTCTCTGCCCCTCCCATGTGTGCACGCTCTCTCTCTCTCCCTCTCTCTCTAAAAAATTAATAAATAACTTTTTAAAAAGATTAGTGCACTTTACTAAATGGATATGTACCTCAACACTTTTTTAAATTCAGCAGTAAATTATGGTACATCTTCCAATAGACTCATAGAACTTTAAATTTTAAAGGAATAGAACTACATGAATTGAATGGAATGACACCCAAACATATTTAGCAAAAAAGGCATAATAGTTTGTTTAGCATGATCCCACTTGTGTGTGTTTGTGAGTGTGTTTGTGTTTTAATAGATATATGTATGATTGTATTTGCATAGACAATTTCTGGAAAGATATATAGAAAATTGTTGATAGCAGTTACCTTAGACTATTAGCATATGGGACTAATGGTTAGATTGTGTACATAGACTATTTTTTTGTTTATACTTTTTCACACTTTTGATATAATTTCTAACCTAATTTAAAAGCCTTCTTTATATTTTCCTTGTTTTTAAAATTGCATAGTTCAAGCCATATGAAAATTGTCATGTTTTTAAGTCAAAAAATGAGAGAATATTGAGTTTTATAGCTCAAAGTAATACAATTAACACAAAGAAATATATATGAATGATATAAAGAAACTATATAAAAACATTCATTTAGACATTACTAATGTGGAATTTGAAATAATTTGCATATCAACATAAAGAATACAACTCAAAACCAATACAATTTGATTATATATTTGAGTTTAATATTTGCTCAAAAGTAGCTTTTCAAATTGATTATAATTTGTGATTATATTGGTCACATACCAATAATTTCTAATAGTTTCTGAACCTATATAGTAGTATTACAGAAATATGATGAAAATGCTATGACAATGGAAAATCTGGGGGCAGATTCCAGTTCTTTCACTGGCTATCTGATCTAAGATAAGCTGCTTGATTGCTCTGAACTTTAATTTTCTTTAGTATAACATGGAGAAAATAATGCCTGACCAAAAGATTACACAAAGGATTAACTTACTGATGCATGTAAAAGCTGTTTGCAAAGTATATAGCACTACCCAAATGTAATCACTATTGTTTTAAATGAAGAAAGGAAATAGCCCATATTTGCTTTGAAGAGATCAAGTTTGTACTACCCATATTGCAATTTATGTTCTTCTAGACCAGCCGTTCTCCTTGATCTCAGAATCTTTTCACACCCTCTCTGATGTGGATTTTGGTTATAAGTACTTACTACAATATAAATGTAAACTAAAAATTGTTTAATATTTATTTAAAAATAATATTAATATACCCATTCATGTTAACATAAATAACTTTAATGAGAAATAGCTATTTTTTATAAAATAAAAATTAGTGAGAAGAGAGACATCATTTTTGTTAATGTTTATTTATTTTTGAGGGAGGGAGAGACGGGGGGGGGGTGAGAAAGAGAGAAGCGAGAGCAAGCAGGAAAGGGGCAGAAAGAGAGAAAGTCAGAGAGAGTCAGGCTCCACAATGCCAGAGCTGGGCCCAACGGCAGGGCTTGAACTCATGAACCATGAGATCATGACCTAAGCCAAAATCAAGAGTCAAATACTTAACCAACTGAGCCATCCAGGCATGCCAAAAGACATCATTTTACATTTTTGCAAAGGTTTTAAAGTCTATCTTAATACAAGACAGTTAGATTCTCAATTCTACTGCATTCTATCTGTTACAACATACTGTTTTGGTTGAAGAAAATTTGGCCTCACACAGTAAGTAGCTGGAAAGGAAGGAGTATTTTAATAGCCTTTTCAGATAATTATTGATTTAACTATTTGATACTATATCAAATAGTAACAGTGGTTCCGTAAAGGTTATTTACAAAGAGTCTGAAACCAATGAACTTGGTTCATTGCTTTTTTGTGAAAAGTTATTATCAATGAACTGCTCCTCTGCTATATTAAAATCCACTGGCCTATCTTATACTTCTAATGGCTCTTTCACCCATCCGTAATTGGGTAGCAATATTCATTGGTCCTACTGAATATATCAGTACATAGACTTCAGGTCTTTCTGACACACTTCCTTATATAATACTAAAATATCACATGAATTGATATCACTACTCATCTCGCCAAAAATGTCTTTTAGTAGTGGGAACTGTCAAACTCACAGTGGTAGATACAAGTTTACCAAAATTCTTATTTCTGCTTAAAAAACCCAGAGTTCAACTTTAGAAAATACTGTAGTGTTTTCTCCCCCTTAAAATGACAGGCTCACTTCACCTGCTTTTCTGAAAACTTCTATCAAACGCCTAAGTTTAATCATGGTTTGTATTTCAGTGATTCTTTCAAGTAAACGTGATGCTTCATGGAAACAAAGTGACTCGTTCAGTTTGCACTCAACTGAACTGCACTCATGCTTTTCCTTCGGACAATCGTTGCTTTCTGTACTTCGTATACAGCCACAGCGCTTTACGCGCACTTCCTGTTTGGCCACCCAGTTTATTAAAAGTACAAATTTTCAGGGCACCTTGGTGGCTCAGTTGGGTAAGCATCTTGACTTCAGCTCAGGTCATAATCTCACGGTCACTGAGTTTGAGCCCCGCGACAGGCTCTGTGCTGATGGCTAGAGTCTGGAGCCTGCTTCGGGTTCTGTGTCTCCCTCTCTCTCTGCCACTCCCCTGCTTGTGCTCTGTCTCTCTCTCTCTCTCTCTCTCTCTCTCTCTCTCTTAAAAATAAACATTAAAAAGAATTTAAAAATACAAATTCTCAGGGGTCAAGATTAACAAAACATAGTAATTTTTACTGCTTCAACGAGGACCTTCCTAAGTGAAACTTTTTTTTTTTTTTTTTTTTACTGTGAGTACAGAAGCAAAGAATACAATGACAACTAGCACACCTTAGAGCCACGGCTTAAGTTTCGCCAAGACAACCACACTCCTCTTTGCCATTATGTGTGCATCATCGGTACACAGCCAGGGAGGAGAATGGCACAGACAAAAGCCAAATAACATGTTAATAGCATTATTTGGCAAATTTGGACCTTTCAGACTCTCTGAAAGAGTCTCAGGAGCATGCAGGGTCTGGGAGGCCACACTTTGAGAACTGCTGAGCTAACGTGATAGTTCAGCTGAAGATGATGGATTCATTTCACCTAGCTCAGAGCCAACCCTAAGGAGGCTGATGAAAATAGTTAGGATATATAGTCCCAATCTTTATTACTGAGATGCAAACAGTGCTTCCCATCCCTGTTAGCACCCTTCTGGAAAGTTAAAATTAACGTTACTTGGCCCTCTGCACCTCTTTCCTCACAAAAAAATCAGCAAGTCCCTGTAATAGCCTAAGTGATCCTCTTAATTAGTACGTTCAATCTACCCGTTGTCCAAGAGCTTGCTGAAAATGTCTGCATGGACTGAGACTACCTATGCATAGTTCATTACTATTAGGCAAATAGAGTTACAATGCATAGGGGAATGTGGGGTCTACTTTTTACCTTCCTTCTAGGACAAGAGTAGTTTACTCTCCCTCTAGAAAAATTAGCCTGTGGGTTTTATTTAAGACACTCAGGACAGACTTCTGCTTCTCCCACCCAACCGTTCTTCCAAAAATAATAGTTGAAGTTCTGAGATAAGCAGTTCCCAAGAGAGGCCCAACTGGCATTCCTGGTGGCCTCCAGGGCCTGCAGCCCCACCCATCAGCCAGTCTCTGCCCAGACTCAGTGCTCACTTACAGAGCACAAGAAGAAGGGACCCAGCCCAGAGCAGAGAGGAATCACGTCAGATTGCTGTCAAAGAGGATGAGGTTGGAGAAAGGCACAGGAATATAAATTTAGCCAAGGAGTTAGGGAGGGTGACAACGAGGGACCAAGAACTAGGAGAAGGGAGGAAGAACAAAAAGGAAACACTACATATGGGGTAGAAGGAACACAAGAGCAAACTCTTTAATTTAAAAGTTTTGTCCATTTGTTTATATAGGGGCGCCTGGGTGGCTCAGTCGGTTAAGTGTCTGACTCTTGGTTTTGGCTCAGGTCATGATCTCACAGTTCATGGCTTAGAGCCCCACTCAGCTGACAGCACACAGCCTGCTTGGGATTGTCTCTATCTCTCCCTCCCTCTGCCCCTTCTCCCCCTCCCTTTCTCTCAAAATAAATAAACTTAAAAAAATAAAAATAAAAGTTTTGTCCATTCATTTATATAATTCCGAAGATGGAGACTGTATGTGTGACAAATTGAGAGCTTGGCAATCACCATTAACCAAGGCAGAGAGACACGGAGAGCAGGGATCCTCAAGCCTTGGCACTAGTGACCTTATGAACAGGGTAATTCTTTGTTACGGGGGCTATGCTGTGCACTGTATGATATTTAGCAGGATCCCTAGCTGCTACCCACAACATGCCAGTACTACTCCCTCCCAGTGGGGACAACCAAAAATGTCTCTGGAGATTGCCAGATGTCTATGGGGAGAGCAGTGAAGTGAGTGGGCAAAGTTGCCCCTACTTAAAATCCACTGGTCTGGATGTATTATTATCTCAACCTACAAAACTCTCCATCCCTTTCAGGGCACCTGCATGGCTCACTTGGTTGAGCGTCTGACTTTGGCTCAGGCCATGATTCCATGGTTGCTGGATTCAAGCCCTGCATCAGGCTCTCTGCTGACAGCTCAGAGCCTGGAGCCTGCTTTAGAGTCTGTGTCTCGCTCTCTCTCTACCCCTTCCCCTGCTCATGCTCTGGCTCTGTCTCTCTCTCTCTCTCAAAAATAAATAAACACTAAAAAAAATAAAACAAAAGAATAAACCCTCTTCATTCCTTTCACAGACAAACAGTATTCTGATTTTTTTTTTTTTTTTTAGTGTTTATTTTTATTTTTGAGGGTGGGAGAGAGAGAGAGAGAGAGAGACAGTGTGAGTGGGTGAGGGGCAGAGAGAGAGGGAGACACAGAATCTCAACCAGGCTCCTGGCTCTGAGCTGTCAGCACAGAGCCCGACGCAGGGCTCGAACTCACGGACTGTGAGATCATGACCTGAGCGGAAGTCAGACACTTAACCGACTGAGCCACCCAGGCACCCCTTCTGATTTTTTTTTTTTTAATGGGACTTTAAAACTCTAAGCTCAGGTTGAGTTCCCGGGAATAGTTTCAAATGCTGCCTAGTTTCTACAGTAACAACTAATCAGCTACCAAGGGACTCCCACTGGTGATGTACAAGAGAGTGTCTAGGCTGGAGTCAGCCATCCTGTGTCCTATTGCTGCTCTGCAATTAACTCCTTGCGCCTCAGTTTCATCATTTCCCAAGTGGGTGCAAGAGCATCTCACCTACTTTCTGATTATAAGGATACAATAAAAGGGGATGTAAAAGTGCTTTGAAAAGTTAGGAGAAACTATAATCAGACATAATTAACTCCTCATGACCTTTGCAAAAAACGGAAGCCCATTAACAAATGACTTTAAAGTGTTTGATGCCTTTTCCCACTTTTAACTCCTTATGGTTTGCCTTGCCGGTATAGGAGTAGGACCATTTGCCACTAAAATACCAGTCACTTAATTGCTACTGCTAGTGCAGAGAATGAGTGCGATCTGATTCTATGAAAAATACTGCAGGCAATCATTGACTCCAGACACTTCATTTGTAGATTAGCTCTTCCTTGCAAACACTAGTCCAAACCTTTCACCATAGTCCCTGCACGGCTGCCATGGCTGTACTTGTAACGAAAAAAAAAAAAAACCCAAAAAACAAAAACCCCACCCTGGCATCTTTTGAGAGATTCTGTGGATTTATTAACGAAGGCAGGGAAGCAATTGGAAAAGTCATAAACAGTTCAGGAGAGGTGAGTTCAAATAATTTTGTGACAGAGAGGTGTTGTAGTGACTAAGTTAGCTTGAGAATTTTAGGATCCTAGAGAAGAGAGAAGAGCAGAAAGGCAAGTTGGAAGATTGCTAAGATAAACTCCATTTACTTGAGAACTTTCCAGAATAGAATTTTCCAGAGTAAAAGAAAGTAGAAATGTTCACCATCTTCCTCCCCCTGCTTCCTGGGATGGGAACTAAATGGTTCCCATCAATACCCCATGTCATTAAAATATTCTTCCTTTGTATGGACGTGTACAACTTATGTAAACAATTCCTTATTGGAAATGCACTGTTTCTAGCTTTTCTCTTTCTTTCTTTCTTTCTTTCTTTCTTTCTTTCTTTCTTTCTTCCTTTCCTTCCTTCCTTTTCATCTTTTTCTCTTTCATTCTAATTATAAATAAAACTGAGTAAATGTCATCAAAAAATTGTTATACAGGGCATCTGGGTAGCTCAGTCAGTTGAACATCTGACTTCGGTGCAGGTCATGGTCTCACATTTTGTGAGTTTGAGCCCCACATCAGGCTCAATGCTGTCAGCACAGAGCCTGCTTCAGATCCTCTGTCCCCCTCTCTGCCCCTTCCCTACCTGCACGCTCCCAAAAATAAATAAATAATTTAAAAATGTTATATACATATATATATTTCCTTAGATGCTGTGGAGTTTCTGGGTGAGGGGCACATTTTTAAAGATTTCAATTTTGATAAGTTTTTGAGGGTTCCTTCTCTTTAAGTATCATGGTGCCATCTCTCTGTTCTAGATATATCTGTACCATTTAGCCCTTGAGCACGTGCCTAATGATACTTGATATACATTCTAATTTTGAAATTATCTGAAAGAATGCCTATGTGATCTTCAAATTTGGAAAGTCCCTAAATATAAAGATCCTGATAATAATCATTCTTTTTCTTTTTCAGGATCACCATTTGTGCTTTAGATATGTTTATTTCAAATAATCAAAAGAGAAATTTTAGTGTTCTTTCTGTAACTCTACCCATGAAAAGCTTCACCAGTTGCTGGGCTTCCTTAATGTGTCCTCTTCAGTTGCCTCCTCTAATTTCCACCCCTTCCCCATGCAAATATTTATTTCTGCAATTATATTAGGCAATTCTATCAAGAGGCTAAGGCTGGTTTTTACATATTTTAAAATTAATTACAAGCCAGAGCTTTACTGTATATACCATGCAACAAAACAAGACCATTCTAACTAGCCATCTTTTCTACAGAAACCATTTTTATTCAAATGTTTGTTTGAGAGAGAGAGTGCATATGCTAATGTGCATGTGGCAGGAGAGGTGCATAGGGAGAGAGAGAGAGAGAGAGAGAGACAGAGAGAATATCCCAAGCAGGCTGCGCACTCTCAGCACAGAGCTCAATGCAAGACTCAATCTCACAAACTGTGAGATGATGATCTGAGCCAAAGTCAAGAGTTGGATGCTTAACCAACCGAGCTACCCAGACACCCCTAGAAACCATTTTTAAAATAGAGTTTCTTGCCACATGTAAACTTAGATGATCTTTTTCTTTCCTGCCAGAGGTAACCTTTAGATCAATCTCATTCTTTCTTTCTTTCCATAAATTATCAAACAGCCAAGAGTATTCATTCCATATCCCAGTGAGCATCTTGTCATATGAAGCCATTTATAGTGTCTACAAATAACTCTATAGGAAACATAAATATGCAACAGCATAGCATTTGGTTGTGACTCTTATAAGCAACAGTAGCAGTAGCTCAGTTTTCATGCGCTGTCCAAACAGTGAGACTGAAGACTTCCCCAGTATTTTCTGGGAAGAATTCTGGGAACTACAACACATTGCTAATACGTGCCACTTGCATGAAGCTACATTGTTATCTCAATGTGCAAAAATACCAGGCATCAATTAGGTGCAACTTGAAAATACAGTTTCCAGAATTCCCATTTGTCTTCCAGCTGCTCACATCCATGGCTTTCTGGAAACATTTGCTGTTTCAATTTATTGAAAATCATCAGCTCACAGCCTGACGCACAGGTGTTGGGAACCAAAAAGAACATTAGAAATAAGGAGCGATTTTCTTCCCTTACAAGCAAAGAGACTGATAGATTTGTCCAGGTCACTCACTGGTAAGTGGCAGCACCAGGACCTGAGCCTCCATCTCTGATGTGAAACGTGGTGCACCACCCACATGTCCACACTCCCTAGGACCACCTGCCCCAGCCACATCACAGGGTTACATGAAATCTAAGGTTAGGCCAAAGCCACAGCATGTCCCCAAAGCAACTCACATGCTTACACAGTCAAAGAACTTATGTGGCAACTAGTAAGCACAACCTAGCCTTCTGGTCAATTTTAAGTCCTTTCTCTCCAATGCACACATTCTTGTATGTGATATGTGTCAGGAATTCACCTGTCTTCCAGGCTGTTATGGCAGTTAGTGATTCTAAAGCTAGCTCATAGATGACTATCATAAAATAAGGAAACACCAGTGTAGAAATATTTTTGCCCTATTTTTCTCAGACGGAATGATGTAGATTTAGAAATGATATTCCAGTTCTTCTACTGGAATGATAGAGGTGAGGCTGCAATAACCAAAAAAATAATTAATTTCCTGTTACTAAATACATTTTTGCTCTGTAGGAGATTTTAGCCTGTCTTCCTTTAACAAATATTGAAAACCTGCTAAAAAATACTCACTAGAGGGGTGCCTGGGTGGCTCAGTCGGTTAAGCAGCCGACTTCGGCTCAGGTCACGATCTCGCAGTCCGTGAGTTCGAGCCCCGCGTCGGGCTCTGTGCTGACAGCTCAGAGCCTGGAGCCTGTTTCAGATTCTGTGTCTCCCTCTCTCTGACCCTCCCCCGTTCATGCTCTGTCTCTCTCGGTCTCAAAAATAAATAAAAAACGTTAAAAAATTAAAAAAAAATACTCACTAGAGGGGCGCCTGGGTGGCTCAGTCAGTTAAGCATCCGACTTCGGCTCAGGTCACGATCTCACAGTCCATGAGTTCGAGCCTCGCGTCGGGCTCTGTGCTGACAGCTCGGAGCCTGGAGCCTATTTCAGATTCTGTGTCTCCCTCTCTCTGACCCTCCCCCGTTCGTGCTCTGTTTCTCTCGGTCTCAAAAATAAATTAAAAACGTTAAAAAAAATAAAATAAAATACTCAATAGAAGGGGCACCTGGGTGGTTCAGTCAGTTGAGCGACCAACTCTTGATACCAGCTTGGGTTGTGATCTTGTGGTCATGAGATTGAGCCCTGTGTCGGGCTCTGCACTGAGCATTGGGATTCTCTCTCTCTCTCTCTCTCTCTCTGCCCTTCCCCCTCTAAATAAACATTTTTTAAATACCTGCAATATACCATTTTTGGACATACAAAATCATTAAAAAAATGAGCTCGACTGTGAAAAGACTTGCTGTCAAGTAGGGACACTATTTGTTTGTTTGTTTTCAACGTTTATTTATTTTTGGGACAGAGAGAGACAGAGCATGAACGGGGGAGGGGCAGAGAGAGAGGGAGACACAGAATCGGAAACAGGCTCCAGGCTCTGAGCCATCAGCCCAGAGCCCGACGCGGGGCTCGAACTCTCGGACCGCAAGATCATGACCTGGCTGAAGTCGGACGCTTAACCGACTGCGCCACCCAGGCGCCCCGAGTAGGGACACTATTTGTAAACAGAGTGGTGGTGATAAGTGGTGAGGGAGCACCAGGCAGGCTGAGAGCAAAATACAGGCTGGCATACCTCCCCCACTCCCAGGTTGAATATGTGTGATATTTCTCTGACACTCCCAGCTACCCAAGAACAAAGGAAAGGGGTTTAAGTGTTCACCATGGTGATGTGGGAAACTAAGGCAAATGAAAAATTTAATTCCCTTCTGCCTACAGCTCACGGACAAGTCCTTGAAACCAGCAGAATGACTTTCCTCCAGGAGCTCAGCTGCCTTGATAATGACACTTTGCTAGGGGCAAAAGAGAACCTTGCTTACCGTTGTCCCAACCTCCAGGATCCTGTAAATCTACTCTCTTTATCTCAACTGCCCCAGGATATATGCTGGCAATCATGCTCCAAGCTTAGGCCCCCTGATATGCATCATGACTGGGGTTTTATTAAATGGTAATAAATGGAATCCCCTAGCAACAGCTAGCCCCTCAAGGTCCTGGAAACCTTGCTTCCAAAATTCCTTAGAGACTTACTCTATCCCTGACCCCCTCCCAGCCTGAGAGCATATAATGAGTTACCTGTCAGAACCCCTGTGCAGCTTTACCTGCCCATGGGTCCTGTCCCCATGGTTTAATAAAATCACCTCTTTGTACCAAAGATGACTTCAAGAATTCTTTCTTGAACCCACCATCACCCCCAAACTTCATCAGTAAATGCTTAAAGAAGGTACATGAAAAATGCTGTGGGAACTTAGAGGGGGTAATTATTTCCATTGAGAAAGATTCCGGAATAAAGTGAAACTTAAGGCCACTGAAAGAGAGGTAAAGTTTGAATAAGTGGGAAGACAGGAAGGGAATTTTAGATTGAAAGAGTGGAATGATGATAGAAGTAGAAAAGGCCAGCGCAGGTACTGATGAGGGAGCATAAGGCAGGCTGAGGGAAAAGCACAAGCTAGCACAAACCCCCTTCCCCCAGGTGAGATATGTGTGATATTCCTCCTCAAGTAGGCCTGGCTGCCTAAGAACAAAGGAAAGGACAGAAAACAAATGAGTTAAACTGATAGTCTCCACCAGCTTACAAATATCTTAGTAATATTACAAGAAAAGGGCAATCTTATCAATAGCCTAATCTCCAGGAACTCTTTACTGTCTTAAAGATAATGCTTTGCTAGAGGGAAAGACAACTTTACCTTGACAATAGCTAGTCTCCAGTAATCTGTAAATCTTCTTTAGCACATGGAGGGATGCCTGGGTGGCTCAGTCAGTTGAGTGACTGGCTCCCAGCATGATCTTGTGGCTCATGGGGTCGAGCCCATGTTGGGTCCTGTGCTGACAGCTCAGAGCCTGGAGTCTGCTTCAGATTCTGTGTCTCCCTCTCTTTCCGCCTCTCCCCCACTTGTGCACTCTCACTCTCTCTCTCTCTCTCAAAATTAAATAAACATTAAAAAAAAAAGTCTTCTTTAGCACACGGAAATCCCTTTAAGAAGCTTCCTCTTGACTTTATCTCCCTCAACTCCACAGTTTATAAGCAGTCACTCTTCACAACCCCAGGGCAGCTCTTTCTGCCCACAGGTCCTGAGCTTTAATAAAATCACCTTTTTTTGCACCAAAGACATCTTCAAGAATTCTTTCTTGGCCGTCTGTTCTGAACCCCCAACAGCACTCCAAAACCCCATCAGGTACTGGGAAAAAGAGAGGTTGAGTTCCACCTGAGCATTGGGGATAAGGATGGGACACATAAAGTGGTAAATAAAGTAAAAATATCAACTGGAGCCAGTAGACCTGGTAAGAAGTCACAGATCAGGATGGTCCAGGCAAGAGGTGAGGAGAGTCTGTGTTAAAGTGTTGGAGAAGTGGATAAAGTACACCAAAGATGGCTGATGGGGCTAAAACAAACTCTGGTCTCTAGCTTAGGGACCCCTCCTCCAGGTTCTTCTTCCTTTGTTTGCTGTGCTCGCAACCCCTCCCGCCCCTCCCCCCCCACAAATATGGAGGCTTATAACTATAAATTACCCTTCCTGCTCGCATTCGGGGCTCAGATCTTTGGAGAAAAGGTCTCCTCTGAGCCCGCGGGTGTAAAATAAATCTCCGATCCACCAAGATCTCCGAGTGGCGCTTGGTTTTTCCATCAGCGTTCCAGCCTGGCTCCGTAACAAATTTGATCCCCTGATCGGGAAACCCAAACGCACTGGCCCATTGTTACCACCAGTTTGGGAGAATGGTGAGGCGGTGACACAAGGGAGAGTGCGCGCCCTGCCTGAATTTTGGCAGTCTCCTGCTTTGTCACCTCGGGCCAGCCCCGCTCTGCCATTCCCATCGGACTTGAGGAGACTTGGCAGGTGAGAACCTGGACACGACATCGGAACTGGTAAGGTTGGGGCCCAATCTAGTCAGGCCCACTTGCAAGAGTGGAAGGGGAAGCTGATCACTCCCCGAGATTTCAGAAGTCTCACAGGTAGGAATTCTGTGGGAGGGAATGTAATAACCTCTGGTGTGTATGTGAATGTGAATGTGCAACTCAGTCTAGCTCGCCTACTGAGTTCAATTCCGTGGCTCCACCGGCGGGAGCCCTTGGGGTTCCCAGGGGCCCACGGAGTCTAATTGGGCCCGTCTGCAATTCCATGATGGATGGTGCTCATCTGTGGCAATATCAGAGTGGTTTCTGATCATGGGTCACAGGGCTGGGACCTGTGGGGCTGAGCGTCACCTGGGTCCCTTCGGACACGGCCAGACGAGCAACTGGCTGGTCTCCTCATTGGAGGGGGCGCCCCTGTCCCTCTGTCTTTGTGACTCCACCTCATGGGAACATTGTGGGGTCGGGGCGGAGCAAGGAGAGCCAAGCAAAGGTTTTAGCTACTTTATCCGGAGACTCACCCAGGGAGCCAAAGAAGCGACCCACCGCTCCCCTAGTGTTCTGCCTCTTCATGACTCATTAGGCTCCCTCCCCCTTTCCTGAGCCCGAAACTCTTCCCCATCTGTCTTGCCACTGCCGCTGCCATGGAGCTGCCGAGGCAGCCTCCCATCTCTCCTCCCCTTCCGGGCCAGAGAACCCTCCACCGCAAGGACCACCAGCCAGACTGCACCCTCGGCCAGGCTCAGGCACTCTCCAGATGCCAGTCCACCACGTCTGCTGGTATCAGGAGGCTCTCTGGGGGATCAGAGCAGGGATCAGAGCAGGGGTTCATAAATATGAACCTACTGCAAGGAGAAAGGACATTAAGAAGAATAAGCGTCCCAACAAGGCAAAGTCCCAAAACTCCAACCAAAATCAGGAGGAACCTCGAGAAGGAGACCTTACTGGTCTAGCCAAGATAGAATCAGACTAAAAGGGGACACCGACTCTCTCTCCCTGTTCCTCTGCTTAATAAATGTGAGGGATTATCCCTCATTTCCCAGGTGAACGGCTATAATTAGAACCAACTGTGGTTAGTCTACCTCAGGACAGGGACTTTAAGGAATATTCCCAAGCGGTTGCTGCTTCTGCCTTCCCCTCCCCCTCATGTTTCTGCACCAACTTGGGTGTGGTCCTATACCATCCTCAGAGCCTCAGGCACCATTGGCTCCTCCTCCCACCCTCCAAGTCAAGGAGCAAAGTGCACCCCCCTTGGACCACCCATTTCAGATATCTCCACTGGTGCCCCAAATGAAAATTGACAATGGGGAAAATTGATTGACTTTTAGGTGGATGCAGGTGAAATATATTTGATGTTTAAACTAATTTAAGTTTATTGGACCTGTCTTTAAAGGTATCAGCAAAGGTCAAATAAGTTCATGTTAGCTCTGTTGCAATTTGTTAATGATAGTTAACTTTGCCTGTCTCAAAGTTTTCACGGGTAATTGTTAACTTTCAAGGTCCTTGGTAACCTGAAACTTTCCAAATAGGATGGAATGCTAAAGCTTTGATTATTGGACATACGTTTGTGTTTTTGACTTCTTATTGCTGAGAAATAAAGGCTATTCGGACCTATTGGAAAACATGCTTTGTACTTAATTGGTTCATGAATTCACTATCTAAAAAATTATGATGTAAACGCCTCTCAATTGGTTACTAAGTCCTCAACTGGAGACTAAGGTTTCCTAAGAGTTAAAATTCTGCTAAATGTACTTAAGACTGATGAAAATAAAGAAAGCAACCCTGTATATAGGAAAATAGGAGATATATAAGAAAGATAAAAGGAATGGAAATACAGTTTCGTTGAGGGTAGAAGAAAGTAATTTTGTCGTAAATGAGACTGGTTATTTGGAAAGAAATGGCTTTGGGACAAAATTTGGAAGCAAAAGAAAGTTGTAGAAGGTTGAGATAAATGGAGTTTTAAAAGTACACTGGTATAAGGTTGAAGTTCTGCTTTTCTCTCTGCTCAAATGACAACGTTTTCTTGAACTGTTGATCTGCTCTTGATAAGACAATGCAAACAAAGGTTTATCCTCTGGGAAAATCAGAGTTTTAAGTCTCATCTCTATTAGGTCTTTGAATACTTAGTTAAAACTTCTCAATATTAAAGGAGCTAGGTTTTGATAACAACTGTGTAATGCTATACATTCACCTTTGGGATCTTTTATTGCCACTTTGGTGGAATAAATAAAATTATAAGATTTGTAATGATCTGTAATCCTATTTAGGATGCACTTATGACTTCTGGGGTTTTAACAAACTTCTCAGGATTTAAATGGTAAATGAAGTCTTCTTGACCAATTAGGCCCTTTTATTTGGGATGCTGTTACTTGGAAAAGCACTGTCATACGATGGTAAACCTTAAGTTGTATTGCACAGGTAAATGTTGTAACTGCCCTAATATATGCAATTCCTAAAGTTTTAATGTTTTTGATATAAGGTCATCACTTAATATTCTGATTACTTGAGATGTTATGTGTCACAGAAATAACTGAATTTTTTTTGTCAATTGCATCATAATGAACTTTCATCAGATCTTTAACAATGTCTATTTCTGAGATTTTGTCATTTATAATTGTTCTTATTCTCTCACAAAATGTGTTTCTTGTTCAAGGAGATTTATAAAAAGGACTTTGCGTATAAATACAGGTATTCAACATCTTTAAGATTAATACTAAAATGGGTAAGAGTTTCCAGAACTGAAAAGCTGCATTCAAATTGAACAAGAATTAGGAACATGGGATTAAATGAACTGAGGTAGATGATAGTTTTGTGATTCTTGTTGAAAATATTGCTGGTTCTCCAATGTTTCCTCTTCCAGATTAAGGAAACTTTCTCTTAAGATATCTATGATATACAAAAATGTCATAAAGTATGCATTTGTATACTGAAGCATTTATCTTTTCTCTCTACATAACTCCCCTCAAATTCAAAACTCTCAATGAGTATTCTTTCTTTCATGGCAACTACAATTGTTTGCATAAGTTCATTAAGAACCTGTTCATCTTGTAAAAGGTCACCATTGGAAATACTGGTTATTTTACGAAGGCTTTGACTGGAATGTCATATTTGAGGATGACATTCATAGACTCAGATATAACCAGACAGACTTAAGGAACTTAAGGTTCCTTAAGCCACTTAGGGTTGGCTTTATAAAACATGGAGCCATAATGTTGGCTTGGTGCCTTGCTTACAGAGTTCCAGCAGCCTCACCAGGTAAGTAAAGAAGGTCACTTCCTGGCAGGTGCAGGAACCTCAGGATATCTTGGACACTTCATGAAGAGGAATTCACCCAATTCTACAGGTATTGCAGACCTGTCTGATGGCAAGTATTTGGCTTGGCTTCTGGCCTGGAGAGGCTACTAAAATTTCAACCCAGAGATCCTTATAAAAGGTTCCAACAAAGCAAACTTTAAAAGATCCTCATGATCAATCGCTATTCTTGCTGAACTTATGCAAATAATTAGGCCAGATTTGTTAAGACTGGATTTGTTCTACAAATGCACTGGTCTCAATTTGGCTATCTCTGGAAAGGGGGGGTGGGGGGTGCTTAGAGAGAACAACTATATTTCAACAATACACCATTATGGATGTTAAATTCTAGTTATGATTGCCTTTAAATGTTTGTTGTTTGCCTAAACTAGACAACTTGAGGTAAACTTCAGAAAATTGTCACATTATTTCATGTATAGGCAATCTTATATGCTTGTTATTCTATGAGGATAATAATAAGACCCAATGGGCATATGATTATTTAAACAACTGGAAAACAGGATGGATCTCTAAATATGCAAACCATATCTTCCCTAAACCTGATCTGACAGTTACCAGACATCCACCTCTTTTGAAGATTTGGAGATGACTTTACAGATACACAACCAAATAGAGGACTCAGTTTTAGATATCACCCCATGGGTCCATTACTCCAGAGTTAAGAAGGCCAACAGAGGAACCCTCAACCTGGTGAAGTGATCCAGATCCAGTCAACCCACTTAAATGGACCCTCAAAAAGACACTGGCCCCTGAGATCTCCAGTCCTGCTCCAGCCACACCCTGGAAGCTGGCTGGCCTGCACATGGCAGAAGCTTGAGGAATCAACATGTGGACTGAGCCCAGGGGTTTGGATAACAACTCTGCCAGCCCTTGCCCCTTATTGGTATCATAGTCCTGATCTTAATTCTTACTGTTGGGCTGAGAGAGACTGCACCAACAAGCTGGACATGGGACAAAAGATGCATGCTGGGTCTCACATACTTCCTCTGGATGGGAGGATTATTAAGTATTGCCTGTATATTATAACTTCTCTCACCCTCACAATTGCCACTTACACACTTTGCCCCCAGGATTGTTATACGACAATAAGGGGAGTCAAGGGCGTTCAGTGCCTTCATCTCCCTCCACAAAGATTGTTACAAGGGAAAAACACCCACTCTCTGTCAGTCATCCAGTGCCCCAAGGACTAAGTATTGGACCACAGAGATAACCCAAAATATCAGGAACACATGTCACAACAAGGGCCTCCAGAAAGGGAAATGAGCTTGCTACACTTACCTTTCTCAATGGGGGATCTTGGACGGGGGAGGGATGCAAGACAGGGCCCTCCAAAACGTTATAAAGGATACCCAGCACAGGGTAATACAAGCCATAAAGGCGACCACTCCCCCGGCAGGCTACCAGGGTTTGAACATTTCGGCCCTCAATCAGATGCTTACCAATTCCCCACTCCAGTGTTGGGCCAACACTACTCTACAAGTCCTCATAAAATAGATAATCACACCCAAACCTGCTGGATGTGCTTGCCCCTTAGCTGGAGGGCTTACTTAGCTACTCCTATCCCTTTGACTTGGGAAGCTCCTGAAAATCTCAAAACCAACACCTCTGTCTTAATTGGACCCCTGGCCACTGGGATCCATCTCACAAATGCTGGCAATCTAATCTGTACAGTCCCTGAAGGTATGAATAGTACCTCTATACGGAAGAAATATAACCTTAAAGAGAAATACAACCCTATGTTCAACCCCTGGTGTGTTCTGTGTTCTAATTTGACCTACCGATGCTTAGAGGCCAACTGGACTCAGATATGTTATCCTGTTTTCCTAACCCCAGAGATATCCGTGTACAATGAAGATCAGCTCCTAACAGCCTTTAGCCACAAGTCCCAGGCTAAACGGGCAATCCTGCTATCCATTCTGATAGGAACAGGAATTGCGACAGGAATAGGAACTGGAATAGGGGGCATAGGTTCATCCATAGGACTATACCACAGACTATCTCAAGAGCTAAATGAAGACATGGAACAAGGGGCAGATTCTCTGGTAACCTTACAAAGCCAAATAAACTCTCTGGTGGCAGTGACCCTCCAAAATAGGTGAGCCCTTGACCTCCTCACTTCAGAAAAAGAGGGACTTCATCTTTCTGGGGGAGGAAGGTTGCTATTTCGTAAACCTGTCAGGAGTAGTTACAACTAAGGTTAAGGAACTCAAGGAAAGAATTCAACATAGACAACAGAAAAGTATCAATCAATGGAAAGGATGGGATCTCACAGACTGGGCATCCTGGCTTCCTGCCCTGGTGGGGCCCCTCCTCTCCATAATTTTACTTGTATCCATTGGCCCCTGTATACTGAATGCCGTGGTACATTTTACTGAAAACACTGTTGCTTGCCAAACTACTGCACGTATCTTAGCCTTTCGAGCGTACTAACCTGTAAAACTGAAAGGTGATGCCTACTCAAAGTTTTTTTTAAAAGGCATCAAAGGGGGGAATGTTGGAGAAGTGGATAAAGTACACCAAAGATGGCTGATGGGGCTAAAACAAACTCTGGTCTCTAGCTTAGAGACCCCTCCTCTGGGTTCTTCCTTTGTTTGCTGCATGTGTGAACCACCCCCCACCGCACCCCCCCCCCCACACACACACAAATATGGAGGCTGATAACTATAAATTACCTTTCCCGCTCGCATTCAGGGCTCAGATCTTTGGAGAAATGGTCTCCTCTGAGCCCGCCAGTGTTAAATAAACCTCGGATCCACCAAGATCTCTGAGTGCCACTTGGTTTTTCCATCAGCATTCCAGCCTGGTTCCATAACAAAAGTAGCATCTTGGAGGTGGGTGTGGGGGATACAGATAAGGTTGTGGGCACAAGAGCTCTGGTGGAAGAATCTAGGTTTGGCAGCTGATAGAACTATTTGGCAAACACAAGGGAAGAGCCACAAAGACTGCCAAGGCTTCAAATCTCAGTGCCTAGGGAGATGATGGGGAAACCCAAACCAATCTTGTTATTTATGGAGGCAGAAATTTATACCAATGCCAGTGAGAAATTAACTGTGTCTAGGGGGTTGACTCATCATGAAGGAACAAGTAGTATTTCTTCTTCCACCTCTTGGGACGGCAAACAGGGCTTTGTTTCCTGGAAGGCTAGGCTTCCTTGCCCCAGGGGAGGGGGAAGTGACCTTTGTTTTTTCAAGTCTGATCTACTGAGT